>NC_051851.1:142984258-143291544 GCF_905115235.1 Hermetia illucens
TCAGAGCACGATTGAGGAACAGCCTTGTTGTTTTCCTCTGTTTTGCCAAATCCGGGTTCCACCATGGTGTTTTACCTTTACCTCCTTGGGATCTTAAGTGGACATCTTTCATCGAAAGCATCTCTCATTCTAGTTGTAATCATCTGGGTCGTCTTCTCAATTTCAGCAATGGATTTGATTCGTCACTCAGGGATCGTGACTCGAGCGCTCAGTTCCATTTTATACGTCACCCAATCTGTCTTCTGCGGATTCCGAGGTAGAGTGGGTGGAAATGGATGTATGCCCATTGCGAAATTAATGCGTCTGTGATCCGAGAGTGTGATATCGTTTGATACTCTTCACTTTCCGACCAGAGCCGCAATATTAGGGGATGCCACCGTGATGTCGATGACCTCTCACCTGTCCACCTTGAAGGAGGTGGGTTCATTACCCGAATTAAGGATCTACAGATCGGTTCCTACCAGATACGCCAGTAGTCTCGATCCTCTTGCATTGATGTTAGCATATATGGTGAACGTTGACATCACATCCTGCTATTACCCCCATGCCTTTACTTTTGGCATATCGGATAGCTCTGATGAATGTTCCACTGGGAACGTCTTCTGCGTCGTAGGGGAAATATGCAGAGCACCATAGTATCTCTTTATCTCCTCAACTATAAAAAGGTTGATGATGTGATGTCGCCATCACATAGGTCGTTAACCAAATTAGCCTCGAAGTCTTTTGACACTACCATGCAGGAGCGGAGTCGATCATTGGCATACAACAGATCAGCCTGTTGGAACTTTAGACCCCTGACCCCTCAAACAACCCACGGTTCTTGTATAAAGTATATAAATATTCTGCAGCTGTTGATCCGATGACTGATAAGTGCAGTTGCCGCTTTACAATGCTGCAAATTTATGTGGGAAATATGGCACCTCATCTATGAGCCATCAATGCACCCAAACGGAGTAAAGCCGTTGGGCTTGAAGGTCTCGCAGCAGGAGGATTTATAGGTACAAGTCTGCTACTTGCAATTGGTTATCGGCTATAGGTGACCTTGTTCATGCTGTCCTGTCTGGAGGGCGTGGAGGAGTTCAATGGGCTACATCCTTGGATAAACACCTTGACTACTCTGATGGCATCTGTTTGCTCTCTTACCAGGTAATGAAGCTTGGCGAAATGGCTCTGGATTTTGAAAGAGAGGAAAGCAGCGTTGCACTGAAGATAAACACCAACAAACCCAAGGTTCTCAGTCTGGCAGTTCATCGTAATCTCCTGGTTTGCATTAATGGGCTGAGCATTGAAAGCTTCAATCAATTGATATATCTGAGAAGTAAGTGCAGTTATCTGAATACCAAAATCAAACTGAGACTGTCTTATGCGAATGTTTTTTCTGTGGTTTCATATGTACACATGGAAAGTGACACCCACTATCACGCGAAAGCTCCAAGCCTTCATCAACACCTGCCGGCTTCATATCATCGGAGTACGCGTGCCTGATATTATTTCAAGCGAAGAACTTGTTTGGAAAACTGGCGATGTAATCGGAAGGCGGACGGGGTAGTGGATATGTCACACATGAAGGGTGGCAACAATTGTACTGCTGGCTACATCATATAGTGGAACCCACTATCTCACTCCCACTACTTTCAACACTCTAACAACGGTCCAACCAGGACCGCTTACTGGAGGCTATCATCTGGAGCTTCTCATAGTTGTTCTTGATAATTCGACTAAATAGCCTAGGGTCTTTGAAATGGCGGGACGCTCCCCAATTCTCCACCCTAAAAGTCCCATTGTTGGTTAGAAGGGTGATATCGAAGACCTCCACCCAACGGCCACAGTTTTCCCAATTTTCTGAAAGGACATTTGCGTGAATAATAAAGTCAAAGAGGGACTCACTCACCGTTGATTTCCTAATTACCTCAAAGGGTATGTGTCGCATTGCTGTCACAATCTATAAACGGGTTGGTCTTTCTCGGTGCGTTAACGGACGTTGGATGTTATATTTTTCTAGTTGAACTGATCGATCGTGAGCCATGTACATTAAGGAGATATATACGTTCTGCGCTTGTGCCTGTTCCAGTTTTAGCATGGTTGGGTCTCTAGAACTCAGCTCCTCATTCAGCTCTAGGTCTACTTTGGCCAGTGTCCTTTGTACTGTGGAATAAATTGCAATATTTAGCTTAAAGCCCCTGATGGTTCGGTCTCCTTCGATCTGTGTCGTTGTCTTTTTTCGGAGGAAAATCATCAGATTAGCTGAGGCGCACTTCGTGTTCTTCGGATTTCTTTAGCATGATCTGTTTGCGTAGGATGTTGTCAGGCTGCGTTTTCCAGGACCTCCATGTATGCTTCATTCATGTGAAATGTAAAAGGTTGGCTGTTCCTGTAGGACCACTCAGTTGTCCGTGGGAGGCATGCGGTAAAACCGCAGATGCAGCAATTGGACTAGCTTGTTCTTCTGTTATGCGTGCCTATTGGCTGACTATATTCGAACGGAGTCTCACTGACACCTGGTCGCCTCAGTGAGTAAGCCTGACCTTGTCACTTTACGTGGGCCTATGGCCCGGAGGACATCCTACCCCTATATTGGTGGGATTCAAATTTTGGAGAGTATAGTAGGCCCTGAAACGCATTCCTCCTCCGCTAATTATTATAAATGGACAACATCTTAGCTTACCTATAATCAGCTCAAAATTAACTAACAAAATCTACTTCGAACGTCACATAACAAATTAATGTTTTTATTGATTAACATTCACTACAAAAGCCCTCTTCTCTTCTGTCGATATTCTTTTCGATTATCCTGCTAAACTTACAAATGGGAATAAATTTGATATCCTTTAACTTATGACCACCACTTACTGTACTGTGTACTTGTATCAACCCACGCTGACCTATCTGGTTGTACCATTCACGGCATTTACAACTAAAATGCGTTAAGACCTAACGAGTTGTGATTTCTTTCTATTACGAGAATCAGCAATCTCTCGCTCTCGAATTCCATCCCCTAAGCATCACAAATCTTACTTCCATAATTACCGCAACGCCATTAACTGCCATTGGTGCCCTCCGGCCATATCAACTCAGCTAATTTTTACTCATCGTTCTTTTATAATTTCCATCGTCACTGCCACCACTGCCACTAAGGCACCCAACATCAAACGATTCCGAAAATGATTCCATCAAAAACGTACGCGACAACGACGTTAAAATTCCAAAGAAACCATGCTATCAGGACTCAGGACTCAGGACTTTCTCCTTTTGTTTAACGTCAGCCACCTTTCTTTCTACATTGCATACACGCGGTAATAACACAAGGTCTGGGCGCGATGTAGTCAAAGCGTTCACAGGACGACGTAGAATGAGACCAAGACAGTGAACCTCCGACGAGGAACATACGAACACTTAAGGACTTGTAATTCGCTGCCGGGGATAATTTTAATTACGAAATTCAAGCAGCCAAGCCAAGAACTTAATGTCTCCGTGATTTAATCCTCTTACAGGATATCTATCTTGAATAAAGGCACTTTGGCGAAAAACGAGAAAAGGATAAAAGAGTGGCAGCAACAGGAATCGTTTCTTATGTTTTCCTCCTCCGTTATCAAGATGGCACGTGAGACATTCGTGTCATAGTCACGACGATGACTTGTTGAAATAAATGTTGATGCAACAGCCATTTCCTTTGCTTTTGCCGTCGCTCTCAGAATTATTTTTTGAGCTTTTCGTTATTGTTTTTTACCTTTACCTGATGTTGTCATTTACAACAAGGACGCACTCTTTGAAGATTGCGAACTTTGGAAAAAATCCTAGTTGGGTTGGTTTTTCTGCTAAGCTGCCCGTTCAGCTTAGAAAGGATGACCAGAATTGGGCGAATGACTTGAATATAAGGCTCGTAGTAACTGAAGTCGGTGGGTCACACTCTGGTCGAAATATCTGATGTGATATTCGATATTTCTAGAATGAATCTTACTTTATCACTGCCATCAGTAAAGAGTCCTCTTTGTTTCATTCCTTTGATAGAAAAGTGTTCTTATGTGAGGCCGAAGTCAAAATATACTTGCTTATACTCAGCACAGATGGTCTACTTGGCAATAACTGATATCAGTAAATCCTTGACAACTAACTGATATCAGTACATCCTTCACAATTTGTTCTCAATTGATTCCATTTGAAGCATTGTAAAGCGGCAACTGCACTTATCAGTCGTCGGATCAATAGCTGCAAGACATTCATATACCTCATACAAGAACCGTGGGTTGTTGGTGGGGCAGTCAGGGGCCTAAACTTCCAACATGCTGACCTATTGTATGCCAATGGAAGCGATCGACCCCGCACCTGCATGGTAGTCTCCAAAGACTTCCAGGCTAACCTGGTTAACGACCTATGTGATGACGACACCACATCGGCTAAGCTAACCATAAAAAGTCAACAGGGAGATAAAGAGATACTATGGCGCTCTGCATATTCCCCCTAATGAACCCACTTTCTTCAACGTGGTCAAGCGTGAGGTCATCGAAATCACGGTGGCATCTCCTGACATCGCGGCTCTGATCGGAGAGTGGAGAGTTTCAAACGATATCACACTCTCGGATCACAGACGCATTGATTTCGTTATGGGCATGGATCCACCTCCACCCACTCCATTTCGGAATCCGAGGAAGACAGATTGGGTAATGTATCAAACAGAATTGAGCGCCCGAGTCACGCTCCCTGGGAAGCGCATCAAATCCATTGCTGGAATTGAGAAGACAACCCAGATGATCACAACTAGCATGAGAGAAGTTCTCGAAGAAAGCTGTCCACTCAAGATGCCAAAGAAGGGTAAAACACCATGATGGAACTCGGATTTGGCAAAACAGAGGAGAACGACAAGGATGCTCCTTAATCGTGCTCTGAAGGGTGAATCAAACACTGGCTGGAATTGCTATAAAGAGGCACAGAAGGCTTTAAAGAAGAGCATAAGATCGGCTAAACGATCATCTTGGAGAAGAGACTAACTCTCTTGAGGCAACCTCAAAGCTGAAGCGGATTCTGGTCAAAGAACGTAGCCAGAAACTGGGTTATTTATGTTTACAGAATGGGAAGTATTCAGGAAGCGATGAAGAAACTGCAAATCGTTTGCTTGAAGTACACTTCCCAGGCAGCATCCAAAATCAAATCTCGGGGCCAACAGGTGCATACAGCCCTCAACCGAGAGACTGGAATCTGACATGCAAAGTAGTATCACTGGAGCGAGTGAAATGGGCATTTAACTCATTCCATAGATACGAGTCTGCAGGTCCGGATGGCATCATCCCTGCGTTAGTAATAGAAGGAATGGATGCCCAGGGTCTACATATTCGGAATATATATCGTGCATACCTGGCACACGCTTATATTCCAATTAAATGGCGGGATGTGAAGGTGTTGTTCATTCCCAAACCAGGAAAACCCACCTATACAGACGCAAAAAGCTTTCGACCGATCAGCCTAACGTTCTTTCTGCTAAAAGGACTAGAAAGACTGGTAGATCGGTTCATAAGGGATACACACATTCCTAAATGGCCACTTCAACACGGCAACACACCTATCAGAAAGGCAAATCCACGGAGACAGCACTCCATGAACTTCCGGTAAAAATTGAAAAGGCGATGTCCGAAAAAGAATACGCCTTAGGCGCATTCATGGACATCGAAGGTGCCTTCAATTATGCCTCATTTGCGGCAATTTGTGATAGGGCAAGACAGCATGGAATCGAATCGATGCTAATCAGTTGGATCTTTCACATGCTAGATTGGAGAAAAATCCACATATCGGTCGGCCAGAAGTCTATTGAAGCAGGATGTTCCAGGGGCTGCCCACAGGGAGGGGTTCTCTCTCCACTGTTATGGCTCTTGGTGATGGATACCCTGCTGTGGCTCCTGGAGGACAAAAAAGTCTTCGCACAAGCATTTGCGGACGACCTAGCCGTAATAATTACCGGCAAGTTTGCGGACACAGTATGCGACCGCTTCAATGCAACTCTGCATGTAATCCACAGCTGGTGCCTCCGCAATGGACTCACGGTGATCGCTGGACAGACTCGACTAGTTATGTTCACTAGGAACGTCAGGTGGGGCAGCGATACGCTACCCACCTTAGCAGAGGCCGAAATCTAGCTGGCACAAACAGTCAAGTACTTAGGAGTACATTTCGACTCCAAGTTAACGTGGAAGCATCATATCCAGGAACAATATCAGAAATCCTGCAGATTGCTCTGGTGCTGTAGGAATGCGATAGGTAAGACCTGGAGACTTTCACATCCATAATAAAACCCATTTTGATGTATGCATGCATCGTCTGGTGGCCAAGACTGAACTTTGCTAACAGCAGGAAGCTGCTAGCGCAGATTCAGAGACTTGGTTGCCTAAGTATTATTGGAGCAATGAGTACTACGCCGACTGCGGCACTTGAAGCTGTCCTAAATTTACCCCCCATTCACTTGGAGATGAAACGGAAAGCGGCCAACGACGCATATAGGCTCGATACCATTGGGGCGTGGAAAGGCGGCCAATCCAATGGGCATGCGTCTATCTGGAAATTCCTTGAAAAACATCCGGTAGCCCTGATGCCGACCGATCATATGGTTTCCAGATTCGTCTTTGAAAAGACATACACTGTCATAATCACCGAAAGAGAAGAATGGTCGACAAGTGGCCATAAGTCTTTTCAGATTACAGACCAAATAATCTTCACCGACGGGTCAGTCACGGAGGATGGATCGGGTGCAGGTGTGTTCTCGGAGAATCCGATTATAGAACTGGCCCGACCCCTCGGAAAAATGACGACCATATTCCAGGCGGAGATATATGCCATTTCATTGCCAGCAGAAAAATGTCTGCGTCAACAATTGGGGGGTCGGATCATTCGAATCTGTTCCGACAGTCGGGCGGCATTATCAGCACTAAACAGCAACAACATATCAAGCCAGTTGGTGTGGAGTTGTCATCAGGTGCTGCTGAAACTTGGCCGACTGAACGAAACATTCCTGATGTGGGTGCCGGGGCACTCTAACATGGCCGGTAATGAGGAGGCTGATAGACTGGCTCGCCGAGGGTCTGGATCCGCAATGGTGGGGCCAGAACCAGCTCTTGGAATCCGATCATCTACTGTCAAGTCTACTCTGAAGGGTGAAATTGCAAGGATTCACGAAACCGAGTGGAGAAATTTGGACTCTTGCCGGCAAGCAAAAATCCTTGTGAAGGAGCCTAGGGCCACTAGAGCGGCATTTTTGTTGTCCTTTAAGAAGTAGGACATGAAAACCCTAGTAGGGCTTTTGACGGGACACTGCCCCTTAAACTACCATATGGAAAAGATTGAGGTGGTGGTTTCGGCTGTGTGCAGCCAATGTGAGGAGGAGGAGGAGACGGCCCTGCACTTTTTTGCAGCTGCCCGGCATCCTCAGATCTCAGACGAAGACACCGTGGCAAGGTTTTCTTCAATGAAGAATCTGCACGCTCTGCCTCCTGAGAATGTTCTCAGATTCGCTAAAGCCTGCGAACACCGTGGGCGGGAAGCCATTGAATAGGCAACTTACGGGGCTAGTACAATGGGCATAATAATGGCCTGAGTGCTCGGAGCTGCGGCTCTCCCCAGTTAACTAAACTAACTAATTAACAATTGATTTCACATGCTCGTACTAAGCAATAGGGAGCGATGAATTCAACGTTTTTCTTTCACTGATTACCATTAGCTTAGGACCACCTAAACGGCCGATAAACCCATTGATTCTTCTGGATTCTAACAACCTGAGTTACGCAAATTTAGTCATGTTATCAATGGCTATAAGTGTCAAATATACTTTAGTGAAATAGCTGTCAAAATGTAGAACATTCCCTGGGTATTCTAGAGTAATAATAAATCTTTTCCTTTTCTGGTGCGATTAATCAACGTAGAGCTTCCTCTAGGTGAAGTATCCAGTTCAAAGTAGTGGCGGTATTTTCGGTATCCTTCGTCCTTGGTGAGAAATTAAGTAAGATTTTAGTTGAATTCCTCATATTTCCCCTACCACCTCCCTGCTCGATGACAAAAATCAGCCGACTGGTCTATATACTCTTTTACATACTCTTTTTAATGCTTCCATCACTATTGCCATGTAGTTATTAATCTCTGCTTGGGCTGCCCTTCCTTGTAAGCTTGGAGTTTTGTTATTTGCTTTTCTGCTGCAAAATTCCAGCAGTTGATCTCTCAAGGCAATTAGCATCTTCCGCATACTGAAAGATTAATCCCTAGATAATTTTCAGCTTGTGATTAGGGTACGTGATATATGCAGATGTGGTTGCTATACACCCCTTGAAATGTGCCTCAGCTGCTTCCAGGACTTCCCGAAACACGAACATGCCTCTTCTACTGTTCTACGCCAAGTGCTTTTGGGACGACCCACTCTTCGTCCATCTTGAGGGAGAAGGCTCTACTGCATGGCATGGAAGACAATGAAATTGTTACCCCTACCTAATGTGTGACCTATCCACTGGCACTTGCGTTCCGATTACATCGCCCACAGGCAACTGGTCTGTTCACAAATCAACTTCTTTGTTCGAAATAGTGTCAGGCCAGCGTACTCCGATGACACGCCGCAGACAGATGTTCACTAAGGTCTGAACTTTCTGAGCAAGACTGCGAGCTGTTGCCCATGTGCCACTCCCATAAAGCAACACAAGAGGAACATTAGGAAAGACCAATTTCAACTTGACCATGCAGTGGAGATAACTGCATTTTCAGATTTTAGATAAAGCATCAAAACTGGACCTGGCCGACGTCCTGCGTTGCCCCCGATCAACACTCATCGATTATTACTTCAACCCTGTGAGAGTGGGGGACGCTACACATTAATGGATGCAAAGAATCATTAGATAATGATCCTTTTCGAGGCTGGTGCTCCCCATCACATATATGAGTAAAGTGTTGTCAGAGCCTACCTTGGCACTCAGATCATCTATCACGATCACAATCTAGCCTTTAGAAAGCTTCTCTTAAGCTGCATGTAATTACCAGTAAAACGCATCCTTCTCCAGGAGTGCCGTCCCCACGTACTCGAGGAGGGCGATCAAACCCGATCATGAAAGTGGCTGTTGCCTCAGCGAAGGTTATCTAGTACCATGAGAATCGAAATAGCCCTTTAGGAACATATGTTCTAGGATATGGGGGATATATCCTCGGCCTGCTTATTTTTCATTGGTGCCTTTTGAGAGAGTTTCAAGGTGGTTGTATTTTTATCCTTATTGCGGGCAGAGCGGTATACAACCCGACTGCTGCATTCCTTAGTTGCAGCAGAGAAGTTAGATAGGCGCTTTATCCACTAGTATGCTGAACCTGCATTCAGTAAAGACCAATATCGCAACGCGTCAAACCCCCACGACCGTACACTGTGATGCTTCTTAATCTGGACCGGAATCTTGCAGTCAGAAGTCTGGCAGAAATTGACTTCCAGGTCGAGAGAATAGGCCTTGCGGTAACCGTCAGTAACAATCTGATACCGGACTCCTGTCTGCTATCACCTGGCTCGCCTGAGTTCAAAAGTACTTTGAAGGGGAGGATTCAAATGATTCAAAGTACGTTGAGGGAGAGGAGTACTACGATTTTACATCGCTTATGCCCAAAATCTTCAGCTTACATTATTGGAATACTCAGTGGAGTTGAAAAAAGCGAGTGTTATGAAGTCTTCGTCTTCAGCGTGAGGTCAATTCTAACGTTGTTGGTATAGCACACATTTTTATCCCTTTTAGTCGCCATTGGGGGAATAGTAGTAGTTCAGTGTATTCTGAAGCCCCAACTTACAGCCAGGGTATTTTGGAGCTTTTTAATTGTTCTATCATTCCATCAGCTTTTTTCAAGATATCTCCTACTCCAGTTTCGTATTTCAAGAGGGTCTCTTCTTCTATATCGAGCCTTCTTTTAGACCGATCTGGCGCCTTTTATCATGACCCATATTTTTTTTTTTTGGGTGCTGCTTTTCTTTTGATGAGAAAGACTTAAAGGAGTACCGAATAGGGGATGGCTTATCCTAAGTAGTGATTTGAAAATCTCTGAACTCCATCCGTACTAGCCCTACGATGGAGCAAACTCGACCTAAATGAACCGACCCAACTACTCTACCGATCGGGACAAAGATTTACGAAGAAGAGCTCATATCTACTGGATTTTCCATTGAACCCAGCTTTATTTCTATTATCTTATTTACAATTCTAGAATTTCTGTCCTTTCTTTTAGTCATTGTGAAAAACAAAAGTTCATTTAAATTGGTTCATTGTCTAGCTTTCTGTCCTTTTTAGGCCAATAGGATCTAAATCCACAGTGTGGTGCTTCAACCCCTAAAACCACATCTCACACCTCATCTTCAATATTGCCCATCATCGAACGTCACCTTAGGAGGAGGTGAGAGCGCTATGAACACCACTTCATCTGCTGGTTTGCCGGCTTCCTTTCTTATTTACTGTATTCAACTCCCAACGGCCCTAACATTTCTGAGATCAGCATTTCTTGACTTCACCGAGCAAAATCGAGCTCTCTCTTTCCTATAAATCTTGAACAGTGGACCAAGATGTGTCTTCGGTCCTCCCAAGCATTTTTTTTTTTAATGGATGGAGGTGGAAATCTTAGAAAGACGCTGCTGCGCCAGGTTGCAGCAGGGTGTGGGATTCGCACCCACTAAAACCACCCCCACTTTTCCGCCCCTCCCCGCGGAACCATCGTGAAGTATTACTTCGCCGGGGAGGCTCTGGTTCGCTATACCAGCTCGTCCATGTCACGTCTCCGTCGCGCCGCCTTCCGAGCTCGATCCAACTCCAGGAGTTTTGTCTGCACCACGGCTACTGCCTCATTTACTGCCATCCAGTTTTCCTCCGACTTCAGCATCTCTTCCACCAGGTTGGGGGGCTCGATGTCCGCCCCTAAGATGCTGTTCAGCCTCCTTTTCTGCTGCAGAAATTTGGGACAATGGAACATAACGTGCTCCGGGTCCTCGGGTGTAGCACCGCATTCAGGACAGTTGGGAGACTAGTCCAACTCGAAGCGAAGTACTTCCTATAGCCACCGTGTCCCGTAAGGAGCTGTGTCAGGTGATAATTCAATTCTCCGTGCTTTCGGTTGACCCATTTCTCGATACACGGGATCCATGTATGGGTCCACCGGCCCTTGTCGGAGTTATCCCATCGTTATTGACACTTGCCACACAACTCTCTCCTGATGGCTTTTCGGAAATCCGCATTCACCTCGGCTGGATTTGCCTTCCGTTTTTCGTAGAGCCAGTGTGCCTCGCCCGCTAGAAGATCTATAGGGATCATTCCTACGATGACACACACTGCCTCCGTCGACGCCGTCCTAAATGCGCTGCACACCCTTAGCGCAATTGGCCGGTATGCCGAACTTATCTTCCTCCGGTTGACAGCGTGGTTCAACGCTCCCGCCCAGACAGGGGCCGCGTATAGCAGGATCAACCTCACCACTCCCGCGATGAGTAGCCTGCGACTATACTTCGGCCCTCCCACGTTAGGCATCATCCTTGCAAGGGATGAGCTGGCATATGCTGCCTTCTCTCGCACATAATCCAAGTGTCTCTTGAAACTCAGGTTGGCATCGATCATCACCCCCAGGTATTTGACAACCGATTTTGGGACGACCTCATGATTACCAACCTGGATGGTAACCGTGTTGTTCTTCCTACGGTTGGTAATGAGGACCGCCTCCGTCTTTTCGTCCGCCAGGTCCAGCTTGGCCATGACTTGATGGTATGAATGGGTTCATTTCCATAAAGCTCCACGTCCTCGGGATGGTTTGCAATTGTCCCGAAGTTCCTCTTCGGTAACATCAGGGATCGAGAAGACGTCCTGCTGAGCTGCCAGTTGGGGTTCTCTTTCGTCCTGCTCCTGCTGCGGAAAAAGAGTTGTAATTATTTGCAACAAGAGCCGTGGGTATGTCACTTGAGGTGATTTTCGCCCGCGAATCTTCTTCATTACAACTTGGTAGGTTGCACCCCACGGATTCGTATTAACCTCCATGCAGAGCTTCTGGTAGCATCTCCGCTTGCTTCTCCGAATGGCCTTCTTAAGGTTGCTTCGCAGATCCCTGTATTCCTCCTCACGCTCCTGGTGCTCCGGCCTTCGCCTTGTCCTGTGGGAAAGTCTCCTCGCTCGGAGACAAGAGGATCTCAAGGCAGCGATCTCCGTGTTCCACCAGTAGTTTGGCCTCTTGCCGTGGTGCAAACGTTGTCGTGGCATCGTATCATGGGCTCCCTCCAATGCGGCCAGGAATGTCTCCTCGTCGAAAGCTCCGATAGACCAGCCAACCGCCTTAGCCTTTCCACCTCCAGAGCGTCGTTGACTGGTTCCCCGGTTCCCAATGCGGAGGAAGATGGCCTGGTGGTCACTGTGGGTGTAGTGCTCACTCACTTGCCAAGCCATCTCCCTCACCAGTGAAGTGCTAATAAATGTCAGGTCAACGGTCGAACCCGACCCTCTTCCTCGAAAGATGGGCACGCATCCAACGTTGGCCAGCACGATGTCTAGCTCCGCAAATGACTTCAACCCATGTGTTGAAATCGCCCGCAATGATTTTAGGGCTGTGGTCTCTAGCGCAGCCCTTATAAAACCGGCTGCCGGGGGGCCATGACTTCCTGAATGGCCTGTCTTCCGCACGCCCAGATTGCGGCGTTGCCAGATGCATCCACCGCCCAAATCGCACCGCCGTGGTTTCTGTACGGCTCACAAATAACCGCGACATCGACATTCGACTCTCGAATGGTTTGCGAGAGCAGGTCCTGAGCTGCCTCACAGTGATTGAGATTGATTTGTATCAATCTCATTTGCCTGTGCGGTTCAGCTCCCTCCTATATACCGGACATCTGCTGCTTCCCGCAACATGCTGGTCGTCCACGCCCTCTTTCCCACTACATAGTATACACCGTAGATCTCCGGTGCAATCTTTGAGGTGGCCCTCTTTCCCACCCAAGCATTTTCACAGGTTGTAAAGACTACTGTAACGTCCTATAAGATGTAAAAAGCTTATGTGATTGTCCTGACAATTGATGAATTTCGTGAGGTGATAATTTCTTTCATCATGATTGACCATCAACTAGGGCAATATATCATATCATCACACATATTGTTTCGCAATTATGGCGCTAGCGCTGATCTCTGTAGCATCCCGGCAGTCATGCTGTAGCTTATAGAGCCTTTATTTGTTTGGTCTATTACGCCCCCATATGCCATGCCTCCATTATATGATCCCAACTAGCTGCATTAAAGCATTTTTTACACCAGGGATAACGACTAAATAGTACCACCTGACACTGATATACTGACATGCTGTTAGTTGACAAGAAATGTTATTTCGTATATCTTATTGATGCTGCTATCCCCATAATAAAAATATTAAACAGAAATACATGGACACGAAGGTAACTATGAGCCACTGGCTTGGGAAATCAAAGAAGTTCGACGTCTCGAGATGGTGTTTGTACTTCCCATATTATCGTCAGCTGCAAATCCTTCAAGGCATTCCTCGATACCCTGGGACTCTTGCACAGTCTAGTCCAAATCATGCAAAAGTACACCGATAATAAAAATTCAGGCCTGAAGTTCGACAATATTTTGTTTAGAAATTGATGGAGTCCTAAGCCTGACATCCATTTGATGACGGACCGGACTAGTTGGGAAGCAACTTACTTTCACGCTGTTACAGCCTAGCGGTCTAACCACTAAGCTAATCCGGATACACTTTCCCACTACTTCGGGAATATTTTCTATGTCTCTCTTAGCTAGGTAGCATAAGTGCTTCCTTTTCGGACCTAATGGAACTTTATGGACCTAATGTTTATATTAAATTTGATGTTCTGCTTCGGAGTGCAATATGCTGACTGTCCTTCTCATTTGCCTCTTTACAGAATACACACACCGGGTCTCCTTCGTTGTTTTTGCGAAATAGTATGTTTCATTATATATTCTGCAACATTTTGAACTCTCTTTGTTGCCCTTAGAAAACCCTTCTCAGGTCATCATAATTCAGACATCTAACACCTAAGTTTGCGTGGAATTTTCCCAGCTGACCCACTCAACTTTTACCCTGCCGAGTTGGTGCACTTTATTTAACTATTTCCCCGGAAAACTGGTTTTTGATATCTATGATTCGCTGCACAGCTCTCTGATGCCTTTCATGGCAGCCTCGGGTTTACAGTGCCAATGTCTGCTGTTCGGTAATACTTGAAACTTGGAGAAGTATGCTGCCCTGCTCTAGAATCCTTATCCTAGCTGAAACAATCCTTATGAGTTCTAGTTGAGGATCTACCTTGATCACCCGTAGAATACCTGCCTAGCGCGCTTATTTCTGCTGTCACTTGACGGCCATTCACAGCTCGTCTCCGTTCCTCCGATATTCATCGGGATTAGACAGCTTCTGTGCTCGGTATTGGCCTGGTTTTTTAAGAGCCGGTGATTTTATAGTTTTTTCGTCGATTCTCCATCTATTTTAATTACATCGGATTTAAATATTTGGCTCGTCTGAGTAGAACGGTCTTTTTTAATAGCTCGCCGGTGCTGGTTAGTTTTGGTAGCTTCCTTCTGGTAATTTCTGGAGTCCTATGTAAGTAGCTTAATTATTTCAATTGACACACTATGGGGAAAATGTTGGCGCGGATAATTTACAACACATTACTCCCGACCGTCGAAAACCAAGGAGGCTTTCAGATCGGCAGTTTGAGTTCTGTAAAGCCAACATTAATAATTGGATCAGGGCTTTGAAGTATGAGAGCACTTCATTCAAGACCGTAGGAGGCAATGTGGTCAGCATTGCGCTCGCCCGAGATTATTACGCTGATTTGATTCAGGTCCTCATTCATAGCTGAGTCGACTAGTATCCGACGTCAAATCGCGATACACATCCCACTGCAACCAGTGAGATTTCAACCGCAACCTTCAGTACGACAGCCTTGTGTTGATCAACCATTAACGCCATCAAAATGGTTATTGGCTTGGCCGAAAATGTAATTCACCAAAGGGGTTGTACCAGCAAATATTGCGTGGTGTTGACCCTGGATGTGACGAATGCGCTTAATTCGGCCAATTGGAAGCTGATACGAAAGTGCCCGGCAAAGATTGGTGTTCCCACCTATCTCATAGCTATTGTCTATAGCTGCATGCGAGAACGGATGCTCTGGACAAAGACCGATGATGGACCGGAGGAGTACGTTGCCTCCACGGGTATCCGACAGGACTCCGTACTGAGCCCAGTAATGTGAATATACTTAACCTTCCGGTTCCGGAGGAGACCACGATGGTAGGTTATGCCGATGACCTTGCATTGGTTGTAATTGCAAAGCATCTAGAGGATGCTGAGTTATACTCTTGCGAAGCAATCAGTGCTGTTGAGGCCTGATTAGAGAGCGCTGGAGTGGCGCTTGCAGAGAGAAAAATGGAAGCGGCCGGCATCACAAAGCACCGGAAGCGAAATTACGTCCGAATTAGAATTGGCAATCACATCATCACTTCCAAGCAGACCATCAAATACTTGGAAGTGAGGATAGATGCAAAGTTAAGTTTTAAACAACACGTGCAATATGCTTGTAACACTCGGGAAAGGGCCCTACCATCAAGGAGTGACTGGGGGGACAACATGGGCAGATTAATTACTATCTCACCCAGTTTGGGGAGATATCGCCAGTACCTCTACAGGTTGAGATTCGATAATTCGCCCAATTGTCCTAACTATGAGGGAGTCCCCGAGAACCCAGAGCACATATTCCTCCACTGTCTGAAATTCAGGGACGAGAGGAGAAACCTTGAAGGAACTTTAGGTGAAGCACTAATAACGGAAAATGTAGCGAGGAAAATGCTAACATCGCAGGAGGATAGAGATGCGATCAACTCAATGATCGTATCACTACAGGGCAAACTGCGAAAAGCGGAAGAGGTGAGGAAGGCGCAGTTTCGAACGTCACGCATAAAGTATAGGAGAAATAAGTTAACTCCGCTCTTTGATGTAATAGCTTATGGTGATTCCACGGGGCAGAAGGAGTCGGTGGTGGTTTTAGTGGGTAAAAATGCCACACGCTTTTAAAGAGTTCCACCTCTTTACACAAAAAGAAAAAACAGACAGACAGACGGACCGGACATGTTCGCTAAGTTTTTCGAAGCGCGCATGTCCTGCCGATAAGTCTTATGGACAACGTTGAGAAAATGCTACAACGTGTTATACACAATATATTGCTACCGGTGGTCGGAGACCGAGGAGGGTATTTCTGATTCCGTTGACTCCGTGGAACCAGATCACCCATTAATACTATGAAATTGGTTACTGGGTTGGCCGAAGAAGCATTCCTTGGAAAGGGCAGTACCAGTAAATTTTGGCTGGTAGTAGCCTGGACGACGAGAAAAAGAAGACGAGGTAGACCCTGCCTAACATGGAGCGATGGCGAAGGTCAGGACGCCAGACAGCTTTTAGGGATATCGAATTGGTGGACCTCGCCGCAAAACCGGGATGTCTGGAGTTCCTTATTAAGGCAGGCCTAAAACGGATACCGGTTGTTGCGCCGTTGATGATGATGATGATGATGAGCAGCCTGACCGTGATAAATGCATTCAATTCGACCAATTGAAACCTAGTGCGGAAATGTGTGGCAAAGATTGGTATCATCACATATCTCGCCGCTATTGTCGACAGCAATTTACAAGAACGGAGGCTGTGGTATAACACCGATGATGGACCCCAATAATACGTTGTCTCCGGTTCTCATCAACAAGCTCGTAATCCAATTGGGAATCACATCATCACTTTCAAGCCTTCCACTAAGTACTCGGAAGTGATGATAGACGCGAAGATCAGTTATAAGCAACACATGCAGTATGCTGCCGGAAAAAGATCCGCTGCAAGCATGGCCCTGGCGAGGATGGTACCGACCGTGGGAGTTTGATCTGGCCCTATGTAGCCCCAATTTTGGGAGAGGCATTACAGGTCTCAGCCAACGCCCATAAATTGAGGGCAGTGTAAAAGAAGACATTCTTTGCTTTTTTTCACCATCTAGAGCAATCCTGGAAGTTGAGCGGAGAATTAGTTCGCACAACATCAAGCGATCCTCAATGCCTACTTGTCTGGACTTAAGACTAAAGACCCACGCTTGATTGTGTGGTCTACAGATGTCGCCAAGGCTTTTGACCTAGCCAAACAACTGCTGACTGACGTTACACTATTGTCATTTCCTTAAACAGATGCACCCTAGCGTTATTCGTCAATGCCTCAGACATTGCAGTAGGGGCTGCCCTTCACCAAAAGTGAACCAAATCTGGTAACCGCTGAGCTTCTTTTCCAAGAAATTGAATACAACTCAAAAGAACTACAGCGCCTATGATCGTGAGCTATTAGCCACACACATGGCAATAAAATACTTTCGATACTCCCTAGAAGGCACAGTTCGCAGTGTTCACGGACCACAAGCCTCTTACCTTTGCTTTTAAGCAGAAGCCCAACAAAGCGTTCTCTCGCCAACTCCGGTACCTGGGCTTCATAAGTCATCAGACATCCAGCACGTGTCCGGCGAGGATAATGTAGTTGCAGACGCTTTGCCACGCGTTTCAGAGGTTCAAATCCCTGCCACGGTCGATTTTTCGGTAATCGCCGAATCACAGAAGCATGAAATAGTGCTTCGGAGCATGAATAGTGCATGAATGGTGCTTCGGAGCCTCAGGGACAACTCCAAATACAAATTTCGTGAGTTTCCCCTTTTTGGCGCAACTTCCGGAATAGTCTGTGAGACTTTTGAAAACGCATCCAGGAATTCGGACAAGGAATCGACTTGTTGCTAATAAATATTCCTGGCCATGTATGTATGTAAAGAAAGAGGTAGGCTCATTCCCTCAGTCTAAAAGCATTTTCACACGATCCACGTGGACATTATTGGCTCCTTGCAAGATTTGCATGGCTTCAAGTATTGCCTCACAATCATCGATAGGTTCACGCGGTGGCCTAAAGTAATACCTCTGGTCGACATTTCTGCACAATCGTGCGCCGAGGCACTCTGTCGTGAATGGATCCCACGCTTGGGAGCTCCGGCCGAAGTCATTATTGGCCGGGGAATGTAGTGTTTCCTATTCTCATAGTTGGGCAAACGCCTGGGCTTTAAACCCCACCGGAAGACTGCATACCAGCCGCACTCCAATAGGATGGTGGAACGCTGGGCACCGAAGGCCTCTATAATAAGCATACGATGACTCTTCGTGGTCGCAAGCCCTGCTTTTCGTTTTACTTGGTCCACTTGCAGCCCATTGTGAAGAGTTTGAAACCATCTCCGCGGAGTTAGTATACGGGGAGAATTTAAGACTCCGTAGCGATCCTTTGTTTAATATCACGTCAGCCCTTTTTTGCATTAGCTCCGGGTCACCGCGGCAAGATTAAAATCACCCCTGCCATCCCACCATTCTTCGACGAGGAATAACTTCCCCAGGGAACTAGATGTCTTGGTTCGCGTAGATGTTTCCCGGAAGTCCTTGCAACCACCATATGAGGGTTCATATGAAGTCTTGAACAAAGGGGAGCACTTCTTTAGGCTATAACGTCGACGGCAGGCCCAAGAACGTCTCCGTTAAAGCCTTTTGTCTCCGGGGCTGATGTTTCGGGAAAAAAAGGGTGCATGGCGCGTCAGATTTGATCTACACTCCTAAAGTTAGCGGGCCAGGAGCCGGGTTTATCGCTGAAATCCAGTATTAACTACGGGTGGGGTAATGTGGAGGCGCGAGCTGATTAACAAGGATTTGTCCGAGCTCCGCATTAGAATGATATAATTCACCACAAAGTGAAACCCACCCGCCTGAGTGCTCAAAAAAAAACAAGACGAGGCAGACTGACTTATTGTTTGTAAGAGTGAAAAATTTATGCGTTTTTATTATTGGAGAAGCTTCGTGTTTCCAGTTTCAAACTTATTTTCGTTGAAATTTGCAGCAACGTTACTGATGCTATTTCCGCAGCATAATAGCCTTTAAATAGCCAAAATCCAAATTTGCATTCAAGGTATGAGTTGCGGTTGCGGAATACACTCAAAGCGGTCCCTGCTTGTCCGAATTAGTCGCTTTTTAAGGATAAACATTTTTGGGGTTGATAGCTGCACATTTCGACACGTTTCGGCACTGAAACGCCAACAATAGCTCGAATGGGGATTGACCTCACGTTGATGAGCTCTGGCTATGGAAAATGGCTGGTTTTAAAATGTGAAGTAAGGTGGTGGGGCCGTCCCCTCCCTCTTGCATCACTATGTGCTCTGGGTAGCCAAGTGGTAGCTGAAGCGAGTCGGACTGCTGCTGGCGCAATTTGTTCATTCGTAAGTCAATTTCTGGCAGGTTCTTCACTATAAGGTACACGTTAAGGAGCATGACAACTGTGCAGTGCAGTTTACTAACGGAGATTCACACTATATTGTGGCAACGAATACCTAATCAGGTCACCGATGCTACGATCAAGAGTAGATTTAGGAGTTGCCTTCTGAATGTGCGTAACAAAAAAAGCGTTGACATCGATCTGAATGCAATTATCTGGTGATCACCTACCTTCGTTTGCGTGTCGCTACGGCATTTGGCAGAGGAAGAGAGCGTCCGCCAAATTCAATGAGCTGTCGATCACTGCCTGAATAAGACTTCATAAGACTTCATAAGACTCGGTTGAGTGCGAAAAAGCCTGGATACTCTGGCGAGAGACAGTAAAAGACAACGAAGAGCTTCGTCAACGCATGGGTCAGAAAATGGAAATAGTAGTGGATCGATCACAAATTCTGATTACGGAGTCTGCCATTTGATGGAACACGCTATCCCAGGACGGCCAACAAGCGGTTCGTCTTAGAAATGGGAGGAAAATGGTGGAGGCAGTGGAAGTGGCAGCACCAGGAGCCGAAAGTGATGGCGTGGAGTTGTGACTTACATAGTTCAGGACCAGATTTCTGAGTAATGGGTGATGGTTGACCTGATCTTTCTGAATTAATTCTCGTTTTGTGTGATTTCAATTTGACTTCCACCCCTTTCCCTCATGGAAAACTCACAGTACTTGCATGGAGAAGTTAACGAAGTTAGTAAGGGGTTCCAAAAATGGGTTTTTCTTTTCGAAGCGTCTGATTTATGGTTTTTTTTTTTTTGTTTAAGAGAAGGGTGGTCACTACTGTTATTTCTGGAAATTGGAACGAATTTCCGTGGTCCAAACATTATTATTTTTTTGTCGGATGGTAAGATTTTATACGATGTCCAAGCAGCTTTCGTCATATAAACTCTTTTGTCGATAACTGAAGTAGACATCCAAATGCCTAAATCCTATCGAGAAAATTATCCCAACTTAGTCCGTTGAAATTAGGAAGTTGTAAGGAATCAAAATAAAGCATTATTGCGGCATTAACTCCAATTTATTCAGTGGATACTAATCCTTCTTATTGAATCTGTCTACATACCAAATGGACTCACATCATTTGTTACTTCACACGTGATGGTTTAATTACTTTTTCTTCTGTTTCAGATGACGCCGAAGAGGAAAGTGCTCACAATGTAGAGGACAAGGATTTGCTACATTCTGGTTCAACTAGTCCATCAGAATCATCATTTTCGGTGAAGTCAATCGAAAACACAAATCTAGGCCAAATACTTACGCCCACATTGGCAGCCTTAGCTGCGGCTTCTGCTACCACGCCATCAGCATTAACAGCAACGACGACGATAAATCGAATTGATGCACTTGAACATACCGTTGCCTTGAGTCCTGCACCCCTTTCACACACTATTACTGAGCCTTCATCAGCGGCAACCTTAGCGCCATTATCGTCGTCATCATCATCATCACTTCTTCCAGCATCCTTTTTGACGTCATCAACGATTCCGGGCAGCAGTAGTGGCTGCAATACAGACAATTCCTATCCAGCGGCAAGTGTAGAGACAATCGTTGGAAGCGCTTCCGTCCCAAGTACAACCCCTTATGTGGCAACACTTTCATCGGCTTTATCCAGAGCGAAATCAGTTGATTCCCAGATACAACCGAAACATAAAACTACGATTACACCCTCTTCACCACCAGTAAATATAACGGAGGCATCGGAATTCTACCCACCTGTAGTCTCCGACTCTATCGATAGTAGTAATAGTGCCTGTGCCTCGACGTCCAACTTGATTGATTCCCATGATGACTTGGAGCAGAGCATCCCAGCTATTCGCATCCACCATCAACAGCAGCACCAGCAGCAAACCCCGTCCTTTGTTGATTCGCAGCAAACCCGATATCGAGAGGAGCATCCACGGGAGCGACTAGGTCCCAGTGCAGAACGGTAAGTGAAATTAATCGCTTTGTTGATGTTTTCCAACTAAACATGAATCAAGAAAATGTGGTGAAAGTCCCTTTCCCTGCCCAGTCCATAATGTATGAAGGGTTGAAGCATTCGTGGGGTGGCATATCTTGAGAAAGAGGTGAATGATAGTTTCGGCAAAGGATAATTATGTGCGCGAGGATGAGAGTTGCAATACAGTGTTTGCTTTATCGCGTTTCGATTTTACTCACTTTCGGGGTTGGTTTTGTAGCAGACCGCAACCACCTACCTCCACAATTGTTCAAAACTAGTCAGGTGGTATCAGCACTGCCTAATGTGTTTGCTATTCGAATCACAGATATTTATACTCACCTACTAAATTCATTACAATATAATTCAAATAATTCCCCAAATGGCTTCATTACGAAGGCTGCATTTCAAATATCAACCCTCCCCATCAGCGTCAAATCACCAAGTCGAATAAATATCAATCCGTGGAGTCCTCTTTGCTGCCATTTTCATAACAAATGATCCTTCAAATCATAATTTATATTTATTATTCGCCAAAGTGTTGACGCAACGAATTCCCTCGAGGGCTCAAGCAGGAACAGCATCAACCACAACATCAATCCTTCTACGCAAGGACACTATCTCTCGATGCCCATCTAGCAAAAATTAACTGGACATTTTATCCTTAATTTCAGCCAGAACCAGTGCTAGTACCAATTTCTCTACACGTAACTCCACTAGTCCTGGCTGACTTGTATTTTATGATGCCTGCCCGTCATTTCGCATCCATCCTCTCGGTGGAAAGTCATTCAAAATAACGACATTTATAAAAGCGCTCCGGAAATAGGCGAATGAGTTCAGGCCGGGGGCCGCGGGAAGGAGTGAAATTCCGCTCGAAGATGGCTAGAATGAAAGATAGGCCAACGGATTGTTGTATTCTATTTCATTTAAGTACCTTTCCTTTGGGCGTAATCGTTGATAGAACTGACTCTGCCACTCATGCCTCATCCCTCCATCATTACTCGGCCACCTTCGCCGCCACCGCCGTTGTACAGTGAATAACTTCTAATAACATCGGAACAGTGGCAGATAGAGTAGAACAGTACAACCAACACAAGGGTACATGATTTGTGGTTATTGCACTCACGGCTAAGCTGGGAGCTGTATAAACTGACTACTTCGGATGGATTTATACGGCCAAGGAGCCGAGCCCTGGCTCTTCAGTTCAACCGAGGAACACCTTCTCTCTATCCTGTCCGTAGTCCGTCCATCCGTTTATTCCGTCATTTCATCGTTCTTAACTTCTCCCCTGGCCCAACTATAGCCTGCTAGTCCTAGAACGTATACGGATGTGTATATATTAAAGCGGCTAAGGCTAAGCCTCGAGATATTCAGAGCGAACTTTATTGACGATATGACTGACATAAATCAGGAACCCTGTGTTTGTATCATTACGATTATTGTTATTACTCCTTGCCATGGTGGTGTTACGACAACGGTAGCCGAGAAAGCCGGCCAACCGCCAATTCACCCCTCCCACTCCACATGATGGGAATGAGTGGCGGGTGGCGCATTCTACTATCATATCCTGCACCCGTACACTTCTGAAAGGGTCCACCGTCGTAGCTATTTTACCCTTTCATATCGAACCGAGTGGTTGCGAATCAGGCATGCTACGTGGCTTTCCGCATCGCAGGCATGAACCTTGAGAGAATTACGGGACGTCTTTGTATTTTCATAGCGAGAGCTCCTTTCTCGTCCAGAACAAGTGTGTGTGTGTCTCCTTCTCCTTGACCATCATTTATACGGTCTAATAATTCATGACGGAGTTACGATATTTATTTTCAAAGTTTATGAATGCAATGGCCTGCTTTACGTCTCTTTGGAGTTTCACGGAATGAGTCACGAAGGAATTTCGGTGTATGATGGAGAACGAGCGGGGAGGGAAGATAAAGGGGGCAATTTTCTTTATAATATTGAGTTCTGCAAACACGCGGAAAAGTTTCCGCGTTTTATGGCGAGACATTATCTTTTTAATTGAATTGTTGTGACCTTAGCTTCCTTGCTTTTAAAATGATAAACAATACTTGAAGGGCACATTTCAAGGATGTAATAAGGAAACATTGGGATGGGGGTGAATTATTTGTTTAAGTTTTATTGAAAAGCATTTGAATAGTATCCTTGTCTTGAACAGACGGTTTTACCCATAAGACAGTTTTTAAATTTGAAAGTTTGGTTGAATAATGGGAGTATGGTTTGTGACTTATTTATTGCCTGCAAGATCCTTAGAGAAGCCTAGTCTCGGCTGTAAGTAGCAGATGGATTGAAAGTTGAATCGAAATATTCGGTTTTGTGTGAGACAAAACCTTATTAGAATCACTGCGGTGTCCGCCTGTTCGTCTATCTGTCTGTGTGTTTGTCGGCCCCCTTTTTTTCTCATCATTGGAAGGTGTTAGGTCCGAAACCTATTACTGGCTCCTGCCCTGTAGTTATGTGGGACTCTTACTCACTAAAGGCGCCTCCTCTCTCCGCGGAACTGCTCTGCCATTTCCCCGTGGCTCCGTCCAAACCATCTTCGAATGTCTGGATTGATGCGGTATGTCCAACGACCAGTTTGTGACTCGTGCCATCTCCTTTGCCCTTCTGGGACAGATTCCTGCCATACCAGCTGCCGTCGAAATGCACTAGACTCCCCTGTGGCATAAGTTTTATCGTAAAGGCCGGTCTTCGCTCCATAGGACGTCTATCGCGAGCATTCCTGCTAGTACGCATGCTGCTTCTCCTTATGTTATGCGGTAAGCACGGCACATCCGAAGTGCAATTAACCTATGCGCCACTCTTAGTTTCCTACAGTTTAGATTATTTTTTAGTACAGTTGCCCACACTGGAGCTGCCTAGAGTAGTACAGAACTCACTATCCTTGAGAGAAGCAGACGCCGGCTTTGGCTTGGCCCACCAATATTCGGCAGTATTCTCGAGATCATTAGAGCGATGGAAGACGCTTTAGTTGCTACACCCTCGATATGTTTCTTGAAGCTAAGCCTTTTGTCGATCACTACTTCCACGTATTCAAGGCTGGTTGGGAGTTAATTATTGGTTTCCCGGCTTCAATTTTCACAGTTGTTTCCTTCCTTCTCTTGCTGGCTCTGTCTTATTTTCAGCAAGTAGTAAATCGGAATTTTTTAAACAAGAATTAGTTTGCGTAAATCTCGTCTAGGAGAACTATTGCAATCCCGATATCATCCGCGAAGCCAATGGTTGTCACGCTGAAGTCGTAGTGTTAGCACTCCATCATACATAAGCGGCCATGGCAAGTGACCTAGGACAGAACCCTGTGCGTTACCATTGCACAGCATTTGCCCTCCTCTATTGAAGCCTGCGCCACACCGCTTTACGAAATCGAAGTTGCTTGTCAGAAAGGCTACCTTCCATTTTAGTAATTGTCTATTGTCTATCACTCGTGCGAATAGTGACCAGACATATCGCTCTCTAAGGCATGCCGTCAAAGCTTGGGCAAACATACTTGGTGCTGCTCTGGCTGTCACTTTCAAGACGATACTTGGGATGCCATCCAGCCCTGGGGATTTATTTTCAATGAGTTTCTGTCCTGCTTCCAGAATTTGCTCGTCTACCACTGAAGAAACATCGTCGGGATTTACATGCACCGCCGAAAGCCTCGTTTAGTGTGCATCTTTTGGGAAGAGAGTATTCACTATATTCTGCAGTAACTTAGGATAAGTAATCTGTGGGGAGCGCTTGCCTTTTATTGATGACATCGCCGACCTATATACGCTACCCCATGGATCCGAATTGGCTTCGGCACACATCCGTTTGTAATGTTCGGTTTTGCTTTTCATGAAAGCTACTAACAATTTTTTCCTCGCAGTTTTATGTTCCATAGGCAGCTCCTCGAATTCAAGCTGATTTCTTCTGCACTGGGAGCATCTTCTAGCTTTGAGGCAGTTTTTCCGACATTATTCGATTTCTGAATTCCACCAAAAATTGGATAGGAAGACTTATCGACGCTATCTGTGTGTCGTCGTGCGCCTTTTTCAGTCGTAGCATATTAAGCTCACTCACTCGATCACCACCGAATCCTTAATCATTTTGACCGCCGTAGCTTCATCTAATGACACTTCGATTTTCTTCCGTAGATCTTCACTTCCATCTTCACCAACTTTGGGTGCTAACAACAGGCCTTCCTACGCACATCTTATCCACATGTCATGTGCACTAAGGTCAACGAAGGAAGCATCTGCATCACAAAAGAGGACCCAACACAGAGCTCTGCGGTAATCATTCCTTGGCAATATAGTTCCTTTCCCGTGAACATCATCGTAATATATTAAAATACCTTTTGCAACTCTTAATCAGCTTAGTCAAATATCCAGAGAGATAATTCCCACCAATGGGCTCTTAATCCACCCTAATTTGGATAAATTTAATATATTTTTGGCATCAAACGTTTCTACAGCATAGCGTTTCCTTAAGGTCCCGCCACTTGAGTTCAACTTTGAACCACATCTACATATGCAATGGACCATAAGATGGGCTAGACTAAGTTTAAATGTTCATTTCGATAAATCATCTCCATTTTCTATGATTGGGACAGCCTATTATGCAAAATTTTCTATAAGATCCTTCCTAACATATCAATGAGGCAGTTTAGGCAGTCCTTCCATTGGCTCATTAACTTCGGGAAGAAAACTAGCCACAGCCTCTTACAACGAGTGGGGAAAACTCTTTCCGGGATGCATGCTTTGAAAACGCTGGAGAACCAATTGAGTCTAGCTTTGATTGACAGCTTAAGAACTCCCCACCATAGATCTCAGGCCAGTGTGATACTTCAGCGGCTCAAGGTTCAGGTGAGGTAAATCTCATCGGTGGTAATAGTATTCTTTGTTACTCCGAGTTAGTGGCTCTGCTGTAAGTTGATGTTTGCGCATTCCCTGTTTGTCGTAAAAGGGATCTAAAAGAGGCAGCAATATGTAAGGCAGCAAATTATAAGTGTGGAAGTTAATCTGTTACCGAAACGTCAATAAGGCCTTGGATAAGGGCTTGGACTCTCGAGAATGGTTTTTATTTCATTTCTAAAATGTGTCCAAGCTTTTCGATAACGGTATCGAGGGCCGCAGTAACCCGGTTTTCGAGAAATTAACCGATAATTCCAGCGATATAGACTAGATATTCTGGATTTAGGCGAAGCGGGACTTTTAAACTACTTTATGCCATGAGAATTGGCCTTAGTTTAGTTTAGTTTGGTGTGGTGGGAGAGGCACGGTTCCAAGCACTCAGGCTACCCTTTAAAATTCTGTCTACATTACCGACGTATCTTCGTCTGAGGTTTTAAGTGATTGAGTATCTACACATAAAGTCTAAAGTTGCCTCGTCCTTTTCTTCATTTTGGTTACATATATCTGAGATCATTAGCCCAATTTTTTCCTTGTGGTAGTTCAAAGAGATTTTCGTCTGCCGGCAGGAATCCATATTTATATTTCCATCCGGATGCGTGAATCCTTGCCAGCAGCTTCATCTTTCGCGGCAGACTGCAGCAGCTACCAAATTCTTGGCCCTTGGCTCCCGAAGCAGCTTCGATTTGATTGTGTCACTTGTCTCGATGATAGGCCTAATCTCGGTGGATTCGGGAGGGTCGCAAATCACCATCTAGCGTTTCGAATCAGTGTTGCTGGGTTCTTTCGTTGTTTTCCATCTACTTTGATGCAGAAACTAATCTTACTAAGTGAGTTCTTGCTAGCGCGAATTATATGATCATACCATTGAAAACGTCTCTCTCATCATTATGCTGGTCCAAAGCAACATGTTCATCTCAATTCCCGCGAGGTATCGTTCATTGTTTTCGATTAATCATAAAGGGCGATAGGACGTATGGCACTAGGGTAAATATTTGATTCGAGGCGTTCGATAAAAAAACATTACAGTTGTAAAAAGTCACTTCATCCAAGTTGCGCTAATGCATGAAACAATTGCATAGCACAGTTCACCATTTGCTTATAGCATTGATACTTAAATCGCTTAGTTTTCAACCTGTTTCTCTCAGAGTGGTGATGATAGTAGGACTTTAATAAATCTTATTTTGTTCAGATTCTGTCGCAATTAATGTGTAATCATTCCACTTTTGGGCATGATGATCAAGGTTCGTTTGGTTATGTGATGCTAGGAAAGTATCACGCTAGGAAATCACTTGCATAAAGTAATGCTTAAGAGGAGGAGGAGTGGTGAGAGAATGCGTAAGAACCTGGAGAAAGAGTGGTGAGAGGGTGCTTAAGAACCTGAAGGAAGAGTGGTTAGAGGGTGCTTCCTTGATGAGCACCGTCAAAGACTCGGAACGGTTGTTATATACCTACCACATTTCGGACTTTACTCTTTGGATCGTAGTAAAGCAATTTAAACGAGCGGACGAGTTCCTCTGGCACTAGGTGTTGCCGCAAAGTTTACTAGATGAATTTATATGCTAAATGGCCCTCTCACGCTTTTTTTCTCACGTTTTCTTTTGCCATATTCGAACGATCTTACTATCCTGTCAGTTAGATGGTACTCTACCCTCCTCAATAATGCAGTCGCGTACGTGAAATCACTTTTCCTTTTCGAAGATTTGTGTAAAACAATAATTTTTCAATTTTTGTCTGGTTACCTGTCCGTTCATCTGTCTGCCTGTTCGCTTTTTTTTGAAGCACGTGGAAATCTTCCGAAGACACAGGCCTAGACAGGTCACTGTGTGGAATCTTTATCTACCAAAACCACCCCGACTCCTTCCTACTCTACCTTTAAGTATTACATCACGGGACGGAGCTAACATACTTTAGTTTTCTTTCTTCTATCCCTAGCATTCACGCTTTATTGGCCTCTTCGGCTTTTCGCAGTTTACCCTAGAACATTGCGATCATGGAGTTTATGGTAGCTTAATCCTCCTGGCAAGATACATACCCTTGGAGCTTTTTTCTGTAGATCGTACTCAGTTAATATGCGTTACCTAGAAAGAGCCGTACTGCCCCCTAAATCGGGACTACATACAGCAAGGTAGAACTCGCCACCCTGGCTATAAGTAGCCTGCAACTATGCCGCAGCCGGCGTACATTCGGAATCATCTTTGCTAAAGTCATACCCATTAGCGGATGCTTAAAATTGAGCTTTGCATCTATCATTGCTCCTAAGTAGTTGATTGCCGGCTTAGAAGTGATGATTCGACTGACTTGATGGTTTTCATACGAGCGCAATTTCTCATATTGTGCTTGGTGATGAGGCCACGTCAGTTTTCTCTCCGCAAGTGGTTAGCCCAGCATTATCTTACGAAGCCTCAAAAGCACTGATTGCTTCACATGAGTACAGCTTAGCATCTTCAAGATGCTTTGCAACTACACCAAGTGATTTGTCGTCAGCATAATCTAACACTATTACCTCCCCGGAACCGTAAGATTAAGTACATCATTGTACATGGTGTGCCACAGTAGTAGACCTAGTATGGAGTCCTATGGAACACCCACGAAAGTAACGTACTCCTTGGGTCCCTCATCGGTGTCATACCAGACCCACCGTCCTTCCAGGTAACCCTTCTATCAGGTTGTCCACAAAGTTTTCGCACAAATATTAATGTGACAATTAAAAAGCAATTAGCAGACAAACCAAAACAGCAGGTACAACATGTGATATCCCAATGGAAAGGTCAGAGTCCTAACTATAAAATGCATGGTAAATTATCCTTGAAGGATCAGTGTTGTGAAGGATATTCAAGGATAAACATGGAATTCGACAAAGTACATTTTCGTCATTGCATTTTGTACGAGTTTCAAATGGGGACGAAGGTGCCGAAGGCGATTGAAAATTTGTCGAAGGTATTCGGTGAAGGAAAGGTAAAGCGCAGGACAGTTTACGATTGGTTCGAAAAATTCTACAGCGGAGACCTGACACTTGAAGATGAACCTCGCTCAGGAAGACCCTATACGATTGACGACGATATCCTGCGCAACAAACTGGAAGCGAATCCTTTTCTTTCGACACGTGTGCTTGCAGAGGATCTCGGTGTATCAAAATCAGGAGTAGCAGTAGCCATTACGCGTCTTGGATATGTTTTGAAGAGCACAAAGTGGGTACCGCACGAACTGACTGAGCGAAATCTGGCCGATAGAGTGAGAATTTGCTCCGCTAACCTTTTACGGAACGAAAACGACCCTTTTTTGAATCGATTGGTAACTGGCGATGAGAAATGGATTGTGTACGAAAACGTAGCGAAGAAACGAGCCTACACTCATCGAGATCAACCGGGTCCATCGGTAGCAAAGCCGTCTATTCATCAGCAGAAGCGAATGCTCAGTATATGGTGGGACGTTCGTGGCCCCATACACTACGAGCTTTTGGGACCAAACGAGACCATTACCGCCGATAAGTACTGCGAGCAGCTCGACAGATTAAACACCCAGCTACGTTCGAAACGACCAGCATTGGTCAACAGGCGAAATATTGTCTTTCATCATGATAACGCCCGGCCGCATACATCTTTAACTACTCAGCGAAAATTGAGTGAGCTTGGCTGGGAAGTTTTGAGTCATCCTGCGTATAGTCCCGACCTTGATCCTTCTGATTACCATTTGTTCAGGTCCCTCCAACATTTTCTGGATGGTAAAAAAATGACTTCTGAAGCTGACCTCCAAAGTGCACTTCGCACGTACTTTGAGGGGAAGGGGGAAGAGTTTTATAGAGGGGGGATTTTGAAGTTGCCCGATAGATGGAGGGAAGTCGTATCTAATGGAGGCAATTATATATTAGATTAAATAATTAAACGTTTTTATAAACTTATCTGCTGAATTCTGTCTTTGATTTGTGCGAAAACTTTGTGGACAACCTGATACATAGGACTCCAATTGGCTAAATTGAATGTATTCTTCATGTTTGCTGATACTACCCTTTTCTTGAATTGCGTTCTCGACCAAGCTAGTAACTAACCCATATTGCCGCTCTGAAGTGCTCCTTAGCTTTCAACTACCGGGAGTAATCTATTATAGATTACCGGTTCTAAAATTTTACCCATAGTGTCTACAAGATATATAGGTCTATAGGAAGATGGCTCACCAATTTCTGCTGCTTCCATGCTGCAGAAATATCCCCTGAGACATGCACGCTTCGAACAACTCGGCGAACATATCCAGTCTATATTTCACAGCGAGCTTAACCGTATTCGGTATTCTATCCAGCCGCTTATTCTGCGACAGATCTTCAATAGCCTGTCTATAGTTACTGCCGGAATTACCATCACATTCAGAGATCTTTGAAAAGTTTCAGTGTCTTTCTCCTGCTTGGGAAATAACTCTGGATAATTTTCAACAGTATGGTAGGGCGCATGATCTGTAATCGCCCTTTGAGTCGCCCCATCACAGTTTTATAGGCGCTCCTCCACGGTTTTACATCTACCTTCAAGTGGGGCTCCTTAAAACATTCCTTCTTGTTACGCTGGATGACCAGTTTGAGGTTTTTGGGGGCTTTCTTATATCCCTTATACCCCCTGATCGATCCTACCTACTGCTCCGAGTGTATCGTCTGGCAGCCTGGAAGTAAGTAACTTTTTCCGTTGGGCTGCCAACCTCAGTAGGTTTGTCTCGCCACACTTCCATGGCTTTGAGTATTCTCGTTATCTGCTGTGTGCCTTTCTCCATAGTTCGAAGATAATTGGCTGGTGATTGCAGGATAGTCCTCACTAACGTGCTAGGAGATACCACGCACTAGTGAAGGGCTGATAAAGACCAGGTTTACAATTGAGTTAGATTTCCTTTCCGAAAGGTGTTTACATTACTATGGCTAGTAGAACTATATTTAACTGCCCAAAAGCTTCTTATACACTTTAGTGCTTTGCGTTATTTTCTTTGCTTTTTCATTCGAGGGTCCACGGATTACAATCACCAGCATTTATATTTGGAATTCAAGGCTTGGTGTCGTGAAAAAGGTTCTTTAACATGTTTTCAAAGATAGACAAAGTCAGACTGAGTGAGGCAGCTGGACACGTTCACACACCCTATTTTGGCCCACACAGAGCCACTGACCGGCTGGTGCATTGTTTAGGCTGTCTAGCATAACCCCATATCGCCTCGTTGCCAGCTGAGCCTTTGACCCATACAGCACCGTCACGGTTTCTGAAGAGTTCATTTATGATGGCAATTTCCATCTCAGAGTCATGTACAGTCTCCTCTAGTAAGCCCTGAGCGACCTTGCAATCATTGAGGTTTATTTGAAGAAACCTTATTTTTTCATTAAAGTCGTAAATTCCGGGTATATGCCGACAATATGCCGGTGATTCCATCCTTCCGTTCTTTGGACACCTTGACAATAAGGTCTTTCTCCTCATCTCTTATGCACCGACTGGATTGACCAATGCTGTTAGTGTAGGCCTTCACGAAGTGTCAAAACATAAGCCATTCGAGGTCCTTTTTAAATAAATCTGCTCTCTGCTGTTATCTCAACACTAAGGTTAAGTTGAGACTGTTCCATGCTAGTGTTCTTCCAGTGTTGATATATGGGAGTAGCACGTGAAAGGTCAACTCCACTGTTACTCAAAAGTTCCAAGCATTCATCAATACCTGTCCGCATCATATCTTCCGAGTGCGCTGGCCTGACACTACCTTAAATGGACTTATACGATACGATAGGATGACGGAAGTCGCAGTGGACAGATTAGACATTGTGGAGGGGCGACAATTGCAGTGCGGGCTACTATCCCAACCATATAAATAATGACTGTAGAGCAACCATATATATAATGACTGTCACCAGGGTTTTGATAGCTTGGTACACGTTGTGATTGTCCCTGGTAATCTCAGACCATTTAACTATTTTTGCTTTAAGCTGCATGAAAGGTCGTTCCCCCATGTCAGGGGTCTGTTCTCTTTCACCCTTAGCATATAGTGTGCTTTTCTTATTTTCATATTTTACGTCTTTGGCATTGGTAAAGATCGAAAAATTGAGGAGCTTCTCTTGAATGGCTCAACTGCTTGGTCTTAGAGTATTTCCTGCGTCGCCTCCCTTGGACAAATGCGGTGGGTGCCTAAGCCGGTCTATTCAGTCTTGTCAACCTATCATTTTTCACCTTTGTTGTTGGTGTTATTGGTAATGTCTTGCTTTGTTTCAAGACCTTATTATCCAAATCTAGATCACTAGGAGCATTAGACACTAAGTCATCTACCGTTGTGCAGCACTGTGGTGGAGGAATATTGATTGCCTAGAACCCGTTTGTTCGTTCTCAAAACCGACCTGTAATGGAGTTGCGAGCGCCTGCATCGTAGGATGGAAGACTTTAAAAGGTGTCTCTTCTTCCATGTTGGTCTTACATTCTCGGTATCCTTGATAGGCATATATTTAGACATCAATACATAAGTCCCTATCCGCCCCCCTGGGGCGCGCCTACCAAATGCACTTTTCTCAGAATCGGTTTTATGTATCCATATGATTTGGTGAGAAGATCAGAACTACGAACGTCCACGCGTAGAATGAGTAACACCATTCTTCATTGTTCAACGGAGGTCCTCATGCATGCAAAAGACGCGTGTGATTTTTTTTCTGAATATAGCCAGGGGGTGTCATATGAAAGGTCTCGGTTAGTAGTTTCCGATGTCGTTTTCGGTTTTGTTCTGACATTAGTTGTAAGGGGGGCGGAGGGGTGAGTGCGAGTGTTGGAAAGTGATCACTAATTTGACGGGACTATTCTCAGAAATTAACAACCCGAAAGATCTGAAATGAACCACGAAGGCGCCCGTATATTTTTTCCAAGACGGATTTCGTCAACAGCGTTATGCAGACACAGGGGAGCTCTCTCCAGAAAAACATTGTCAGAGAGATGCTGAAAAGCACTGGCAGCTAAAGTCGTGTTGCCCGTTACGTTCGGGCTCTTCTTATTGCGAAGAAGATTGAACTCGACCGTAACGGGTTCCCTAAACTAACAACTCCCTTCTTACCCTTTCCCCCCGCTAGGAAAGGGATTTCCTAACTTGGAGGCTGCCAAAGCCGGGACTGGAGAGGGGCTAGCCCGAAGTAATATGTCAAACGGTTCCAGACTAGTTCTCTGATAACAGCGAGGTGTTTAGTTGTTAGTCCGATAGTGGACTCTTGCGGGAATCCAACACTCTGTGCGTAAACGCATTCACCTACCCTACTCCCAAAAAAGCTCCTTCCTTTATCCAGGCTTTAGCATTTATCTGGGGATCCGCTTATTAAGTAATAGCATAGAGAGTTACCTCCCGGGAGTGATATCTCAAAAAATCATACCAGCATAGACAGAGTGTAGAGAAACAGCAGAGGAAACAGATTTTGCTGGATCCCTGCATTGGGTCATAGCTTCACCGCTAAAAGGGCAGAAATTATGAGGAGCCTCATCAAATGCCTATGGCACGTTTTTCATGCATACCACAGGATGTGGGGTAGCAAGTATTCTATTTAATAGATCTACGCGGAGATCAAAGCGCTCTCTCTGCGCTTGAGATGTCAATTACGGCCAGTGAAAAACCAGCGAAGGGCGGTGCTTGAAAACCCCCTTTTTCAATATCGCCACATAAAACCTTGGTTTTACCAATTGGGAGTGTGCAACTTGGCGTTGAAACCTCTTATCGGAAATTTGACGCGCTTTTACCACAATATTGAGAAAGGGGAAAACTGCCTTTACTGGTTTCACTCTATTTACAGTCGGGGATATATAGTTTCTCTGTCCCATTAACATCAAGGAAATTGGAGTAGTCTAATATCCTTACTGAAGCACCAGGTGCTACCCTGGATTGTATGGTGCAGTTCCGTTCTTTATAGTAAACAACAACTGCAGTATCGAATTTCAATATTTCTATCTTTTCAATTGCATTCGTACTGAAACGTTAAAAAAACTGCATATACACTAATAGAGAACGAAAACACTTCTTTTACGGTAACGTTTTCCATCAATTTCACTCAAATGATTGGCATAGTCCTGTCACTAGCAAACGGCTACCCTTGCTAGGGATAACTCTGTTAAATTGCATGTAATATCCAAACAACAGGACGAAGTCGATTGGAATAAAATTGAAGAGTGATTGGACTAGAACGTGTATCATTCATTGTGTGAAGGCATTCCGACAGTCGGCCGCAAGTGACGTCCTTGCTAGGACGAATCAATAGGATGTACGCTACCCAGTTCAAGTTGTGCATGTATGCGAGTAGTTCTAGCTCAAGGAGGATACCTCAAACAATGTGATTGACTGACTGATTGACTGGTTGATTGATTGATGAATCGGCCATGGAATGAATTGATTCGTACATACGAACGTACTTTTGGATCTGACGGAAGCCGGTTAGACTGTAAGTGGATGCCGCTATTTTCGGTGTGAGCTAAACAAATAATTTAGCACAATTTAGCACAGGATTTACCAGCAAATGTTATTAGGAATAGATGGTGTCGCTTCAAGGTTAATTGCTACTAATTAAATTTTCTAATGGATGCGGCTTAACGAGCGCTTAGGCGATGCTTATTTAAAGGAGGGTTGAGTTCGGCCAAGATTTAAATTTCCAGCAGTCATTCAATTAGCTAAACTGTATGAATTCCTGATGAGACTCTACCAATATCCGAGAATAGTGCTTTTGTCTTCTAGAACTCGTTCAGTTTGCAACCTGATTTCTGATGGATCATTTTTCGATACTAATATGCGTCCAGTTTCCATTGCGTGACCACTACTCTCTTCGAGGGTCATCTAGCTAATAGGTTTATTGCCTTCATAGGTACATAATTCACCGTTTCCTATATACTGAAACTTTCTGATTCTCATCTGTCCTTTGGTTTATCTTTGGTACTAATCTCCTTGCAAAAGCAGCATAAACCCCCGAAAAAACCAAAAGGCGACCCAAAAACGAAAATCAAACACAAAAGTGCTCATCGAAAGCCATAAAAGTCCTAAAAACAGAGAAATAAGGAGCAACGGAAAACACACATAGCGAGGACTCAGAAAGCGATACTCTGAACGAAAATTATTGGAAAGTAACGAATGAGATGGATAGTCCTGGACAGGGGGTTGTCGATTAGGCGAGCTCCTAGACGTTCGTCGCGAAGTTTGTGGGTTGCTTACGTAATTGCGTAGCTTGTTGCTTAAACATTCCTGACCCTTTCGTAGAACAAGGCTTTAAAATCCGCTCTTCTATCTATTTTATAAAAGTTTAGGATATCTTGAACAGTAGATATTCCAAAAAGATACTTTGCTCGTGTAACCGACAACACTACCTTCTTTTCAACCAAGCAAAGTTGAAGATGGACAGCCAAAAAACAGGAGGAAAGGGGAAACACCCGGGGGAGCTTTCCGAAAACTGTTCCAGAAAGAATTCCCAACTCGTGGCCATAAATTCCAATCGTCAATCCCACAACTATAACATGGCACATATCTTTTAATCAGTCACATATAATCAGAACGAGAGGCAAAAATACATTTAATAGGTAATTTATGTGACACATCATTTCCAAAAACGACGGCGACCAGGCCGACGACGACTATGAAGATGAGGACTTTTCGGAATAGATAGGTGACGGGTGGCAAGGTGTAAGTGGAAATGTGAGGGGTGCATAGCAGGGGATGGCTCCGAGAAGGTAACAGAATCCTGCTTGATACGGGATATGAGTTGATTTGTTGGTTTCGTCGAGAGAGCAGTTAGGAGATTACTGCAGAAAGTATATCTACATATATTATATACCTCACTATCTAAGAATCATGACCAGGATGATCCAGGAGCATTTTTATGATATGCGGGGTGTTGTGAATCAGTGCGTTTCATCAAATCTAAGCAGCGTAGGGCTATTAAAGCTAATAAAAGTGCAAGGATTGTATTGTATATACTCAGTTTAAATTTTCAGATTTTGGCTGCCTCCAAGTAGGAGATACTTTGATAAGCATTCAAATCTCATCTCAACAGTCTGTTGCTTAGCCCTGCCTAAACTGTGAAGTGATTAACATTTCCTAAGCATCCTTAAGTGCTGAAGCTGTCAATGGATTGGGAAACTTTCTTTCTTTTTTCACAGTACTGTACAGAGGAGAAGGACAAAGATTGATTGATTGATCTCAGTTATTTACTAAAATCAAGCTTAGAGGTAGTGGTCAAGCTTTAATAACTGGCAATAATCATTCGCAAGACTCAAATCTTCGCATTTAGCGAAGCAAATGGAGTGGTTCATGGAAAGCTATTAATCTGTGAGAGTTATTAATAAAAAAAACAAACTTTCAGAAACGCTACTCAGGTACAAGTGGCATATCATCATCCTCAACGGTGCAACAACCGGTATCCGGTCTAGGCCTGCCTTAATAAGGAACTTCAGACACCCCGTTTTGGGCCAAGGTCCACCAATTCGATATCCCTAAAAGCTGTCTGGCGTCCTGACCTACGCCATCGCTCCATCTCAGGCAGGGTCTGCCTCGCCTACTTTTTCTACCATAGATATTGCCCTTATAGACTTTCCGGGCTGGATCCTCTTCACCCATGCGGATTAAGTGACCCGCCTACTGCAACCTGTTGAGCCGGATTTTATCCACAACCTGATGGTCGTGGTATCACTCATATACTTCGTCGTTATGTAGGCTACGGAATCGTCCATCCTCATGTAGGTGTCCAAAAATTTTTCAGAGGATTCTTCTCTCGAACGCGGCCAAGATTTTTTTACTAAAAACCCAAGTCACCGAGGAATAAATAAGGACTGGCAAGATCATTGTCTTGTACAGTAAGAGCTTTGACACTATGGTGAGACATTTCGAGCGAAACAGTCTTTGTAAGCTGCAATGGGCTCTGTTGGCAACCAACAAGCGTGGACGGATTTCATCATAGCTGTTATCGGTTGTGATTTTCGACCCTAGGAGAAGCTTTGAACGGTCTCGAAGTTGTAGTCTCCTATCTTCGTTGTTTTCGTTTGACCAGTGCGACTCGATGTTGTTCGTTCTTTCGTGCCTGGCGCTGCGTTGCCACCATATACTTCGTCTTGACCTCATTAATGTGCAGCCCGAGATCTCGCGGCGCCCACGCAATCTGGAATATCGTCAGCGTAGGCCAGTAGTTGGGTGAAACAAAGAGGATGGTGGCTCTCGCGTTTACATCGGCATCGCATATCACTTTCTCCAGAGCCAGCGTAGCCGGCAGGCACATGATAGGGCATCCGCTTCTCTTAGACCGTTGTTGATGTTGAATGTTCTCGATAGTGATCCTGCTGCTTTTATCAGGCCTCGCACATTGATCAGGGTCAGCCTAGTCAGTCTTACCAATTTCGTCAGGATACCGAATCCTCTCATGAGGCTGTACAATTTTACTCTGGCTATGCTGTCATAGGCGGCTTTAAAGTCGATGAAAAGATGCTACAACTGATGTCCGTATTCCAACAGTTTTTCCATCACTTGCCAGGGACAGAAAATCTGATCTGTTGCCGATTTGCCTGGAGTGAAGCCTCTTTGGTATGTGTCAATGATGTTCTTGCTGTGGGGGTGCAAATTAAATATGAACATTTCTGTTCTCAATCGGGAATAAGTGAACACTGAACAGAAGTGACGAAAGTCCTTCAATGGCGAAATCCATGCAATTCCGAAATTAGAAAAGTGCTCGAAATGGGAGAATATACACTATCTGAGCACGAAAGTGTAAAGGGTTTTAGATGGATACCTGCTCTGTAGGCATCAATTCATGGCTTTGTTTTCACTCGGAGCGCTAATCGGATCGATTCGATTACTAGGCGCCAAGATGTCCAGAAACAAGCCTCCGGCTGTACCAGTTGTTTTATCACAATATATGGCGACTACTTCAGCAAGTTCGTGTAGGCAGTGGATGAAGTGGACTGAGGAAATGAAACTTTTTATTATCCGATACAAAGACATACCGCCTTTTGTTTTACCAAAGATCCGTCGGGTGTTTCGACCAGTCGCATATTCGGCTGAAGTCTCCCTTGAGGTTCGGGACTAATTTCAAAAATGGTGCACCGAATTTTCGGAAATGGATCCTTTGTATAGACCAAGCTTTCCCAGGCTCTATGCATCTCCAGCAATCCCGAGAGTGTTTCGAGTGAGAAATTCACCATAGAAATTCATTTGGATCGTTGGCGTGTCTCATTAAGGCAGAATATTGCTAGGTTTACTCAAATCAGCACTGGCAAAGCCAACAGCCAGGTCAAAAATAAAGTGTGCAGGGTTTACTGAAACTACACCATCCCCAGTGAAATACCCATAGTTGAAATTTTGGACATAATCAATCATAAACTTTCTACCGTATTCAGTTGGTTGCGATGGTACAGCCCAAATCACTCCAGACGTGTTCAGAATACGAGATACGCGCAGCTTTTTCAAGCCATTTAACGAATCTCAACAAAACGTCCAGGCAGCGCAATTTTCGGCGGCGAAAGCCAACGAATATTGCGATGGGTTTTCGATTACTGCTGCTACTATGCCGGGAATGCATTTTGCAGATGTGAACGAAAAGGAAGTCTGTCGCGCCATAAACATCTCGAAATCTGAATCGGAAATACGGGGGTTTAGCACATAGCATAAAACAGATCATTAATCGCCTTGAAGAACTTCCAGTTTTCCTCAGTACCTACCTTCTCCTTAAAAAGGACACGGTACAAGGCTCGCAGCATGAAGCCGATTGCTTTTCGCTAACCTGCTACAAATTTATAACGTCCTTTACCAGGATCAGGTTCGAGAAACAGAAAGGCTGATGATGGTAAGAATTGTCTACAACAGGCTCATTGTTCAAAATAGCAATGGCCATCTGCACTGTTCTTCTCCCCCTCTCGGCTTTTTTTCACCTGCGATAAAGGAGTGATGGATCTGGTGTTATAAATGTTTATCATTTCGGGTGCCAGGATGTCAATCGGCATCATTCCCGAGATGAAGGCAAAACACACCCTTAAGGCAGTTCTTCTGTAAACCGTACTCAGTTTACGCGCATTGCCTAAAACATGCAGCACTTTTCCCCAAACTGGGACTGCATACAGCATGATAGAACTCACCACCCTGGCTATGAGCAGCCTGCAAGTATGCTGCGATCCTCCTACGTTCAGCATCATCCTTGCCAAAGCTATACTCGTGGTGGCTGCTTTTGCCCAAGTATGCTCTATGTGCTACTTAAAATTGAGCTTTCCACCTATCATTACCCCCAAGTATTTGATGGCCGGCTTGGAAGTGATGATACGGTTCCCGTCTCTAATGCAGGTGTAATTTCTCTTGCAGTGCTTAGTGATTAGGATCGCTTTCGTCTTTTCCTCCACAAGTGCCAGTCGAGCACTCTCTAACCAAACCTTAACAACACTGATTGCTTCGCTTGAGTACAACTCAGCATCCTCGAGATGCTTTGCGACCACAACCAGTGCTATATCGTCGACGTAAACCACTGCCGTGGCCTCCTCCGGAACCGGAAGGTTAGTACATTATTATACATAATGTTCCACAGTAGTGGGCCCAGTACAGATCATCGGTATTATACCAGAGTGTCCGCTCTTGCAAATAGCTATCAATAGTAGCAGGGAAGTAGGTGGCAACACCAATCGTTGCCAGAGACTTTCGTATAAGGTATTGGCTGAGTTGAATACATTCCTCACATCCAGGGTCACCACCACACAATATTTGCTGGTACAACCCCTTCCGTGAATTGCATTTTCGTCCAAGCCAGTACCGTTTTGATGGCATCAATGGCTGATCTGGCTTTACGGAACCCATACTGCCTATCTGAAAGGCCCCTTGGCTCTCGACGACTGGGAATAATCTATTATAAATAACCTGCTCCACCATTTTCCCTATAGCGTCTGGAAGACATATGGGCCTATAGATGGACGGTTCCCCTGGGGGTTTGCTAGTCTTAGGCAGCAGCACCAGCTTCTGCATTCAATGGTTTCGAACAGCTTCGCTTACATATCTGGTCTACATTTGACGGCAAGTTTGAAGGCCTTATTTGGTATGCCGTCCAGACCTGGGACTTTGCAGTCGCTTATTTCACTGCAGATTTCCAGCAGCTCGTCCTTGGTGACTGGTGCAATCGGCATCATATTCATGGGGCGCTGGAGGGTGTCAGCACACGCCTCTTGGTGGGAAAATAACCCCTGGATTATTTTCAACAAGAGCATAGGGCACTTGATCTGCGGAAATGACCGGCCTGTGAATCGTCCTGTCATGATCTTATAGGCGCTACCCCACAGTTTTATGTTCGCTTCAAAACAGAGCTCCTTAAGGTGTTCCCTCTTGCTCCGCTAGATGCCGAGCTTATGGTTCTTGCGGGCTTTCCTATAGGCATGCTCCTTTTGCCCTTGGTCGATTCTATCTATTGCTCTATGAGTCGTTCGTCTGGTTTTATAGCATCGATTTGCTGGCAAGTTCACTATTCCACCAATAATTGGGTCTTCTTGTGGGAAATGAGCATCTCCTAAGAATCGAATGTCACATGCTTTAGAGATGCTTTGTGTAACCTGAAGAACTCTATCCGTGGAGGTGCCTGCTTTGCTAGGCAAGTCTAACCACACCTCCATTTGCTTAACCATCGCTTTTGCAGACCATCCTAGTGTTCTATGGGATTTCGGCTACCGGGGTGCGGGTCTCCTGCCTTGTGGCTCCGTCCTTAGTTCAAAGGTTGCCTGGTGGTCGCTGTATATGAAGTCCTCGCTAATTTGCCAGGACATATCACGTGATAACGTAGGGCTGACAAAAGTTAGATCTACAATGGAACCCTTTTCGATAAGTATTTACATCACCTTCGTTTGCCAGAACTAAATCCAACTGGGAGAATGCCTCTAATAAGCACCGCCCCATTGCGTTCGTCTCTTTGCAGCTTCACTCGATAGCCCATGCATTAAAGTCACCGGCTATAACCTTTAGACCTCGTCCCCTTCGTCGTGAACAAGATCGCCTAACAGGTCTTCAAATTCAGACAGTGTGAGGCTCGGTGGGGCGTAGCAGCTGCTTATTTTTGCCCACACAAAGCCACTAGCCCCATGACCCATGCTATATTGTATGGCTTGACGATCCCACGCTCACATCGTCGCTCCACCAGTCGAATCTGTGACCCATACACCACTGTAAAGATTTCTGTACGGTTTACTAATAATAACAATCTCCATCGCGGATTCGTAAGTGGTCTGCATAAGCAAATCCTGTGCGACCCTGCAGTGATTGAGGTTTATTTGTATTAACCTCATTTTTTCACTACAGTTAATGCCTTCCAAAATTCCAGGCATTTACCACTTCCGGCAAACATTAGGCATCTGAAGCACCTCTTTAAAGAGATCTGTTCCCTTAGTCGGCCAACAACTCATCCAATCCGAACCTTCCCCAGGCACTTCAACTTCTGCGCACACTCCACTGGCAGTCGCATTGTGGCCGTTTGAGTACCGCTTTTCTTAGGCTCACGATAAATTCTTCACTGAATTCCTCTAACTTGAATTGTTGCTTCAAGGCAGTGCAGATCTCTTCTCTGGATGAACCCTGTGAGTTTATAACTTGGTTACGAAAGCCGTCAGTTTTTCCCACGCTGGATTTTTTTAGCTCAAACATGAGATCCCCTTTCTGGGTCCTCCGAATTTTGCTGATATTTCCGCCTAGGTCTTTTAGGTCAGGGTCAGATTTCAGCTTCTTCAGTATCTCCGAATACGTTAGATGTCCTCTGCTGGAGATTAAAATTGCCTCCGGGCGAATTCGCACCTATTCACCTATACATGCAAAAGGGGTGTCTAAATTTTTTTTCACCAAATATAGTCATGTAGGGTATCAAATGAAAGGTCGCGGTTAGTACTTTCCGAAGTTGGTCTTAGTTTTGATATTCGCTGGGAAGGAGGGGAGTGCGGGGGGTCGAAAGTGATTATTTATTTAACGGGCACATTCTTAGAAACTGTTTAACCGAAAAATTTGAAAAAAAATCAAGAGGCTACCATTATATGTTGCGTAAGCTCCGAAACATCTTCCATTCCGATATACCTTCAAGCAAAGTTAATAACAGTATATTATAATAATAATCGTTGGCGCAACAATCCAGGATCAGGGCCTTGAAGTGTGTTAGAGGACTTCATTCAAGACCGTAACGGTCCACTACAGTACACTGTAGGAGGCAATGTGGTCAGCATTGCGCTCGCCCGAGTTTATTACCCTGATTTGGCGCAGGTACTCATTCACAGCTGAGTCGACTGGTATTCGACGTCAAATCACGATGCAAATCTCACTGCCACCAGCGAGGTTTGAACCGTGACCTTCCGAACGACAACCTTGTGCTCTAACCACTCAGCTATCCGGACAACAGTATATTACGATAATTTTTAGTAATTGGCTACAAAACCCCCCCGTAGGATATAATATAGAGCCTAATCCTACCAAGTTTGGTGGAAATCACACCATTACTAACAAAATTATAATAGGTCAAAGTTGTCGTTTCTTTACAAATTCAAAACTATGAATGTCAATATCACCGGAAAGTGGATAATTTCACATAATATATGCATATATTACGTGCTACGTACTAATGGGGCAAATGCACATTCAAATATCTTTATATAAGAAATACACAAAACCTTTCATACCTGAAGCGTCCAGCTTCTGGTTTCCCGACTTCTTTTATTGTATTATCGCTGTTTCGTAAACTCCAATTGAAATGGCTTCTGAAGTAGAAATTTGTCAGATATTTTTAATGTGGGGAGAAAGTACCATTTAGTTTGGGTGGAATCCTTTCCTGGTTTTGGAATTGCTGTCACAATAACATTTTTCCAACAATTTCGGAAATATCCGACTTTGTAGATTGCATTACAGAAATAGCACAGCAATTTGATGGCTTTCAATAGTAGCTGTTTCAACATAAAAAAGTGACTAAATTTTCCCCTGGTGCCTTTCTAGGGTTGACTTTTTCCTTAATCACACTTTTAACTCCTTTAAAGGAAGTTTACAGATAGCCTAGCCTGGTTCCTATTGGACATTTGGGAAGTTCAAGTAGCGTTTGCAGATAGATTGGTCTGAATAGCGAGTTACCTTCCAAAGCTTTAGTCCAATTTCCTGTGGTAGTCCCGAAAAATTCGCCTGCTACTTTCCACGAGGAATAAACACCGGACTCAGAAGCTAACAGGCCGGTCCACTAATCGTTGTATGTGCCACGGACACGAGTTACACAACCTTTGACAGTGCTGATGGGGCAAGTCCCTGAAGGGCCAGTGGAAGCACAAACTCATCTTTAATATATAAGGAGGTTACAGGAGATTAGATGATTCTTCTAATTGCCTTTGATGTACCCCGGAGGACTCAGAACACGTTCTGTGTCGTTGCCCAAATTTGAAATTGAACTCTTTAAAGACGAACTTGTGCCTTCGGGATATAGTAGGGACGATGCTCGTATGGATGCTATAGACCGCTATTTGAGCATTGCTCGTCAATCATAGATACATTCGGTCGTTCCTAGCAAGCTGCTTCTGCTCCCCCAAAACCTTTCAAGAAGCTTGCTCTCTTCCTCGACTGTTTTGTGCCATGTAGCTCTAGGGCAAGTCATTCGTCGGTCATCGAAGAATGATGGGTTTTATTACATGCCATAGCTCGCAAAGGAGTTGTCCCTTTTCTTAATGTGTAACCTTTTCACTTCGGCCTTTGGTTAACATTCCCCGTGTTTGACGAAGTACTTCATTTGATATTGTTTCAGGACAGAGTACCCCGATGACACCGACAGGTTGAGGCGGTACGACTTAAATATGATATTGTTGTTGAGGTAGTTGAATTTTGTATTGTGGACAAAACAGCGAAGACTGACTTAGTGTTGCTAATGAGTCGAGCAACATTAAGTTTGGTGCCACTGTTGGCGGAAATGAAGCTATCTAGTTGTATGAATTGGTCGAAGTCCTTAATATTCTGTCCCTCTTAGACATAATTTTGGTTTTGTTGGTATGCATTTCCAGTCGATTATTCTCATCTCCTTTTTAAAAGCCATTTTGCAAAGGTCTGTGGCACGCTGTGGGAGTCTGAAGATGTCGTTTAGCATCATCATATGTCGTTTTAATAAATGTTGTCTTCATTGATTTTGAAACATAATAGGGTGAAGCAACATAGGACACGGTCGTGAAGTTGACGTTCATTAGCAGCAACCACTGCTTCCGCACGGGAGAAAGTATGAGTGATATCAAAAATATTGCACCAAAAAGTGATGTCCAGTTTCCAATCTCATCCTAATTTCAGTTATGAATACTTTTCTTTGCCCCCTTGCTTTAGGCTTATTATTTCCTCGACGTTAATTGTTTATTTATAAACCAAAAACTTAATCTTATCGACAAAGTCCTTCGTATGTATCCCACTAGGAGGAATTCCAATGCAGAATGCCCTACACATGGAAAATTCACTATCGCATTTAGAAAGATTCTTTTTGGAAAAAAATTAATCCAAACGATTGCCCAAAAGCTTTAGTTTATAGTGACCCAAACGTCTCTCAGACTCGATATTTTTCTCCATCAAATTCGTATGTCTGTCAAACATTTCGTTGGTTTTGCGGTTGCCAAGCAGATAATATTCTGTCTATAGTCGTTCGTGCAATGACCAGAAAACAGCACTGGGTAGCATACTATACCCTACACTGCTCTGTGGTTGGTGCATCCTATAATATGATTCCAGGAAGATCTTTGAGTCCCTTTTGCCCGTACTCAACCTCAGATTGCAAAGACAATAATGATTTTGTCCCGACTGTCTCCCAAATCTCGTGAGCCTTGCGAGTAGTACCAGTGCCAAACAGAAAAGAGCGTATCCTTGCCTCATTGTTTGATGAGAATTGTCAGTCGGTTCGTTTGCAGAAATTGTTCAGGACAGATAGATGGAGAGGACGGGAGTATTTTGATTGTGGGTCAGAGTAGAACAACCGGCGAAAATAGCATCGGTTGCATGGTTCAGCGTCCCGGGGTGGGTTCCCATCCCCATGCATGCCAGTGACTTTCCAAAAAGTTTTTTTTCTGCAAGATTTCTAATAAGTTATGCAGAATTAATATATAGACGCACAGAAACAAAAGAAAGTTAATTCTGAAGAAATTCTTCCTTCAGAGCTCACACTGGCTGACCACTGTCGCATATCTCAGACACGACTTCATTCGAATAGAATGGCTACAAATCTCAAATAGCAGCAGTACCAATAACATCATCCAGAATCCTCCCTCTTACATTTCGAAAGGAACTTAACCGACAAAATGACCAAATGAAAGACCACCACACATAAAAACAATGTGAGGGAGGTTATGCCATCGTATGACAACGATTGTGACGTTCCACTTCAATAGTAAGCAGCACCACCAGAAGGATGACATATGGACGAAGCGATGTCCTTTCCGAATGTTGTGTGAACTTGGAATGAATGCTAGATACATACATGCTTGGTTCCTAGATTGCTAGTTGAATAGTGAAGGACACCCTCCTGGACTGAGAAACTGACCGAGATGGACACAAAGCCAGATGGACGGAGACAATTGAAATGGGGAGGTTCGAATTAAAAGTCCTCAGTTGTTTTCTTTGATTGTTAATGAGTTTGAAAGGTTTATAGATTGAATTTTATAGATGGAATTCAGGTTACTTTCGTGGTATGTTAAATTTTCTTTGCTTCTGCTCAGTGGTGCAGAATAACTTTAATGTTTGGTCGGAAGAATTAGTTTGGAAAATTCTAGCTATCAAGCGAAAGCCCGTCAATTGTTGACTTTTGGCTTCCTTTGAATAATAATTTCGCCATCATGACATTTAACTCTTTAATCGCTATGGTTATAATAACAATATTGGAATGGTTCACTGAATCAAATAGGTATGCCTTTCCTTCAAAACCGGACATATCTTCTAGTTTGCTTACTCGTCGATAATGTACATTTTGGCTAGAGCTTGGCAGATCCCTACACATTATTTGATATTCATCCTGGAAGCAAGATTCGAAGGTATCAACGGCAGCTTCCTGTCCTTCGAAGCTGAAGGCTTATAGTGTCAATACTAATTACACCAGTAATCGATGTCGGACGTTATCATTGCGAGTCTTTGAAGGGTGACCAAAAATTTAATTGACAGAAGCATAGGATCATCCCTGCTCACATGCAACATCAAGTATTTGCCCACTTAGATAAGTTGCTGCTTATCACAAAAACCACCGACTAGTGTTTGATGTTTCAACAGAAGTGTAAGTTTGGCTGGTCTGACGCAGCTTTCTCGGTCTTTGAGATTCTTAGTGTGAGTCCCTCTTCAACGCCCGTCTTGCGCAATATTGACTTGAAAAAATTATTCACCGTGTGCTGTTGACTCAAGTCAACATAGTACACATGTCATTCTGAAGCAAAGGCGGAGTACGGACACGAAGTACCGATCGCCTACGTGTCGAAAAGTTAACTCGGATACAGGAAAATTATATGAACACCGCGCCAAGCATATCTGGCTTTGGTAGAGGGCGTGCACAAATTTAAAATTGAGATGTAAAGCGTATATAGAAAGCAGACTTTTGGAGTGTAGTCAGACCACGCGACCTTCATCTGCAGGAAAAAAGCAACTTATTACGCACTTTATGGAGAATGCTACTGCATTTTCTGATCTACGGATATTTAATCGGTTCATATACAGACGTCAGTACAGTAGTTGAGATGTGGGTGGAACACCCTCGGCTGCTTTGGATTATAGAGGAGTTAACGGCCGAGGAGATCGCTTGCGCCCCCTATCACTACATGCATGCACACATATGATATAATATGTTCTTCTAACCAGCTGCCAATGGGTAAAGCTCTCGTCTCCAAAAGGGTATATCATTTAGATCTGATCGGTCCTTGCACCAGATCGCAAACAAGTAATGTCCGCAACATACTTTTAGTCTTTCTCAATGTTCTCTCGTGGTTTTCTTTCTTGGAGTTAATAAATCGGTTTACTCCAAAAACTACCGTGAGAAGAGAATTGTACATGTGCATGAGGATGGACGATTCCGTAGCCTACACAATGACGAAATCTATGAGCGATACCATGACCGTCCGGTTGTGGACAAAATCCGGCTCAATAGGTTACGGTGGGCGGGTCACTTAATCCGTATGGATGAGGATGATCCCACCCGGAAAGTCTATAAGGGCAATATCTATGGTAGAAAAAGAAGACGAGGCAGACCCTGCCTAAGATGGAGCGATGGCGTAGGTCAGGACGCCAGATAGCTTTTAGGGATATTGAATTGGTGGACCTTTAACTTTAATATTAATTTCTTTGCAAACCACACTTTTAGGTACACCGGAACATAGACTGGGTTTTTACAATCAATACTCGATAGATTTAACCATTAGAGTTTATTAAATAATTTGTGTGACTGTGACTGTTTGCTCGTTAGAGGCAGAAGAGACTCTCGCTTCATGTGTTTCTTTTCTGCCCCTAACTCATGGCACACTTTTCTCGCCGGTCCTCCACTCCCGTGGCGAGCTCCGCAAAGGGGATAGATCCGCGCCATCTATTCGTTCGCATTCGCAACATTCGAAATAAATTTCGAATGCTGCGAATCCTGCCGCGCCACATCACTCCGCCCCCAAATGAAACCTAGGGGTTTCGGCGACTGATCCCGGAACTTCGTTCGCCGTCAATCCACAAAACGGACACGACGCTGCTTCGGGGCGGACACGGGTTTCAGCCTGGACAGAGAGACCGCCTTCCTGTGTCCACCGATCTCGAGCTGGAAGAAATGTTCTCCCCGCTCGAGAACGCGGTACGGGCCCTCATATGGAGGCTGCAGCGGCTTCCGGACGGCATCCGTCCTGATCAGCTCGTGCGTGCATGTGTCCAGTTCCTTGGGCGAACAAGCAGGTATGGACGAGTGTCGAGTGGGTGGTGGCGCTTTGATGCGTCGGAGATTGTCCCTCAGCAGACGCACCAACCCCGACTCCGTGAGACCCGATCTCTTGTCGAAGACCGGATCGCTTGGGAGTCTTGGGTTCTCCCCGTATACCAGCTCTGCGGGGCTGGCAGCAAATTCCTCTCGTCGGGTTGTACGTAGGCCGAGTAGGACGAGAGGCAAGACTTGGGACCAGGACGGATCGTCACGTGCCATAATGGCGGCTTTCAGCGTCCGGTGCCAACGTTCTAGCATCCCATTGGATTGCGGGTGATATGCAGTAGTCCGCTGGCGTTTAAAACCAGGGAGTTTGCCTAACTCGGAGAAAAGAGTGGACTCAAATTGCGTTCCCTGGTCAGTGATGACCACTGCAGGGACGCCAAAGCGAGGTATCCACTCTCGACAGAGGGCTTCGGCACATGATTGCGCCGTAATGTCTTTCAGAGGTATTGCCTCAGGCCACCGCGTAAACCTGTCGATGATTGTGAGACAATACCTATAACCGTGCGAGTCTCGCAAAGGCCCTACTATGTCGAGGTGTATCGTGTGGAAACGCTTGGTAGTGCGGGGGAATGAGCCCACTTCTTTCCTTACACGCCTGGAGACTTTACACTTTTGGCATGCGATGCACTCTCTGGCCCAGGAATTGATATCCTTGTTCATGGAGGGCCAGAAGTATTTTCCGGTGACTAACCGGTTTGTTGTCCTGATGCCGGGATGCGCCAAGTCGTGAACTGCGTGGAAAACTTCTTTGCGAAATGTGGCCAGAATGTATGGCCGAGGCCCCTTTTCCGAGTCTTCGCAGCAGAGAGAGAGGCTTGAGCCGAAGATGGGCAACTCCCGAAATTTGTATTTGGGGTTGGATTTGAGGCTCTGAAGTGCTGCGTCATCCTCCTGCGCCTTGGTAATAGCCGAGAAATCGAGTGAGGCGGGGATGTTAACCTCGGAGACACGAGACAAAGCGTCACGTAAACTGGCTTATAAAGCTCAGATGACGAAGCTGACGAGGGGACGCTTTGTCGGGCTTTTGTTTCAAAGCATACGTGAGAGGCTTATGGTCCGAGAACACTGTGAACGGCCTGCCTTCTAGGGAGAAACGGAAGTATTTGATGCTCAAATACGCGGCGAGCAGTTCGCGATCGTAGGTACTGTAGTTCCGTTGAGCGGAATTCAACTGCTTCGAGAAGAAGTTCAACGGCTGCCAAACTTGATCCACCTTTTGGTGAAAGGCAGCACCTACTGCGATGTCAGAGGCATCAACAAAAACGGCTAGGGGTGCATCTTGCAGAGGGAATGCCAAGAGTGTAGCGTCGGCCAATTGTTGACGGGATTTGTCAAACGCGCAGATAGCCTCTTCAGACCACACGATCTCTCGTGTGTCCTTAGTTTTGGGGCCAGACAAGTACGCGTTCAAAATGGACTGGTGATGGGCGGCCTTGGGCAGGAAACGACGGTAGAAGTTCAGCATGCCCAAGAACCTCCTCAACTCCCTCACTGTCTTTGGACGCGGGAAGCATGTTATTGCTTCCACCTTGTCTGGGTCGGGCTGTATTCCTTCAGGGGAAATGAAATGGCCGAGGAATCTCACTTGTTTTTGGAGAAATTTGCATTTCTCAACGTTTAGGACTAAACCGGCCTCAAGGAGACGTTGAAAAATGCATTCGAGATGGGCTAAGTGCTCAGACTCAGTGGAAGAAGCGACCAAAACATCATTCAAATATACGAAACAAAACTCGAGGTTTCGCAGGAATGAGTGAATGAACCTTTGAAAGGTTTGCGCCGCATTGCACAATCCGAAAGTCATCCGGGTGAACTCGAAGAGTCCAAAGGGTGTGCATATTGCCGTCTTTGGAATGTCTTCAGGAGCTACTGGGATTTGGTGATAAGCCTTGGTTAAGTCCAAGGTCGAAAAGATGCGGCAATTCGCGAGGTGATGCGCAAAGTCGTGGCTGAGTGGAATTGGATATCGGTCAGGAACAGTCTGTGCATTTAGCCTTCTGTAATCCCCACATGGGCGCCATTCGCCGTTCGGCTTAGGGACCATATGCAGTAGGGAAGACCAACAGCTGTTTGAGGACCTGCAGATACCCTGTTGAACGAGTTGTTCAAACTCTTTCCGTGCAATAGCCAGTTTCTGGGATGGTAGAGGACGCACCTTCGAGAAGATCGGGGAACCAGTAGTGATAATGTGGTACTGCACATTGTACTTCACTGGTTTGGAGAGACTACACTTGGTAGTAATCTGGCTGAACTTTTGGAGAAGTGCCCGAACACGAGAGTCGGTAATGTCTTCTAAAAGAACGGAAAGATTATTGCCTGTGTGAGATACCATTTGTCCCGACGAATTAAGGTTGGTCGTGGAATCTATAAGAGACTTGTTTTGCAAGTCCACCAGCAATCCATAGTGACACAGGAAGTCTGCGCCTAATATGGGGAAGCTGACATCCGCCAGGATGAAACGCCACGAAAACGTCCTACGCAAGCCAAGACTCACGTCCACTTGCCTATACCCGTACGTGTTTATGCGGGAGGAATTTGCTGCCGCAAGTTTGAGCGGTTGTGGGAAAAGTTGATGTTGCCGAGGTACGGGAAGAACCGAAACCTCCGCACCAGTATCGATGACGTAGCTGCGCCTGCTGAGGGGGTCGAAAATAGTTAGGCGACGTGGCGCTGCGTTCTGGGTGGCCGTCGCCAAGACCCCCCGCGGACCTAGTTTTTTGCGGTAGGAGCGAATCTACACGGTAGCGTACATCTTGTCGCTTTATCCCCGAATCTGCGGTGGTACCAGCAAATCCCTCGGTCCGCGGACTGTCCTGACGACCTACTACCTGACCGCTCTTTTCGGGTGGCAGACCGCGAGCGTGCTCGCGATCTGGCGCCCGAACGCTGAGCGTCCAACGTCGCCCGCATCTCGGCCACACTGGCTGTTAAAGCGGCTATCTCGCGCCTCAAGTCACCCACCTCATCCGACGGTGGTTGAACGGCCGCCAAGGTTGGGCGTACGTACACCTCCTGCATCTGGTCGGCCGTCGCTGCCAGTTCCTCCAAGGAACCGGAGACGCAAGCGAGGATCGCCTGGGTGCCCTCCGGGAGCCGTCGCAGCCAGAGCGACTTGATCAGGTCATCGCCAATCTTGCTCCCACCCAATTGCCTCATTTCGCGAAGCAATTGGCTGGGAGTTCGATCACCCAACGTTAAACCCGCCAGCAAGTGGTCTAATTTTGCCGACTCGCTTGCCGACAGGCGCCTGATCAACTCGCTCTTGAGCTGTGTGTACGATGCCGACTTCACTACATCGGACACCAGAAGAATAGACTCCTCGTCCAGGCCGACCACCGCGTAGTTGAAGCGGGTCGCGTCCGATGTGATGCCGGACATTTGGAACTGCGCTTCCAAATGCACGAACCACAGCTCCGGATTCCGCCGCCAAAACGGAGGAACGCGTACGGCGAGGGCGGTCTTTTGCGTGTCCGATGGGCCTGCCGCGTATTTACTGTCAAACGACGTCTCGAGTAACAACAAAAAAAAAAAAGTAATAGTTTTCAATGAACACCCGGTGAGTTTATGATGAAACGCGGTGAATTTTGCTCCGACACGGCAGGCCGCACCCACAAATGCACGCACGAACAGAGAAATGACGACCGAAGCGGACGCTCTCCAGCGCAGACCATAAACACCACCAAGGAAACGGAGAACCCGCGATGTGAAACACCTAACGCCGTCTCTTGCAGCGATTTTCAATTATTATTATTGAAATATTATCACAATTTTAACTTTTAACAATTAAATTTGAAGATTGATTGCCAAATAATCTATAACCTAAGTTGCTGCTGCCAATGTTGAAAGGTGGTCGCGCTCGTTGAATTTCTGATGCGGCAATAATGCTGGTGTCAGCTACGTTTGAGATGGTGATGGCTGCGGCTGCGGCGGCAACGATGGTGGCTGCAGCAGTGATGCTAACGTCTGGCGCTGCGGTGCTGGCGTCTGAGGCTGCGGTGCTGATGTTTGGTTAACTTGATAAAACGCGCTCGATATCAGAGGAACAGAACGAGTCATCTGAGGTATCGGCTGCACAGGTTGTTCAATAGTTATGTTTACAGGTGAGGGTCCAGCCTCTCTTTCTTCACTTTGAATACTGATAGTACTAGGGCTTTGTGCTCTTCGAGGTCACCAATTTAACTTTAATATTAATTTCTTTGCAAACCACACTTTTAGGTACACCGGAACATAGACTGGGTTTTTACAATCAATACTCGATAGATTTAACCATTAGAGTTTATTAAATAATTTGTGTGACTGTGACTGTTTGCTCGTTAGAGGCAGAAGAGACTCTCGCTTCATGTGTTTCTTTTCTGCCCCTAACTCATGGCACACTTTTCTCGCCGGTCCTCCACTCTCGTGGCGAGCTCCGCAAAGTGGATAGATCCGCGCCATCTATTCGTTCGCATTCGCAACATTCGAAATAAATTTCGAATGCTGCGAATCCTGCCGCGCCACAGACCTTGGCGCAAAACCGGGATGTTTGGAGTTCCTTATTAAGGCAGGCCTAGATCGGATACCGGTTGTTGCGCCGTTGATGATGATGATGATATTTTGCGCCGTGACATAACGCTCTGGTAATGGCTATTAGTTCCTCTAGGATGCCTCTCCAGCGTATAGTACGCTACCTGGTAACGCTGTAAAAGGCTTTTCAAAATCGATGAAAAGTTGATGAAGCGAAGATCCAAATTCCTTGCACTATTCCAAAATAATCTGCAGGGTATTGATGCCCTATGTGTAGGAAGATCAACAGCAGATACCAACCTACCGTTTGAGTGCATTGATGGTGAAGATAATTTGAGTTGGTGGAGTAGTTCGTATGCGCATGTTACGGAGACTAGTCATTTCATCCACTGGAGGCAGAACTTCACCGGATGTCATAGAATTGAACACCGTAGGCAGAGCTCCTTACATCTTTTCAACTGCTCGTCATCGTGAGTGGGGACCGTTATTCTTCCTCGCAGGACCATTTTCTTTTCTGAAAACACTGTTATCTGCCGTAGCTTCTGGTCAGCTTAATAACAAATTCCCTTGTCAAAAGAGGGGCGAAGATGGCTACGGTTTCGTACAAGAGCAGATCGAACTCATTAGACGCTGCCTCAGCTCTGTCCTGGGAGCAGCGTGAGCGAAGCGGCTCACTGATGCTTCCTTTTATAATTCACAAAACACTCAAGGATGCTACCCCTTGTGTCACGGCGCACACGATGTTGAACTTTTCAGGATTTCAAATAATATCCAAGCTCGAACGAGTCATGGTCGCCATCACTTGCAGGGACAAATACAGCCTTCAATCCCTTACCTTTATCCATCCGCTGCCATGATTTCCCACTCAGCCAGATTCTGTGACGCCCTTCGGGACATGGCTAATGGCTTACGTGGCAACCAAGTAAAGAGTATTTCTGATGGCGGACCAATGCTCATCATTATATTCAGGTGAATTATTCATGGAATCTACCATCCAGGCGTCCGATGTTGAGGTCGTATCCTTCCAACCCTGCGAGAAGTGGTGGGCTCCACATAGCGAAGATAAGCGGCCATTAGATGAAAACCCCTTTCGAGGCCGAAGTTAGCACCTCTTTTTTTACGTGCTTCAAGCCGATAACTCTTAAATCTACTGCTGATCAATTCTTCTTCTTTAGCCTTTGTCCCATTTAAAAGCAGAAGCAGATCGCCTTGATCGGTTGCGCTAGTTTTCTCTGCCAATGGCTTCATCTGGATGCCATTGACTGTGATAATGACTGTTTCACTAGAATAGGTCGTCAAAAATTCAGTTTTATTCAATTTCAGTCTGTGCTATGTGAGGTGATTATTCCATTTTTGAACAAGTGGTCACCTAACACGTTGTTGGTGAGTTGACACTCATTAGGCCCCCTCCATGCTGGAACAATGCGTCACCAATAACGAGGCCGTGAAACCTGCAAAAATCCACAAACCTTCCTCCATTTTCATTACGGTCGCTAAGGCCGTATTTCCCTATCACCTTGGCATCCAGATTAACCATCACAACCAAAATGTCACTTTCAAGAAACATATCATCGACTGCGATCAATTTCCCATAGAAAGCTTCGTTCGCCTCTGAATGGGAAATCTCCGTTGGTGCGTATTGAAAAGTTCCTTATTCTAAACGACACTCTTCCAGTCAATAGCCCGTCCAAAAGTTTCTGGAGTACAATAGCACAGTGCTACAAGAGGTATTGAAAAGCATTCCGAAGAAGTCTGTAACGGTGGAATTCACCCTCAAGAAAAAGATTGATTTCGAAGATAGTTTCCTTTATTGGCTTCTCTTAAGTAGAATTGATACAAATACGTATTCCGGGGATCAGCTGTCCGCTTCCTCAGTGTTTATATTAAACTTGGGATCTTGGTGGACTTAAAAAGGTGAAACTTCATCGGACGTTATGCGGTTTAAAGCTGTGGTCAAAACTTCCCTCAACTTCCTAAGCTGCTTGTCATCGTAGATGGGGAATTTACTGGTAACGTCCTTGACCAGCCAATCGGATAGTTTGCACTACAATGATGCGTGACTCTTGCGACCCTAATCGATGCGATAATAAATTCCCTTTCGTCAATAAGACACTACACTGCATTTTCCAAGCTCTAGCGCAGTACTGAAGTTCAGACGCCGGACGTCCGTTTGAGTTCCTTATTCTCGTCGAACCGCTTCTGGGTTTCCGCTTTCAGTCAGATGTTATGGTACTCCTTCAGGACATGTTCAACAAGTTCAACTGTGAGAGAAAAAAGAACAGTTTATCAATATTCTTCGACGAGTTGTTCAACTGGCTTCAGTAGAACCGCATTTGCAAGCTGGCACACCTGGAAGGTCAATTTGGACCACTGTGCCCTGATATGTTATAAGATTCAAACAGTCACTTAGAAATCCTCAAGATCTGCGCTCATCCAAACTTTCGTGGTTTGAACTATCCCAAGATGCAATGTCTGTGAGATAAACTTATAAGTAAGCTTCAAACTGTCAGTTATTTTCTTGAAACTGTTAGACCCTGCGAGCTCTAGTTTAAAATTTCGTTGTATGCCTTAGCTTTTATGTAATTAGACCACGCCATATATTTTTTAGGCTAGCAATTTACGAATTCCAATGATGTATCTATGATCCTGTCAGGGTGTTTCACGAATGAAGATATCAAGCTCCCAAGGACTACCAACCAATGTATTCAATTTGAGTGAGAAATAGAAAACAGTGTTTATGCCTTTTTGATGCAAACAAGATAGCATTATAAGACTCTTGGAAGGCTGTTCCCCGATACCCACTCTTAAACCTGAGCGAACGCAGGATTAAATGTAGAATACTAGATTATGACATGATTATGGCTTGAAAACTCTGGAAGCGAATGGGTATTCTATGAGGGAGTAAATGAGTTCCGAGAAAAGCGATAAAAATTGTGATTTCGCTATCATAATGAGGAACCTGAATGCTACTGAGAGTACTTCGCTCAAACACGATGCAGAAATATCGTTTGGTTTTAAAAATTTCCGATTTTCAATTCTTCATATTTCATATATTCTCCCTCAGGTCTCCGAAAATTATGAGGGTCAAGGATTTGCCAAGTGTTCAAGGTTGAGATATGCAGAAGAATTGGGTTTCTTGCTGGACTGATCAGGATAGTAGATGGATACTATAAAGGCCGCGGAAGACGAGGTTTGGAAGAAAAGTAGAACTGAAAGTTTTGGGAGGTGGGAAAGGTTGTGAGAACAGGAATTTCTCGGAAACGAGAATGCCGTCCCACCGCAGGTGGGGTACGTCTTTGTGCGTTTCTTCTCGTCGCAACCCCAGTTTCGGTAGTTGTGGAATGGCCATTGCCTTTCCAGTTTACGTGCCTGTTCTGGGGTCTCCGGTTACTCACCTGGCCCATGCAGCTGGTTACACTTGGCGCAGCAGTAGTTTAGGTGGCAGTTTGTTACCGCGGGTACTACTCGTTCTGCAGTTTCTACATTGCAACACCTGTTTATTTTTAATCTGGCCGAAGCGGACGATAGTGTCCTGAATTGACTTTACGCAGCTGCTGATCCTCAGTGGACAAGTGTCCCAGTTGAGGTTTACATTGTTGGTGTTCGTAGCGCTCGAGATTCCTTGAGCATTCCGCCCATCGGCAATCTCCTGAGGGGAGAAAATTATGTCGAGATCTGGGAGGATGAAGCTTGTATTTTTTTTTTTTGGAAGGAAGCGAGCAAGTGCAGAACTCGTTTTGGTTCCCTATCAGGATCTTTTTGGCGGTCGAGCGCTATATCGTCTTTTGATTAGGCACCTATTTTGTATTTTGAGCACAACTGCTTCCTGTATCTCGGAAGCAACCGGCGATACTCCCTTCACCGTCTCATCGGAGCCGCGTGTCGAAGTGACTCTATGGACGTAGACGTGGTAGTACCATCGGAGCTAATGCTAGGGTTTTTGCCGAACCATAAGTGTTCCAGGCAAAGTCGAAAAAAGTTGTACTTGTTGAAATTTCTATAAAACCGGGTGGGCGATAAGAGGGATCGAGGATGCAGATAGGATGGGCACATTCGGGTGGGGTTTTGGATCTAGAAGCTGAAATGGGCTCTAATGATAAAAGGGTTTGCAACATTGGGATTGGAAGTAGTTCTCTAATTAAAAGGATACCCTTTTGTACACTTACTCACCTTAAAAGTCATTTAGTTTCTCTTCTGAAACCATTTCCGATAAGATGATCGCAAATTTTAATTGACTTAGGGAATCTCTGAAGAGCTAAGAATATAATTTGACAAGCCAAGACTTGCCGGCGTCCCGATGATCGTGTATACCACAGTGTGAAATTATGGATTGGTGCCCACAATGGGACACAAACACTGCCTACTGACCCAATAATTACTGCTTTACTAGGAAATTCAATTGCCACCTCCATGTGATGATCCTTGGGAGATGTTTCTTAACATAATACAGACACACAAGGATGAATGTAAGTCTTCCTCAGCTACTGGTCCCGAACACAGAAAAGGAACTTCGGGCTGGACTCACAACGATTGCCCCGGCAACAAAATAGCACTAAAAGTTTGTAGTTGACTACCTGTCTCAATATAAGTACATGAAGGTCCTGAGGGTTCAAAGTGAGTACCTACCTTGGAAGCGTAATCCCACGAGCGTGGATTGAATTAGCAACCAAAATCAGAGCCTCGCCGTGACTAGCATAGTAGTGCTGGCTTATACTGGATTCAAGCTCAGCATTTATAACAATGCAATCGTTATGAGGTACGACGAATTCTTCTGAACATATGCTCTCAGAGGCCACCCCAATTTCCATTATACCAGAAAGCTCTGGTGAATTTTATAGTATAATATGTAACTCCCATCCAGTAGACAAAAATGGAACTTGCTATTACATATCAACTTTGAAAATGTGAGAGGGGACCAATTTAAAATCGAATCGAATCTCTATCTTGTTGTATGGCACTACACGCTCGATCACCTAAAATCTCTTCCAAGAATCGGGTGGGTATTTACTGAGGGGATTCATAAAAGTGCTTACAGATGTGAAATGGACACCCCAATAACCATAATTATCATATGTTCCAGAGATGGAATATTAGCAACTAATCTGACCGACATCTAGTTAGTTAGTTTAGTTTACTGGGGGGAGCCGCAGCTCCGAGCACTCAGGCCAGGCTTCCTGCTTACCGCGTTCGCAGGCTTTAGTGAATCTGAGTACATTCTCCAAAGGCAGAGAGTGTGCAGATTCTTCATTGAAAGAAACCTTACCAAGGTGTCTTCGTCTGAGATCTGAGGAGGCTGAGCCGCTGCATAAAAAGCGCATCACATTGGCTGCACATAGCCGAAATGACCACCCAAATCTTTTCCATATGGTAGTTTGAGGAGCAGTGTCCCGTTAAAAGCCCTCTAGGATTTTCACGTCCTACTTTTTAAAGGACAACAAAATGCTTCTCTGACGACCCTAGGTTCTTTCACAAAGATTTTCGCCTGCCGGCAAGAGTTCAAATTTGTCCACTGGGACAGAATAGACTTGACAGTGGATGGCCGGATTCCAAAAGCTGGTTCCGGCCCACCATTGTGGATCCAAACCCTTGGCGAGCCAGTCTGTCAGCCTCCTCATTACCAGCGATGTTAGAGGGCCCTGGCATCCACATCAGGAATGTTTCGTTCACCGGCCAAGTTTCAGCAGCACCTAACGACAACTCCACACCAACTGGCTTGATATGTCGTTATTGTTTATTGCTGATAATGCCGCCCTACTGTCGGAACAGATTCGAATGAATGAAATCTCCGCCTGGAATATGGTCGTCATTTTTTCCGAAACGAGGGGGTCATGCCAGTTCTATAATCGGATTACTCCCGATCCGCCCTCCATGATTCACCCGTTGATGAAGATTATTAAGTCTGTAATCTGAAAAGACTTATGGCCATTTGTCGACCATTCTTCTCTTTCGGTGATTACGACAGTGTATGTCTTTTCAAAGACGAATCTGGAAACCATATGATCGGTCGGCATCAGGGCTATGAGATGTTTGTCAAGAAATGTTCAGGTGTGATTGGCCGTTTTTCCACGCTCCAATGGTATCGAGTCTACATGCATCATTGGCTGTTTTCCGTTTCACCTCCAAGTGAATGGGGGGTAGATTTAGGATACCTTTAAGTGGCACAGTCGGCGTAGTACTCATTGCTCCAGTAATACTTAGGCACCAAGCCTTTGAATCTGCGTTAGTTCCCTGCTGTTAGCAAAGTTCAGTCTCGGCTACCTGATGATGCATGTGTGGCGCGGCAGGATTCGCGGCATTCGAAATTTATTTCGAATGTCGCGAATACCAGCGGACAGATGACGCCACCGGCGCTCCACTCAGTTCAGACCTCGCTACAAGAGTGAGGAACAGAGCAGGTGGCGAGAAACGTCAGATAAAAAATAATAATAAGAAACAACTCGGGAAACCGGAAGCTGGACGCTTCAGGTACGAAAGGTTTTGTGTATTTCTTAGTACGTAGCACGTAATATATTCATATATTATGTGAGAGTATCCACTTTCGGGTGATATTGACATTCATAGTCTTCAATTTTCGAAGAAGCAACAAATTTGAGGTATTATAACTTTGTTAGTAATAGTGCGATTTCCACCAAACTTGGTATGATCATGCTCTATATTATAGCCTATATCACTTCAGAATGATACTAGGATGAACTTAAGGGGGGTTTCTAACCAATTACAAAACATTGTAGTAATATACTATTATTAACTTTATTTAAACAGATATCGGCATGGAAGGTATTTCGGAGCCCAGGCACCATATAGTGACAGCCTCCTGATTTTTTTCAGATTTTTCGATTGGGTAGTTTCTGAGAATGGCCCCCTTAAAGAAGCGATCACTTTCAACCCCCCGCGCTCCCCACCCTTCCAACGAATGTCAAAACTAAGATCGGCTTTGAAAAGTACTAATCGAGACCTTTAATTTGGTACTCCACATGACTATATTTGATGAAAAAAAATTTTACACCCCCCTTTTGCATGTATGGGGACCCCCCCTTAAATTCGACGTAAAAGGATATAATTCACTGTTTGCGTGAGCGTTCACAGTTCCCACCTTTCTACCAAATTTGGTGTTAATCGCTATAACCGTCTCCGAGAAAAATGCGTGTGACAGACAGACAGACAGACAGACGGACAGACAGACAGACACTTGTCTTTACACAAAACCTTAAAAAGAGTGAAGAAAATAGTTGACAGTCATTGTGAAAAGAACGAGTTTTGTGCAGAAAGAAAATAGTTACGGACGGAAATCGGTATAATTTCTAATATCCCTGAATTATAAATGGAGTACTTTTTTGAAATTGTGTATTGAACGTTGTTAAATACAAGCTCCTAAACATGCATACATCAAAATGGGTTTCATTTTGGATGTATACATCCAATATATCCATCTTGGTGAAAGTCTTCAGGTCTTACCTATCGCCTTCCTACAGCACCAGAGGAATCTGCAGGATTTCTGATATTGTTCCTGGATATGCTGTTTCCACGTTAACTTGGAGTCGAAATGTACTCCTAAATACTTGACTGTTTGTGTCAGCTGGATTTCCGCCACTGCTGAGGTGGGTAGCGTATAGCTGCCTCACCTGGCGTTTCTAGTGAACATAACTAGTCCAGTCTTCCTAGCGTCCATTGTGAGTCCATCGGAGGCACCAGCTGTGGATTTCATGCAGAGTTGCATTCAAGCGGTCACATACTGTGTTCGCAAACTTTCCGGGAATTATTACGGCTAGGTCATCCGCAAACGCTTGCGCGAAGACATTTTGTCCTCCAGGAGGGAAGGGTATCCATTACCAAGAGCCATAATAGCCCCAAGACATCCTGCTTCAATAGACTTCTGGTCAACCAATGTGGGTTTTTCTCCACTATAGCATGTGAAGGATCCAACTGATGCCGCACCACAAATTGCCGCGAATGAGGCATAATTGAAAGCAGCTTCGATGTCCCAGAATGCACTTAAGGCGTATTCTTTTTCGGACTCGGGCGCTCAATTCCGACAGCTAACAGTCACTTCACTCATGAGTACAAATATATAGTACTTGGCACTAGTTTTAATAAAAAATTTGGAACGTTTGGTACGATGAGCCATTAAGCTAGCAATGAAACAAGAGAAAGCTGTATACTACGCAGCAATTTAAAAAAGTCAGATAAATTCTTCCGCAACCAAGCATGGAAGAAAGGGCTTGTGCAATTCATTGGGTTACGAATGATAATTCGGCGGGAGCTGATGGAATTACAACTGAAATATGAAAGAGACCAAATACAGCATTATTTGGAGCGGAAATTACGCAGGTATCATGTCGCTCATTACCATTTATAAGATATTCTTCGATGATCTTACTAGACCAGATAGCGTCATATACCAAGGACATCGTCCGTCAATATCAAATAGGCTTAACTCAATCAAATCAGTAACAGATTAGATAGATCTCTCTCCGGCAATCGATAGAAAAACTTTTGGAAGATGGCCATCAGTTCCAATATCTTTTTATCGACTTGATGGCCACGTACGTACGTATGCCATAAGGGAATTTGGTATCCCGGCCAATGTGCGAGGCCGGGGAACCTCTGAAGACGTTCACCATCTACAACTTTTTGAGACAACCTTTTCATGTGGGTGCCAGAGCCACAATCCTTAATCCAACTGCTGATCTATGCTGTCTGTAATGACAAAATCGAAAGAAGAACTCAACAAATGTCTCACCTTAGGGTCAAACTATGCCGAACAATGATCTCGCCAGTCTTCATGTATTCCTCCTTAGCTACGTTCGTAGCCCATACAATGGGAGAATCTATAAGCGATATCAAGATCACTTGGTCGCTTATCAGGCTGTGCTGGGTGGACCTTCTAATCCGTATGAGTGGAGATGATCCAGTCCCGAAAGTCTATAGTAGTAAAAGAAGACGAGGCAAACGACGAAAATTCCATATTTGGATTTCCTTGGTAAAAGGGAGTTAAGTTAAGAGGATGCCAGACCGAACACCTTTAAAAGTTCTGAAGCCGTTTTCCTCCCTAATGGAAACCGATACACTAACATAGGTGAGCAACCAGTGTTAATAACATCTACTGCCCATTATCATTTAATTGATCCTTAACCACGTCAGCAGCTGGTAATAGTGACCAATTATTCAGGTAAAGGATAGATAAGAGCTCCATCTCTTGCTACTGTCCTTCCAGTCCAAAAGCCTTTTGCATGACAAAGAATAGCCCAAATCAAATAATATACGATATTGTTTATATTTACGACGCTACACGTCCCCATATTATATCTATACGATTTCCTAAAATATCCTTGCGAAAAAAAATCTCGTTCCGCTCATAAAGAATAGCAGCCTGAAAAAAATGAGAAACTCAATGATAATTTGTGTATGAATGGGTGCACGAATATCAACTCCCCAAGAATTCTGAAGGCACACATGTAGCCTTGCTTGGAGCCAAGGGGGTGTTCCATAAACATTGGTACGTATGTTCGGTACGTAGGGAGGATGTATGTCACTTTGTATATGCGTGCCTGCATAACGAGTAATTTATAAATGTGTCACGTAAGTAACGACCCCCTTGTGCAATATTCACTTGTCTTCTCGTATGTCCTGTGCCCTGAATGAAGGGAGTCAGCAAGCCAGAGGAGACGAAAGATGCTGTTTGTTACCCATGTGTCACTTGTAACGTGGACATATCGTGAAAGGGCTTTCCGTACATCTCACTAGAAAAATAAAACTGCATAAATACTTTACTGGTTTTCAGGGTTTATAAGCATTAGTTAGTCTGAGCTATTGATAAGTGTACAGTGGATGTGGCACAGAAACTCCTTTGGACACTGAACACGAAGCAGGAACAAACACTGACCCCTGAGCGCACTGTGACGACTTCTGCATAATTTTGACTGCAAACGTTTGAGTAACAGCTTTGAGCTGATGGCAAATGATGCTACTGAAGCATATGAGGTTCAAACTTTAGTTCGGGACGAGTGAAATGCATCCTTGCAGGACTAGGACTGAGAAACGCAAGCGAGCCCAACATGCTTCGTTCAAACACTTCTTCAGGATAGTGTACCTTTGAATAAATTACCGAATGTGTTATGCGTAAATAGTCTGCCACACTGTTGCTCGTACAACGTGCTTGCCAGGACATCAGTGGGAGGAAAATATACTCACTCGCTTGCCTACAGGCATTTGAGAAACATATTTAGGGGGACACGTACAATTTTGATGGGATGTCGTCAATATTTTTTTATAACTTGGCTGACGGTATTTTCTGGATTCTTTCTCCTTTTGCTTACTTACAGAAGCGCTCCGTAGGCCTGCCCAAGCTCATTGAACGTTTCGATGGAAATTTATCAGAATTTACGAGAGTCTCTGACTAAATAATACGCAAGATCTGATTTGGAAGTAACGATACATGGGGATGAAGATGACGACGATGATGATGATGACGGTGACGATCGGGAAGAGATTTGGATTAGAGATGGAAATCAGTTGGATAAATGTTTTTGGGGGAGTAGAAAACTGAAAAGATTTCGGTATTGCACAGGAATTGCAAGCTTTAGTGGATGTTTAGATACTGTGGGGAGGAAGTAGGCCGCACAAAAGGAATGGTTACAACTGGAAATAAGTTCTTAAAGCAGAGTTCTCCGAGTAATTACAGAGAAGCACGATTTGTGGAGGATGAACAATATGCCAGTAATAGCTGCAACTTCAAGTACAAATGAAATCATAAGGACCCCACTCCACTTAGCTTGATTTTAGCCTTCAAATTTGACAAAGTTCCTGAGGATCACTGCATGGCTTTTAAAGAGGCTTCATTGATAGCAATTTGGATACCACACAAATATCCACCCTTCTCCAGAGGACAATAGCTAAAAGAGACAAATAATGATAAGATATGTTAAGCTGTCTCTTATTCAGGAGATTAAGAGATGGGAATAGTGAGGTTAAGGGTAAAAATACTGAGTACAATCGGAAATTGAGGTGGAGCTCCTCTTCTTCTGTTTGACTCGTAAGTATTGTATTCAAACTGACAACATAGCACTACGACGTGTTGAAGTTTGCATGTGATCCCCATTTCCAGTAATAAAGGAAATCTAAATCATTCGTACATTGCAAGTTCATTCTGGGCGAACTCCTTTCAGACATCCATCCATACTATTAGATGATCCACGTTAGTATCGAATGTGAACCTTCACCGACTTCTTGAACCTATTATTGAGTATTGACGCGTTTCCCGAGGAGACGCTTAAATAACATCGTCTATATATGAAGGAACACTTTCGAGCTTGCAGTAAGGCTTTTCTCTCCGCACTTGCTTCGGTAGACATTGACTCCCAGCGAAACGGCACCTAAAATTAATAGTAAGGAAAAAAGACATCCATAATCTGCTGGTCTTCAACTCTTTGGTTAAAGACCACGAAAAGCATACTACCATTGCATCTTTTGACATCAGTATAGCGTAGAGAAAAGTAGATTAGTGTCTCCTGGAAGCTATCTTGACGGAAATGAATCTTCCAACAGACACCATAATTTGAGTTCTGAGGTCAACTACAATGAAGTGCTAGTCGTCAAGGACACATTCTAATCCCGGTTCTCTTTAACACATACACAGTATGTTTAGATGCCAATCTCTGCACCAAATTACATGTATATCCCCCAGTACGATAACTCATACTCATCGTGGCAAGCGGGTATTCAAGGAAGGAGGCGAAAGATGGAATCAAACGCTTCATCATGTTTGCGACCGAATATGACAGCCCGAAACTACCTCTAGAATTCCAGTCCTATATTCGTTTGGATCACGAAAGGAAGCTATCAGGGTTCTAACGTGTTCACCGACCATTAGGGCCCATGAGGACCATATCACACACAAAGTTAAAAGTTTGGCTAAATTCCTTAATTTTGCAGCTCGCCCACCCGAGCCTTGCACATTAAACCGATCCTTGACTGACCCTTCCACTGTATCCGCTCTTAAACACCTTGATAAGAAATTTGAATAACTAGCAGTCGAACTTCTTAGAAAATGTCTGGAACTCACTAGGTCCACCCCCTCACCTTTTATTTTTGTCCTCACTAATGAGCCTACTCGACCCTTCAGGAAAACACTGCCCACAACAAAGAAAATCATCTAGTATAAAGCTAATAACCCATCTTCCCCTTACACGTTTTGACTCCCACACCAACAAAAAATTAACCATTCTCTTCAAGAAATTTGACTAATTTTTCACAAAGTGAAGGTGGATAGGGTTCCACACATTTACACAAACTTCAATTTAATTAACTCTTCATCATTATCAACGGCGCAAAAACCGGTATCAGGTCTAGGTTTGCCTTAGTAAGGAACTCCAGGCACCCCGAGGTCCACTAATTCAATATCCCTAAAAGTTGTCTGGCGTTCTTATCTACGCCATCGCTCCATCTCAGGCAGGGTCTGCTTCGTCTTGTTTTTCTACCATAGATATTGCCCTTATAGACTTTTCGGGCTGGATCATCCTCATCCATACAAAGTAGGTGACCCGCCCACCGTAACTTGTTGAGCCGGATTTTATCCACAACCAGATGGTCGTGGTATCGCTCATTGATTTCGTTGTTATGTAGGCTATGGAATCGTCCATCCAAAAATTCTTCGGAGGATTCTTATCTCGAACACGGCCAAGTGTTCGCAATTTTTTTTCGCTAGGACCCTTGGTCTCCGAGAAATACATAAGGGCCGGCAAGATCATAGTATTGTACAATACGAACTTTGACCCTCTGGTAAACTGAAATAGGGTCTGTTGGCTGGAAACAACCGTGCGCGGATTTTCCTGTCATAGTTGTTATTAGTTGTGATTTTTCACCCTAAATAGGAGAAGTTTTCAAAGGTCTCAAAGTTCAACTTGCGAAGATTAGGCTTTCAGGCCTTCGGTATTCCAAGACTGGGCCAGCTGCACGGAGTTAATAACATCTCAATGCTCTCCACTGAATGCTCCTCTTGGCCCATGTGACACCGGGAGAGTAATCCAAAACCAAGTCCATGAAGCGTAGATTTCATTTTCTAAAAGAAATCCTTTGCGAAAGTATATTAAGGGGGTCATCCCGTGTGTCGGATCCGCGGAATCGAATTTTTTTTTTGACATCAATTGTATCTAGATATAGAGTAAAATATATGGGCAAAGTGATTTTTTGATATTCGGAGTCGTTCGTAAATTATAGTGTTAAACACGTGATCGTATTTATCGGTCCGAATGACATTCGAATGACTTCGCTAAAAGGACAAGAATTGAAGCCAAGGCTGTACATGTGTTTCTTTCAAGAAACCTAAGTTTTATGGACTAGGTATGGAAGATTAATGGTCAGTTAAGGTTTTATGGCTAAAAGTCGCATTCTACTTTTTAAATGCGTTTTTCTTGAAACTGCATGTTGAAAATCGGCTGCCACCATAGCCCAAAATCTATCCAACCAAATTCTTTGAAATTTTCACGACTTATTTACAACATATTGCTACGGTCCGCAAACTAGGATAATTGCGATTCATTCTGTAGTTTTTTTTATTCATTGAAAAAGCCGTAAAAAACGCCAAAATTCCAAAAAAAAAGTTTAACACGGCACCAAAAATGTAGTTTTTAATATTTTTTAATAATCCTAGTTTGCGGACTGTAGTTAACTCTGTACATTAAAACGCCGTTTGCTTTGTTTCCTCTAAGATGATCGCAACGCCCTCTAGCGTGGCAGCAGGAAAACACCTTTTTTGGAGATGGCTGTATAAATTGCTCTGTATTTCAATAACGAACTATGTGATCAGGCTGGCAAAATTACTATGCACGCTCAAGATATTAATAAATCTATGGTGGAAAGTTCGTATTTGCATCTTTATTCAGTTCTTCACAAAAATTTTCTAAAAAACGTCCAAAAAACGACCTTCAAACGGGATGACCCCCTTAAGATATTCCACCGGAACACTGGTTCGAAACCTATTAATTGAGCACAGGATCTCTATAGAATCCCCCTCCTCCTTTTTGAGGAATAATTATATTGGTTTCTGCAAGGCAATAACCTCCCGATTTCAGTTTTAGTTTTTTTTTTTTGCAAAAAATCGCTATGGTCTTGATGATTATTTAATCTCGATAAGGAGCTGGCTTTAGCAATGAAAATATCTCTACTAAGAACTGCTAGTTTCATCTCAGATGGGTCGTGCTCTATTATCATTCATGGCTCTTTCATTTATTCCTATGCAATTAGGAGGAGGAGGCCCGAGGATTAAGTCCAAGATGTGCGTCAGCTCCTTCTACTACCGCACTTGCTTCCTCCATCCTGAAATGTGTGGCCGCTATGCAGCGGTCGTAGCCTTAGAAAGATATCTGCACAATTGGAGATCCTACCCCGATTTATCTCGCAAAAGTAAGTCTTTATTCCAAACTACCTCAGGTGTATATAGATTCCCCCACACTGCAATACATAATATGAGTCTGATCGTGGCACAGCTTCTTACTGGACTCAAAATTTCGTTGATATGAATACCTTCAGTTTACATAAGACCTGTCTCTCTACCCTGGAATGTCCTCTACTACACTCCATGATTTGACGGGTTTTCGAATCTTTGCCAGTGTCAAAGTGTGATTTCAGCACGTTGTCTATTACGATTTCTATTTCTTACCTGCTCTGAACTTTTGCTAATTTGACGTTCCACTCGATTTCTGATGCCACTTTCTGCGGCCTAATTTAAGGGCTAACTTCCATTGAATTGTTTTCGCATTCGGCTTAATAGGTTGCGGTAGACGTGCCTTTTAACCCGTGTTTACGAGTATGATGCAGCCCGGAAAAGATATAAGAGCAATATCTATGGTAGAAAAAGAAGACCTGCTTGAGATGGAACTATGGCGTTGGTAAGGACGCCGGACAGCCTCTAGGGTTGTTAAGTTGGCGGACCTGGGCGCAAAACTGGGATATCTGGCGTTTTTTTACCAAGGCAAGCCTAGACTGAATACCGGTTGCTCCGCCTTCGATGATGTCCGTGCTGTCCAATCTAGCATCGAACATAGGTTTCTCATCTATCGACTTAGATATCGTAGACTGTTTGGGAATACAGAGTCATTTTTAAGGTTTTGCAAAAGGGGGGTGTAAAATTTTTTTTTCACCGAATATAGTCATGTTGGGTATCAAATAAAAGGTCTTGAGTAGTAGTGTTAGTAGTGCACTACTAAATATAAAATATCACATTAAAGTGAGTAATCTGATATGCTAAATGCATATACATATTGTGCTACGTACAAATGGGATAGTTTTGCACTCAAATATACTCACAGAAGAAGCAAACAAAACCTCTCATAGCCGACCTTCCGATTTCCCGACTTGTTGTAACTGGTTACGTGTTTTGTGGTACCGGAATCTATTAACGATATCTTCCTTGCAAACTTGGAGTTCAGACAAAGTTCCACTGATGAGAGTTTTGCCTCGCTCTTGTAAACGTTTCTTGTCGGCGGCATTTATTTTCGGGCAGGTTTGGAGCCCCAAACGCGGATTCTCATTTGTCGAAAGATTTACTATTAGTATATTGACCTTTCTACTGATTCCTTAAGAAGAAGGGTTTGTTTTCCAAATTTCTATGCGGTCTAAGCATTGGTGGGATATTGCGCGACATTATGTGGGATCATAAGGGCCTCAATGATAGCTATGGAAGATGAAATATTCTCAGTCGAGATTTCTAGCTTTTATAGAAGTACATATATCAACATTTCTCTCGGATTTATGTTCGTAGACTGTACGAAGGTTGTCCAACAGAGATTTGGTCATCTCGCAGTTAATGGTATGCACAAGTGGTTTGTCTCCACTTACTGCTACCTGCTTCCTCCAGTGCAATTTAGTGTTTTTTGTTTGTTTGTTTGTTTTTAATGCAGCTCCTGTCTCTATTTCATTCCATTGACGAGAGACTTTCCAATCTTTGAGTCCTTTACACTTCGTTATCCTAGTTATCTCGTTCTTTATTTTCAGCAAATTGAGGGAGTTTCTTTCGTCTAAGTAATAGTCGAAATCTAACCCTATTTAGTTCTAACCAGAACGCAACAGTTGCGTTTGTCAGAAATATGGAAAATATATGTCATTTGACAAATAGACACGCTCGATCTCAGTTCACACACCAGTTGCGGCATGTGATACACTCGTAGAGCGTAAAGTTTCCGGGCAAACTGACTTCGTTTCAATATAGCGATTTATACTCCAAGTAGGGGCACTTGTATATTCGACGCTAAGTCGCGATTTTCTCTATCAGTCAGCCATCCACATACAGTTTGGCCTATCAGTTATGCCTGAATAGTTGGCATTTGACCGGCGGCCGTAACGTGCATGGGAAGCTTTGGCCTGTCAATTTGGACTCTTTAAGCCACCGATGATCGAATGAAAAATGCATCGTCCAACTGGTCAGACATGCTTGTTTAGACTGTCAGCGAAGCTTCCTCGTTTGTTTTGGATGTGAACGAGAATTGTACGGGCATTTTTCTCGCTGATGAAAAAACCCTCTACGCTTGCCCGCACGTAGATAGTGCATTCATTTCAATTCCTAGGCGGGTGCTTTGCGGGCTCTTCTGGCGTAACCGACAGGCGGAACTGTACGTGGATGACGTGCTAAAACTTGTATTTTAGGCGCTGGAAGTTGCCTTGCAGGCATATTTCTTTGACTCAGTATCACACTTGGATCTGTGGGATCTACATAGCAAAGGATTCAGACTTTTTCGGAGGAATTCCTGCAGTTGTACGAAGGGATCTAGTAGAACGATTAGAGTACCCTTCTAAGGAGTTGGAGCTGATATTGCTGAATGTCTGAGTAGCGAGCTATTTTCCATTTCCCAAAGGGAAATGTTGACAATCGCGCCTGGGGCAATGGCAAAAAATTAAGACTTGATTGTCATCTTCGCGGCATAGCTTTTCTGGGGTTCTTTGTGGTCGTTTGGGAAACTTAATTTTCAGGTCACCGGGAATTGAAAGCCAGCATTTAAGCTATTAGTCTCTGGAGCTACAGGAATTGCAGTGAAGAAAGACATTGTTAGGAAGACTACGTTACGGTGGTCCTCTCCGCATCCCACGCTCTACGTCCGACCATGGGTATGCGGGAGAAACAAAGCATTCTATCATAAGACACTATCAACACATCTGTCCGCCTTTGGAAGATGTTATTGAACATGGGGCTCTTTCTTGCTTCTTCGCTCGCTACTTATTCGGTTTGAAAATTTAATGATAATCGAAAATTGCCATATTACGCGGAAGTTAGCCCTGTTAAAGTGTGTACCCGTGTACTAAAAAATATATATTATGGTGAATTTCTAGAGTATCATATAGCGAAACTTATCGGTCATAAATAGAACTGGGTGACTAGATAAGAACGATAGGAACAAGAATTTAAATAAAACAGGGAAGATTTGAGATATCAAATCGATTCTGGCTTTTCTTGAGGCTACATTCATGTCATTATGGAGCTTTTTCCAGATTGTACGCCGTTACCCCAGCAGTGTCATGAACATTTGCTTTGAGCTCGTCAAAAGTGGTTCGCCTGTTTGCCTAGACTAAGGACTTTACGTGACTCCAAAGAAAGTAATAAGGGGGCGACCATGGCGGCCAATTAATGAATGCTTGTCGCAGGTTGATTCAGTCGCCAGATTTTCCCTTAACAACCTAGAATCTTGTGTCGTTTGTGTGGCATATAGCGCCATCTACTTTGTACCACAGCTCGGGTTTATCGATTTCGTCGGGTTCTGGTTACAGGAAATTAATTGACAATGCTCTATAACGAGGATCTTTAGCGTGTCTCGTTCCTTGATTCCAAAGAAATAAGGTTCAATAATTCTGCAATGCCACAAACCGCATCAAAGTGTCACTCTTTCTGGATGCAGTGATGCTTGGCCGAATACTTGTGGATTTTGATCAGTCCAACAGTGGTAATTTTGCTGGTTTACATAACCGCTGAGCTAAAAAAATGCCTCATCCGAGAAGTTGATTTTTTAGCCAAAGTCCGAATCTCCGGCAAACGTTTTTCCTGCCAAATTACCGAACTCACTGCGTTGTCGACCTTTAATGCCATAACTTTCAAGTTCAAATTTACAAACTTAGAAAACATTGCTGGCGACTTCGTCTTCAGGGCAAAGGCCCTGCCTCGATCCGAGCAGCATTGTCAAAACCGGCTTTCGGTTGTTGACTCAAAATATATTAATTCAAAAGTTGTCGACGGGGGTATGTGGAGGGAGGGGTTATCCACTGCAATCTCTCATGTGTCATTATACAAGACTTCACATACCCTCTAACCGATGCGTGGATTCACACCGGAAGTTGAAAATTAAACAAACATGGGACCACCTTTCGAATGATCCACACGCTAGCTGAACCTGAAGGTAAAAATAAAAAGACTTCCGTCTCAATCGTGGCACCCGGATCCACGACCCCACGAATAGGGTCGTTTTCATTTCCTGGTTTAGCTTCCGTGCGTCCCGCTTTTGTTTAATATTCGGTTAAAGGAGACCTAAAGTTTTGTAGTGACACGTGAAGGATTGAACTTGTCAAAGGTCTCCCAGCATTCCTGAGTCTGGCTAGCAAAGAGGCAAGTAAGCGCTTGTCGACGGAATACTTCGATAGAGCTTCAGTATTTGGGAACCGACCTGCACGGTCAACTTCGCCAACTTTCCTTTCTTTTTGGATTTTGGGATAGCTATCCCCTCTTTGTCGTCTCCGTCCCCTGAGGTTGATCTTTTGGCCAATGACCAATCGCATTTTGTCATTACATATGTAGGCCCAAATGCAGCTGCAACATATGTCGGTTGGACTCTCTGGCGAAACCTAATTCAGCATATCAACCCCGAATTGACGTTCCTTTGCTTCCTTCCTCTGCTTCGATACTAACCGTTACGTTGGTTGTATTTTCTTCACTTCGCATCGACCTCCGTCTGGGTCGTACCTGAAGATCCTAATGAGTGAACTCACGCTCAAAACTTTCCACCGTGCGATGAATTGCCTCCAAAGCCACAATGATGACCGAGCTCACGACGAAATTCACGTTACAACTGAACCGAACTTTCGTTAATATTTTTTAATAATTTCCACGATTTCCACATGTGTGAGACAATAAATGATGATGTGACAAAGTTTACTGAGTGTTTTGGCAACTGAAGGTCATTGGTAGCTGCTGAAACGTAAGAATTGGGAAAACTATCATTTCGTATACTTCACTCTATGTATAATCACATACGTCATTGGCTCGGCGGAATATTCACTTTGCGAAGGCTATGCTGGGGAGTTCGAGGGACCAGGTAAGTGTTATCCATTATGTTGAAACTGAATGAAACCATCACTGGGGACGGTATCGACCTCATTGCACGAAAAACGACACCAATACGAGATGAGGCACGAAGCAGTAGTTCTACTGCATGAACATGCTTGGCTTGGGAACAAGCCCGTTAAAAGCTACATCAAAACGATCCTACCCCACTCGCCATACTCCTCAGATATTGCGCCGTCTAATTATTGCTCTTCGATAGCACATAGTCTGGTTGATCAGCAGTTCGAAAAATAGCTTGATTCGTGACTAGCCTCAAAAAGACGAACACTTTTACCGTAACGGTATTCAAGTTCTGTCAAAAGATAGGAAAAAGTTGTGGCCAGCGATGGGCAATACTTTGAAAGGTTTATGTGTAACTTCACAATAAAGTTTTTTATAAAAAAACAGTGAGAACTTAGTTTAAAACCGAGTGAAGAGAGACAATTATTTGAAAAAACATTTAATTCTTTCGGTCTGACAAAAAAGAACAGGACGTGGTAATAATGTAAACCCCTTGCCCTGTGAAGTTCGGAAAAGAAACACAACAGAATAAATCCGAGAATTTCAAACACTAAAAACTACCGCAAGAGCACCCACATTGGGCGCCGTTTCTAATTTACCACTCTCAAAAACTAAAACTTAGGAATAGGTCCAGTTTTGTCACTTGCTTATTACCACTATACCTAGACTAGCTAATTTATTAAGGTGGTCCGAGTTCTCATAAAGTTTGCCCTGAATAGTTAACAAAAGTCAAGTCTAAGAGGACTTACCCCTTCCTCTTTCAAATTGGCTGACTTTATGTCAGCCCTTATGATCTAACTTTAAGGGCTTAAATAATTAACTTCTTCAACACTTTCTGATCTTCTCATTATTAAGTAAAATAAACTAAAATAAGCTCGATGAATTTTAGAATATCTTACAAACTACATCTAAATGGAGAAAGAGTGCTTGTGTTTTTTTTTTACTATAATTTTCTTGGGAGGGTCCCAGAAACTTTCCTCCAGCAAAGTTAATGAAACTAACCAATACTGGGGTCTCAAGATATTATTATTATTTTTTTAATAATTATTAATTAGTTTTAATACTAGAAACTAAATTAATTATTGAAAATAAAAATTCATAACTACAGACACCATGAAAAAACACCAAACCCGCTGCACTCTTCTAATTCTAATTGTACCTGACACTCATCGCGCACTGGCCCATTAAATTGTCGCATCTGCAAACAGGAATTCCTCCATATTGAGGAGTGCGAGTACGAGTAGTGTAGCATCAAAGCATATAAAGTGCAACAAACAGGAGCAAGTCACACAATACACTCGCTTTCCCCTCCCTCTTCTCGTACCCTCCTCCAAACACCATCAACATTCTCTTCATTCTTTCATATCATTCATTCCTTTTCTTTCACTGTCAAGCCATCGTCCGTCGGTCTGTCCATCCAATTGTCCAATATGTCGCGATGAACTCTTTTGTGAGTGTATTAGTTTTGTTTATGTTTCGCGCATAGAACCATTACGCACATTTATGTAATTCCGATACTCGTCAGACAGGCGAGAGGTTTGTAAAGGCTTGGAAGAGGGGATTAGATTCGGGAGAGAGAGAGAGACGAACGCGAAATGTGCACCTTGCTTTCGAGTTGAATGATTGGATGCTTGGTATGATTTCAAGAAGAGAAGAGAGCATGGAACAAGTGGAATTCGGAATAGTCTGGAATTTCATCCCTACTACTGGAGTAGCATTGATATATCCTGATGCCCCCACTCCTGTGCCCTGCTATGCAAATAACTTGATCAAAACGGCAACACACTGAAATAGATGACTTCGTGGACTTCAAAACAGAAAGAGAAGACCAGCTGTCATAAATCTCTTTCGAATTGGATTTTCATATACGCTCAGAAATAGGGGCAGGCTCTGCTTGGAGAACTCAATGGCAAAAGATACAAATCGCTGGGAAAAGATTGTGTACACACGTAGTATCTAGATACTGTAAACAGTTCCCCATGTGGTCGTGGGCATGCGCATGTATTTCTGAATCGAAATCAGGTTTTGTAGGAATCAGACGGAGCGGTTCTGTGTAGTGTCAGTGTCAGTTGATTTTTTAGTCGACAACAGTCTGCTGAGATAGATAGTGTGTGGCTGGTTATCTCGCGGTCTCCCGTAGATTTTGATATGGGAAGTCCGGTAGTTAGGTTCGTGTAAAAAAATGTAAACAAATCGATAAACAAGAAAAAGTGAGGTGCCTACGATACATATGGTCACGGTGTTTTCTTCAGTTTAAGGCGATTGAACCATGTTGTGATTCAGTGGTACCTATCTGTCAACAGAGTGAAGTCAGCTGTCAGTTAGTGATAGTGCTGGAAGTTCTTTCCAATTAGAAGTCTTGGACTAGAATGCGGTCGTGCTGTTGAAAAGGATATTTGAAATGAGTTCCAGAAAAATAACTGACTCTTTCCTTTCGGACATACTCTCTTCCGTTCGTCCCTGAACTCTCTTCAACTCCTGGCTTTCTCTTCTGCGCTACTCCGCTATATGATTGTGTATTGTCTGTGTAATGATGACTGCACCGTTGCAATTCCGCGCTATCCCAACCGTTGTCGCCGTCCCGTGACACACGTCAGTAAGTGGAATATCAAAAATTGTCAATCATTCAGTTCACTGAGTGTATGTGGCGCCATCAGTTTGATCTACGGATGAAATTCGAAAAAAATTGTTTTGAATAGAAAAAGCTTGTAATCAAGGATAGAAGTGAAGTGGAAAATTGTGCTGAAAATTGATATCGTCACGGGAATTAGGAGTGTCAAGTTTTATTTTTAAAAAAATAGTCAAAAAAAAAAAATAAATTAGGACGTCGCGCATCCTTTTAACATTTTTAAAATAAGATAAAAAAACCACCAAATGTTGAAGAAGAGCAAAAGTTGAGTGAACGAGATTTAATCGAAAATGGGAAACCGCTTGTACAAAAATTTTGAAATAATGCCGAAAGTAAAATTTTACGAAATCTGGTTAAACATCCTCAGACAAAAGTCCTTAGTGAATATTTGAGAAGTTCTTCCCATGCGAGCTGAATAAGAAAATTTTGAAAACAAATCTTACAAAAAAGAAAATTGTCTCAGTATACCAACAAACCAATGATGTGATTTTGATTTTTCTCACGACAAGAATAAATCATAAAATATAAAAGTATAAAAAATAATAATAATAAGGAAGAAGATAGAAACAAACTAGCTAAATTCATAAAATTATTATTGTTGGCTAGTATACGATACAACTACCAGTGTGATTCCTATCTGTAATAAAATCAGTGGTTTATTATCATTGATTCGATAACAACAAGATATCGGTGTTCTGTTTATTTTAATTTTCATTTGATTGTGTTGTGGGTGGAAGTATCTTCATAATAAAAATATTAATAAATTTATCGAGGAGTGATTAAATCGCAACAAAAGTCGCTAGAATGATGCTGCACGAGGCTGTTATGTTAGAGATTTATAGGCAAGCGTTGACAGCAAGGTATTGTTAAAATTTATTTTGTTAATATCAATTATTTAATTTTTCCCGCTGTTGTGAATAAGGAAGGTGATTTTGAGGTGTAGGAGGGAAAGTCCCATAAATCCATTTGTTTAGTCATAGTGTGGTTCCAATCTCCAACTGTGGTTCGAATATTCTGCTTGGAAAATATAAACTGGTGAAACCATGTTTGTTGGAGATGAAAATCGCTTTAGTTATTAGCTATTAACCAGCGCTTTGTTATTAACAATTGCTCCGCGGTGTTTGGAAAGATGATTTACTCAAATATCTGGAAATTTCCAATCATTTCTGGTTTTTGTCTTCACCGGCTCTACCTCTAATTCATGAGGCTTCATATAATCATTTATATACAAAAAAATCAGATAATTTTCTAGATTAAAATAATATTGAATTCTCTGAATATTTTTACTGACAATTAGAGGTAAACCAGTTGAAAAGAAATTCAAAAAATTTCAAGTAATGTACAATGAATGGTTCAGTGTTCTATATCATTTAAAAAAAGAATTTTCTGTCACAAAAATTAAATTTTCGGGAAAACAAGAATCAGGACCGAATTAAATGACAAAGTGCCAAATAAATATATGTATGTATGGTAAAAACAAAGATTGAAATAGTTACAATAGGATAATAAGAAAAAGGACAGAAAAAGGAGTGAGATCGATATTCGTCCAGTGATAGTGATATTATATTATTTTCGGAAACAGAAGACTTCAATTATTATTGACATTTATGTAAAGGTAAAGTCAGCCGTTTCCTTTGACTACTACAGTGTAATTTGGACGTCAAATTAAGAAGTGCCTTTCGCTTCCACTTCACATTTGTTACTTGTAGTTGTTTTTGTGTCCCAAATAAAATTTGAAAATAACATTATTTCTCATGTTTAGAAACAAAGTGACAATTTTTTGCTGCTCATACCCGGGTAGTGATCTATTGCTCATTTTTCCAAGTCTCTAAACAGCTGAACTGTGTCCATGCTATGTATCTTCATAAAGTTCTCCGAACGTTAAGATGTTGTCCCAAAAGAAGATAAAAAAGAAACTATTGGTAATAAACTTTGTGATTTGTGACCATAAATTTTTCTTGATTGACATCCCATGAAACATGAGGTAACTGCAAAGTTTGTATTTATCGTAACTTTGCATAGAAATGTGAATTCCAAGAACAGAATTTTTAAAATTTTTATAGAAAATGCTAAACGATTCAATCAGATTTCATGAATGTTATGTAGAATATCAACTTTAGTGTTCCAATTGTATCTGGCTTATCTACATAAACAGGTGATTTCTAAAAGCGTCTATGTTAGATTACAAGTTCCATCTGGAAATTTTCGATCGTAAAAATTAAATTCTGAGCATCTAATAATCACCGAATTCCAATTCAGGTAGTATCATTTTGCACAACACACTGAGATTTTTATTTATATCGACTCTGGTGATAACCTGGCTTTAGTGTTGTTTATCTTTCTAATCTTACTATTACTACTACCCTATTTCACTTACTGGAACTATCGAAATAAAAAATGATGACGCAATAGCCGAGGTCCTTAATCTGTCAAAATCTCGGATTCATATCTCCCAAAAGATCCCAGATACAATCATATAAAAATGTTAAATGCGGATCCATTTTTAACTTTAACCAACATTTCAATTGAGATAATGAACTGAAAACGGGAATAATTGGTTCCCGAAATACATTATTCCCAACAGTAATAATTCTTTTAGTCAAAAACAGAACAGGCTTTCGTTTTCTCCAAAATTGTGTCCTTATTGTTTTTGTCGATAGAACAAATTAATATCATGTGCCCTTCTCAATTTCTATGTATCTTTTGCAATTTCCCAAAAAGCGAGTAGCTGAAAGCAGTAAATCTGGTAGCCTTTTCCTGTAGTTTTATTTAAACAATTGAAGTTTTAGTGTCACTGAAGTAAACAAAAATTATTTAACCCCACGAATGGTTCAGAAGAATTCAAGTACAAGGAGGGCTTATGCTTTGAAATGAACATCCAATGTCGCCACTTTTCAGTCGTTGAGCAACAGCGACTCTTCAATGATCATCATAATAGAAAGAAGCATCCTTTGAAGGGGAATTAAGGTTACAATCCAATGGATTTGCAATCTGCATATATAATGACGTAGATTATGTGCGATTTTGACATTAAGAATATTCAAATAATGACTGATAGCCAAGGAGACTCTAAAACAAAATTTAATTTTTCAAAATATGTTTACATGTTCTGGAAATTTATGAAAAATTAAACTAGTCTGCATTGTGTATTTTTTATAAATTTGTTTGCATTGACTACAGGAAAATTATAAAAAATGTCTATTTTCAAAAATATATATTAAATAATTAAAAAACAATAACATGAAATATAAATCGAAAAAAATATTATAGAAATGACTGATTTTACTCTTCTTTTGATAATTTTCTCGACTGATAACATGCTTTCGTCTCAATAACTTTTGTATCTAACTTTTGAAAACGCTCGCCCTCTTTATCATCCATGTCGCCCAACTTTTCAGAGAAAAAGCTCAAATGTAAACAGAGAAAAATTATGTGAAAGTTTTTCAATAAATCAGTAGTATTTTTTTTTGTAATGTCTATCTTTAAGATTTTCTAAGTATCCACCCACGATCATTTTAAAAGAATCTCAAACATGTCTTCCCCTAATAAACGTAAGTTTTTCAAAGTCCTTATTATTACGTTACACTACTTTGCCTCTCTATGGACCTACAAATTTCATATTTTAATTTTGTGCTTGAAATACATAAAATACCTAACATTTTGTGTAAATATTCAAAGAGAGCATCGTTTTTATCCGTGGCTTTGACAAACATTTTTGTCCACCCCAAATCAACATATAATGGTTGCAGAATTATATTTTGTAGATGCACTAAAATTGTATATTTCGTATTTATTTTTCCTTTAGTAAATACATTTTGAATAGAGCAATCGTTTTAATCCAATTAACATACTTAATATAATATTTTTCAAACGACACATTTTTTGCCTTTGTAGGATTCCTCTGAATTATAATTCAATTCCATCGCACCCGAGAATATCATGGCGAAAGCAAAAATATCCTTTCTGGTGAAACAACTTCTGAAAATTTGACTTCTCTTTCGGTAGAAAGTTACTTCAGTATTTAGTGTCAATAAATGGATATATGGGATATAGAAAGGTTTCCAAATGCTTTGTTGGTTTTGTGACTGACAGAATGTCAGGATATTATATTATATGTTTATTTTTTAAATTAAAGTCTCCAGATTCAGTGATACAAAAGTAATAGCCACTTTCTTAATTCGAGGGTTCTCTGCAGAGCATTAGACCATTGGATGTGCATAATATTTCTCTCCACAAAAACATGGGGGTTTCACTTTTTATTGTTGTTATTCATGAAGAATCCAAAATCATGCAAATATGCTGTTTACAGACATTCCGGTATTAATTTTCCATTTTTGGCGGATATGAATTGTCCCCAAATGTTTATTACATTGTGTAACTATTCGAATTTAATTGAAATAATCACTGAGTCATTTTGTCAATAACGAAATCACTTTAGTTGAGAAAAACAGTTATTCTTATGAGTAAGAGTTAGTATAATAAGAAAGTAGATATTTCCCCAAAACTGTGTAAATAAAACTAACAACTAACACTTCTTGGGGTTTCCTCCAGGGCAAAAACAACTCATTCGACATTACTAGCCTTACAGACAAAAATTGATAATGTCGAAATCAAAAAAAGAATAGAATGGAATTAAATTATTCTAACGAAACATGACACCTAGGATATGTTATTGGTTTTTCTTTCAATCAAATCATAAATAGTTATTCAAAAAGAAAAAAAAAATTTTTCTTTGTTTTCACCAAATGATAACCATCAAAATCACTTTTGTTTTTCTAATTCATTCTAGGAGTATATAACTTTAAAGAGAAAGGCTGCTGTTCGCAACAGTATAATTCCTCTTTATGTTTGCGTAATATTTTTTTGCTTGTTTTATCTGATGGTTTTTTTCTTCTGAATAGGAAAGTATTTTTTATTTTATTTGTGCATTCTTAATTTTAACGTTTTCATTCTTAATATTATTGGATATTTATTCCAGATTTTTTTTTAATTGCTTTTTTTTTGTCATGTGAGAATGGTTGAAATTTTTTGAAATTTATTTTAGTAAATTAATATTTTTAAAACATAAATTCAGGTTTTGTTTTATATAAAGTATTCTATTAATTGCCCAATTTTATGAAATAAATTTCTCCAAGGAAAATTACATTTTTTATATGAAACAAATAATAATCAATAAATAAAATATATAATAAATTAACAAAACCCTAAAACCTAAAATTAGCAGCAGAATCAAATTTGGGAATGCTCCTTATTGACTTCTGGAAATCAATATATAAACAAATAATTAGAATATCTACTGAGGAACAACTCATTTAATGTTTGAAAATGACACAATGAAAAAATAAAATATTATCAAGTATCCTAACTTAATATAATATAATTTAATAACCAGAGGATAGCGATCGTCATTTTAATTTATTGGCTTCTATAATTTCATTTCAACTATTTTGGTCACTTTTTGTGTTGAAACGTTTATTTCAAACGGTTTTTTAAGGTAAAATTTATATTTTCATTTTGGTGAAAGTTTTGTTCGACAGAATATTGACTCCTTTCAGAAAGGTGTGATCTTCTCCACATCTTCTACCTTCCTTATTTTGTTTCTCATTATATTTCTCCTGATTCACTTTAAACAATGATAAAATATCACTTGGTGTGTAGTTTCACTATAAGATTATTTTAAATTTTTTGTCGTTTACTATTATTAATTTCCATTAATTTTTTTCTGTTCTCTCCAAATCTAGTTGACAAACTGGAATACTAAAAGTTTTTGTATGCAGTCCTTTATTATAAAACTACTATAATACGAAAGGCTACTATAAAGCTAATAGTTCTTTAGAAATTATTTGAATAGGCCAAAAAGTAATATGATTTTTTGAATAAAGTATCATATTGAATTCTTTCTTGCACCGCTTCGGAGGTTATATCTATTATATTTGATCATTTTTAATTATGAATAAATCAGACTGTAATTTTTTCATAAAGTGCACCTCCTTTTTAAGGTTACCTTATTAGAATCGAGACGGTGTCTGTCTGTCCGTCTTTTCGTCCGTCTGCCTGTCTGTCTGTCACACTCGATTTATTTATTCTGGATCCTGCCTCGTTTCCCTTTTGATCTGTGCACTTTACCTTTAGTTGAAACTTTCGAAGTATTATTTTGCGATTTTCTAAAAGCTTGTTTAAGGGTGCTTTGGTTCTCAAAATTTAATAAATCAAATACTATTGACTACAAATAAGGGGGAATTTTAATTAAAAATAAAAAATAAAAAAAAATTATTACTCAAAAAGAAAAACCGTCATCATTCCAAAATCGAAATTGGTTTCTATTTTTTTCATAGTACATACACGAAATAAAGAAACTATAACAATTGTTTTACTTCTTTAAGTAATTCTATGGAAGCATAACAAAAGATTTCGGCTTGATGGTGAAGAATTAAAAATTTTGAGGAACTAGAGCAAACCTCATTTCAATTAAATTAGGAAAACATAAAAATGATAAGGGAGCGATTAATGCTCCGTTTCGGAAATACTATTTGTGATTCATAGGCATTTTACCTGTTTCATATAATTATTATATTCTTTAGTGATAACAACTATTTGATCTCCTGGAAAGTAGTCATTTTAAACTGCGGTAGTTTGGCTACCATTGTTTTCTTTTTTAGCCTTTCTAATTTGACTAAGAGTTAGGTCTCAGTGCCTTACAATTTGGGAGAAAATTTGAAGAGGGTGGTCCCTGTGGTCGAGAAAGAATGAATGATGTGATAGACTTAAAAAATTTGGGTCTGACAGTACCTAAAAATGAATGTACATCTATTCACAATTTGAGTAGCAGAAAGATATAATTTCGCAAATTCTGAAATACTATTTGAGCAGTAGACTTTTGTGATGCAGAAAGCATTTTGTTTGGATTTTTTCATGGAATCGTCGAACTGATGGAAATCGAGGATTACAGAACGTCAAACTTATGATAGTCCAGTTCTCTTAATGATGAGATCACTAGTATGAGAAGTTTAATTCTAAAAAGTAGTATGTTCATTGGGAATAATATTTCATTGTTAGTTTTGAACTTTTTTACATCCAAAATTTAAATTTATAAATTTAAAAAATAAATAAATAAAGTTTTCTATTAAATATTGTTCAAAATTTATGTCGGTAGCTAATCATTAAATTCACCTTTCTGTTTCTTAATTTAACAAAAGTATTTTGATTTATCATTAATTTAGTAGATCAATGTTTAAATATCAGGATTTTTTCGTAGAGTGTGTGTTACAAGAATCGGGCGCCTATATAGTATTTCTTTTTAAATAATAACGTATGCATAATATATCATTTATTTTCGCTAAAAATATATTAGATTAGATGAATTATAGAATAGTAGGAAGTTTGCCTCCAATGTGCGAGATAATGTAATTGTGTATCACATCAAGCTATCGTCATGGTCCTTTTCATTGTGAATATTTATTCCTTTGTTTTTTTGTGACCAATTTTGGCTTGGCTGCAGTATTGAGATGCCAACTTTTATTTTTTGCTTCACTACAATACTCTCCCTTTCATAGGCGGGGCAATGAATTCATCTTCATGCAACTTCTTTGGTTTTTAGCTTAAAAATCTCCGGGAAGTACTTTTCATAGTCACATTTTGAATTAACCTCTTTTCCCTGTAAGTGGATTTAAAGAATTGGCCAATGTCAAGACTGTTCGGATGGATCAAAATTTCCTAGCTGAACTCCTCCTCTTTCTAACGAGACACAAAAAATAAGTGTTGCCTGATATTGCCCAACTGAAAGATAACACCACGCGATTTCCTTTATTAGGACATCCTTCTTGACCACTTCATTTAATTTCGATAAGCCTTTCTCAGTTGCTGGTAGTTGGGGGTCTCATAATGGAAGAACCACTCCCACTATCCCTGTTAACAGAGCAGTATTTTCCTTTTAGTCAATCTTGACGTTATGACTCTTTTTGGAACATCAGATTGCTTCTTGCACGATCCCTTTCTGCTGGAAATTCTCAGCCCCAGTAGATATTCGTCTCAATAATTGCTTGTTGAACTGCTTCGGCAATTGATTGCATGCAAAAATTCAGTCTAGAAAAATGTTGCATTCAAATTATGCGGGACAGGCTTTTTGAGTTTTTTTGACGATCCTACTCGAAAACGAACGATTCATATTTGTTTTGAATTAATTAACATTTAGCTCCTCAGAAATGTTTTGCCTGTTTGCATGTGGGCCGACCAACGCGATGTGTTTCTTTTATATCAAAATTGTCGGAATAGGTTGGAATCACTGCTCTTTTAGTCAAACTTGCAGAGTATTTTCTTTGTGCTTCATAATTTTTTATCAGGGTCTGCGCTAAATGTTCAAACATTCAAGAAATCAAACTTTGAACTAGCTTAGATTTCTTCATTTTGAAGATCAATTTTGCAGCCCAAACACCTCGAAAAATGTGGAGCGCTTTCTCCACATAAAACGTTGTTGATAGTGCGCTCTTTCCAATAAATAATTTTCAAATAATATGGAACGAGCATCGGCCGTAAAGGCATATAGTCAAAGTGCGCAAATACTTTTTCTCCAACCTAATATATAGTGAGGGCAACCGTTTTACATTTAGACTTTATACGAAACCTAGTAGTATTTTTTTGGAATAAACACTTTTTTTCCAAAACATATGCGCCTTTCCAACAAATGTCAAAACTAAACTAGATTCAAAAAGTACTATTCGAGACCTTTTATTTGATACCTCACATGACTATATTCGGTGAAAAAAAGTGTACACCTCCCCCTTTCAACTATAAGAACCCCGCCTTAAAATCAACCTAGAAATATGTAACTTACCGCATGTGTGGGCGTTCACAGTTCCCATATTTTTAACTATAACCACATCAATTTTGGAATGATATATGAAACAAACAATTTAATAAAAAAGAATATTTTCTATGCGGTACTTTTTTTAAAACTTTCTTTGGTCTTTCTTTTGAAAATCAGCGGTATCACTTCCTTTCTATTCCAAAAATTAAAAAGAAAAGATTCAATTATACAAAACGCAAATTAAAATGATCCCGTAAAACATCAGAGTATTTCGTATAGAGCATTTTGTATAATTTCCTACTTTCCACCTTATTGATCACTTTGTGGCAACATAATCGCTTTAACGTTTCGATATTGAATTTTGTCCATTTTACTAACAATGCGATATCATGGATCAACGCCAAAATAGACTAAAGCTACCTGTCAGGATTATGCCATCATTGTCAACTTTGATCGTGCCTGTACTTAGTACTGTCAAAAGGTAGTCTGAAGGAACAATGTCGTGGATACAGTGAGTGGGGTAGAATCTCCTAGTTTACTCTATTTAAATAGTTCTGGACAGCTTTGGCAACATAGGGTCGCGAATAACTTTGTCGTGCTTATTCTCCAATTCAGGCAGGGTTAGCTATAATTGAAATAGTTATCGTCGGTGCCGTGCTCCGTCTATGATTAAGTAGGGTTGCTACAGGTCAAAATGTTTGACTGTACTCTTTTTGGCCCAGAGCTCTTTTTGTTTTGGGTTCGTACCCAATGTTTAAAAATTTGGTTTCGTCCAGATTAGAGGTAACTTTTCAGACACCATTTCGTCTCCGCTTTGGGAGCATCGCGACCCAAATGTTACTAGGTGAGGCAGCCTCTATCCTGATTAAAACCGCGAGAAAGTAATGTCAAAAAAATTTTACTGACAACTACGATTTCATCCACGCTAGAGGTAATACATCAGACACTCTCTCTGCGCCTGCCGTGGGAGCACCGTGCTTATATCAATCCACAAACACGTCGACCTAAATCCATGGGAAAAACCACCTAGTATCTCTGGCCTAAGCCGGACTAAGCTAAAATATGTTGGTATGGAACTGAGCCCGTCAAATTGATGGCGGACCAGACCATTTAAGGGGAAACTACGTAAACGTAAAGTCACCGTAACCGTAGTCGACTGTGAAACTTTTTTTTACTTTGGATGTTAGCCCAAAAAGATGAGTCTCAAATGGCCTCAGAGCTCTCTCAATTCAAATAAAAAATTAGCCAAAAATTCTTCCGACAAAGGTCGCTTTATTAGTACAAAAGGTGTCATTTTCAATTCTAATTATTTATTTGTACTTCCAAGAAATAATTTATGTCGCATTTGGGATATATGAAACTTGTCAGCCAATGTATTGTTATGCTGTTCTGAATTTGATTGGAACAATTCCTAAGTTGGCTTGTAAACTAGTTTTGATGTCACTGTGCGTGGGGGATCAGAGTTTTGAAAGCCTCCTCTAAAATAAAGAGAAGAGAGAGAAAATACCCATCTGAAAATCACTGGTTATAAGGGCATCGCCAGTTATTTTCCAGATGGGTAAAGGGCCTTAGGTTACCCACGATACCTTCCCTAATAAAATTGATAACACTATAGTATTATATTTTCAAAAATTCACTGAAAGTTTTCGCTTTAGTAATATGAACACAGAGCATCACCCTGGAATGTTTGATGGAGATCTTACTATTGTTAACTAAGATATAGGTCAAATTTGTCTATAAATAAAAAGTTCAAATTCAAGTTTGAAACGCAAGCACTGAGGGAGGCAGCAAGTGGGTGTCGAAATATGCATATTTGCAAAAATAAAAAATTGTTGTAAAGTTTCCATTTTTTTATTTATATAATAGTTATAAAACTTCACTTAAACGCTCTAAATGCAGATTTTTATTACAAATTTATTATATATTCTCACTTAAAAAATCCAAAAACTATACGTTACCATATCTGAAGAGCCTCCTATCTCACTTGTTTTTAATTCGTAAGTCTTCGGTTAACGCTAAGGAATTTTAAAGGAATATTTAAATAAATAAAAGATAAAAAGAAGTTTATTAAAAGACGACAAATATGATCATAACTTATATACCATATAAAATGTGTACAAAACAGGTGCCAATCAATGAGGCCCATGAGATCGCTTTTTATTTTTATTTCCATAGTATTTATACTGCATGAAAGATAGATCGACCAAGTTCTGGTGCAATCTATCTTCAGATCATTGAAATACATCTCGCAACAAATTGCGAACAAAAAGTCGTGGATATAGGCATGCCGCAGTTATGTTATTATATGTTATGATTACTATAATCATATAATTAGTATAATAGTTTTGAATTTTGATACACGGAACTCTCATTCTCTTGAATAAAATTAATTCTACAAACTAATAAATTTATGCAGAAATCCAGCATTCTTACAGTTAAGTTATAGAACTTGATAAACTAGGTTTGACAGGCAGATCGCATAAACCTGAATGTTTTCTGCCAAATCTAAGTTTGTCTTAGAAAGAAATATTAATATTTTCTTTTTATAACAAAAAAACAATTCTATCAAAAGGAATTCACTATATTAAATAACTAAAGATTTGAAAAGAAGCTTATTTTTTCCTCCTTATGAGATTACTTTTGTCTCTCACATATTTGAAATAATCCGGAATAATTAAAAGTGTTATTTAGACAACTTGAAAATTTACTAATTGAAGAAAGCTAACGCTACATCAAGTAAAAAAGATTTATCTAGAAAAAAAGTAAAATAGAACGTGAGTCTATCCAGTAAATCAGTGAGCAGACACCTCTAAGCCCCATTTGTAATAATGTACATTTGCAATTACAATCTCAACTCAACCAATATTATTCCACGCAATGGTTGATATCTTCATTCAATCAATCTAACGCAATTCCATACAAGGTTGGTATATGAATACCGCCAACCGCAAAATCGATATCTTTAACGCCTTACTGTTTTCTCTCCTCACTTTTCTGTAAAAAAACGACTCAGATTACTAAAAAACAACTGGATGCATCTTTGCATCAATTAAATTATTATTTTCTTATACTTTCACATTTATTTTTAGCCATAATTATTCTCAATTTTGCAATCTTGATAAATGAAATATTTAAAAACGAATAAAGAGATTTTCTGGCTAGACAATGAAAAAAGTGATCGCTTTCGGGGGTCTGTTTGGTATACTGAATTTATCAATTGGGTGATGGATGCATCCATTTTATTTATACAAACATCTTTAATTTATGCTTTCTTTGTTCATTGATTTATTACTAATATTAGCTGTTTTATATAATCTATATTTACGAAAGACTTTGTTCGACTTTATTAATTGTGTTACATCTTTTAGTGCTATTACAAAACTTGTGAATATCAATTCCAATTCAAATTGATGGTTATAAAAGTTTAATTTATTGATTCGTTCTATTTTTGAGGGTAAATTAAAACACATTAATAGTCATAATTTCCATGATTACCTTTTGTCTTTTTTTCTTATAGTTTCCTTTCCACTTACTTTTCGCCTTCTTTCTATTAAAAAGTTATAAATTTAGAAAAAAGCTTTTCAATACAATCAATAACGGAGTGTTTTAAACCATTTCTGAAGTAATCTATAGTTAATATTTCATAATTAGGAATTTCCTGACGGGATAGTGCGGTAGTGGCAGCTAAGTTAACTACTTCTTTGCTTTGTAATTTTCCGTTGTTGTCTATTTCATTATGGCCTTAATCACGGAATGGTAAATTGATTGAATTATATTATATTGCATTGATCTTCTCATAAATTTGCACTTTTGTTCGAATACCGTACTGATATTATTCACATTTATGGGATTAGAAATCATTTTGAAATGCGGGTAAGAAAGTATCTATAGAAGCAACATATAAAATTTGCTGCATTTCGTAAGAATATTCTATTTACGAATGTTCGTATGTTTCGAGAGGTGTGATTACATTTTACCCGAACTTCACTGAAAGTTAATATTTCAATCAAAATCAAACTAAGCCTACGTAATACTAGAAATAAGATCTTTCACAACAGATATTCCGCAAAAAATTTAAAAACTAGAGTCATTGCCAGTCATTATATAAATAAATCAATCTTAAATTCTTTCCCACATTATTAGTTGACATTTACTGACACTTGATAGATATGTTAAGGATCTGTGTAATTTAATAACAAGCGGAAACCATGATCAAAGCGGTTATCTAAAAGCGCATGTTGTTATCAGTTCTGCCGTCAATCTTTATGAAGATAGTCTATTTAAAGCTTCCTTGAAATGATAAGAGAATCAGGGTATCAAAAACATTTGGCTGAGGCTCGAGGTATGACTCGTTGAGAAGTGTGTAAAAAGTACTATTAGTTTTTTTTTGGAAATGTGTATTAGTTTTCATTCCAAAGGATAAAGGATTACGTGTCCTAGAAATCCTGTAGGACGGGGTGAAGACCTTCAGAAGGAGTGTGGTATTTCTACCCACTAAAAACACATAATTTGATATTGAAGTTAGGAGTACCTCACTAATTCATGAAGGTGTGACTCAGCAGTATATGTAGAACTGGGGGATTTATTGGGGTTTTTAACCATTTAACCCTATAGTGGCGCCAGAATGTTACTAAGCGGTACAGCTTTGCTCTCTTTATTCGTCTAAGTAAATTTGGGTTGTTACAGTAGAATCTTGATGCTCCTTGAAGTAAGGACGCAAAATAGTGACATTTTAATTTTTTAATTTTTTTTTCGCATAAAATTTATGAGCAGTTTTTGTTTTATCGACGAAAAATAAAACAGCTTTTTTTAACTTGATATTTTGTTAACGCAGGGTGAGAATTCAGTGTGTCAGAACTGCGCATCTTGGCTCAGTTGTGTCATTGCCTTCCTTTCAGTTGAAGTATTAGTTCCTTAGGTAGCTTCCAGCTGTTATCCTATTAGAAAATTTCGGTATTTTTGATTTCGCAATCACTATCAGTTTGTGAGTTTATTCTATTGCTTTGCTGCATAACATTGTAGGGATTTTCACTTTTACGGACTTATGTCCTTGAGCCGCTCGCTCGTTAATGCCAGTGGTCTTGTTGTCTTCCCTGACAGCCTGACTGATCAATGTTGTTGACTTTTAGTAAGAAACTCCATCGGACTGAAAGGGCTCGTTACAATAGCTTTCCAAGTTTCAGTTGCTTAATAAGAAAATATTCAACTGACAATTTTATCAGGGCAGAGGCAACTGATCAGACGGTTTCCCGTTTCTGTCCTGGAAGCAGGTTGACCGAAAATTGTTACTAGATGTTATTAGCTCACTTATATACACTCATATTAACCATCAACCGTACCATTTTTAAAACAAAAACGTCGCTGATCTCAAAAAGAGTTTTCCATGGACCATAGCAAATTGGAAAAAGTTTATCTCCAATTTGTTTGGTCCATCGTAAAATCAACTTCTGCCCATCAATTCTTAAGGAAAAATTTATTTCGGTAAAGTTTAGGCTAAGGCAAGGCAATTTTTGACCTGAGTGTAATTCATACTCCTTTCGTCTTTATGAACATAAAGTGTATAAAGAAGCAAATAACATTTTGTTACGACATTGAATCAGCCTCTTATGAATTGCTTCTGCTCTGGATAAAACTAACAGTCATACTTTTGTTCAAATAAACTTGATCGCTGTGATGATGGGAAGAAAACAAGTAAGATAGACTGTGTCTCCATTTTGTCCAGTTCCTCATGAAAAGGATGCTGAATCAGGACTCCGCCAATCCTTTCAATTACCTGTTTACCATCATTTAATTCTCAATACCAATTTTTCATATCATGTGACGTAGTGTGAACCTTGTCAACAATTCTGATGATTGACTCTTCATCAGAACTGTCATTGCTTAGCTTTTGCAGCAAAACTGGGCTCTAAAACCCTCAACTCGAAAAATACCGAGCCTAGCATTGTGTAAGTGTTCCTTTCCTTTTTTATGGATGAACGATGTTCCGATAAAGGTGCAGATTTTATATTTGTTTAAAAAAGTGTCCAACAGTGGATTCCCCTATTCCATATTCAGAGCTCATTCCCTTGGTTGATACACAATTTTCCCTTTTTCTTATTAGCTCCTATTTCTTTGGAATGTACCTGATTTAAACTAACCCTTGCGCTGTGAAAAATCGAAATATCAAACGGCGACTGACAGGGAAGAAACTGACTAAATTGTCCTCCATCCAGTTACGTTGAACTACTGGCATAACACTCCATGATCACATCCGAAATGGCTAATGAGTATTTACTTGTCAAAATTGGTCTGAACATCGAAGTCGATGGGAAGCGGCCGAAAGCCGCAACAACGGTGGCCTGATACGCCGGATGGTGATTTGAAAGCCCCACGATTGCATCCAAATAAGGCCTTTGACAGAATAGAAAGGCGCAACTGAGAGCGCAGCCTTCTCTCGCCTCGATTAAAAAAAAGATGTTATAAGGAAGCAACGGATAATGTGTAGAGTGTAAGCTGCCATGCCCTGTGGTACACAGATAGATCCATGTCGGAAGATAGGACTGAGCCCGGGAAACATAGATACTGATAGATCTAATAGTCTGTCACTGTAAGCAACTACCCACACTGTGATCTATGTAGCGTATGTAGCGAAAACCCAATGTGCAGACTTTACACAAACGAGAACCAAATGGCCCACGCACGCTCCTGTGTTGAAAATATACCAACCGAAAATACCAATGTCTGAGGAAGAGCATCTAGTAGATAATCTTAGCAGCTTAACGATTGGGGCGAAATTCCTCACCTAAGTGAACTTTAATTGGTATTCAATCAGTTAACAAGCTGTACTATGGGGAGACATGACCAAAGAACCCTTTTTAATTACTCGCTTGGTTACAACTATGCTTGAAGGGACGGGAAGATAGGTTGAATGGTTTAGTTTCTTACATGTCGCATATAAAAGTCTTAAAACCAGGAGTATTTCGGACTCTGACCAAAATGGGTCTTAGGTTCCATTGTTGATGGGAACTTTCCGCAAGGGATGGAAAGGAAAAATAGAAACAGAAAAAAAATGGCCCCAATGAGTTTCTGACGTGTTTCGTTCTTTCCCAGTTTCCCCACTTTTCTAGATATTAGAGATAAGGTCAAAACATATGCCAGTCGCAAATTTACTGGGTTACCAGACACTTGAATGTTTGTAGATAACTTGTAAGATGCAGAAGTTTCCAAACAACCCCACACTCCTTTTCAAGCCTGGGTAGCAAAAAGGTCTGCAAACGTGTCTCGTTAGGTTATTTTGTCCTCCTAATTTACTTGCATATTCTGATCACCCCCAAACTTTCAACCGAGGCAGGATGCTGTTTGTCAACGATTTACTTTTCATAAAAGAAAGTAAAGTAAGGCATTTAATAGCGGACTTGATAATTCTTTTTTGAATTTTGCGGGGGTCGGAGCTGATTTCCGTTATGAAATAATATTCCCTAGTAAATCCACATTCCCGCATACGTAGTCTGGATGCTTTAGTGTTTAGGTCACTAAGTTTTCACAACTTATGGTCGCGGATTAACTCTTGTTGGGGGTGGAGGGATTTCTATCGGTGACTGGATATCGGACATCAGTTAGCCTAGCTGTGAAACAATACTTGAGTCAAATCGGGGGCATAATCCTAGAGAAATGCAATTCTCAATACATTGGTTCTTGACATACCATTTGGGTGAAATGCTCTAACATGCATTTTTTAAAATCCTGGTAAATACGACAAAGTGTAACGGTTGAATAAAAGCAGCTCTGATGTAAGGGATACTCAGACGCATGGAAGCGGACAGTACCTCCCTGGCCTCTCTCTAAAATTATTCGGATCGAATGCTTCAGCACGCCATTTTTAATCTTCTTGAACTGTACAATTTTTAGAACTCAACATAGAACAGATATAGGTGATGATATGCAAAGAAATTGAATGTTTTATTGTAATTCAACGGGGATCCTTTCACAACATACGAGTATATGAGATTGCTCTTACTATGCATAATATAATATTCGTCAGTTCTCCAAATCTTAGAGAGAGTGTTCACGTCGATTAAGAAGGAAGGATTACCAATAAGTCTGTATCCTGAAGAGAACACAACCCTCTTTTTTGCGGATAGACGTATACCATAGAACTAAAAGGAACAAACCATAGTAGTATGGTTAAGTAAGTGGCGTTCTCACAATTATCAAAGACAAAGCAAAGAATCAAAATAATTTACAAGATTGAGCACCACGGCTTAGCGCAGATACAGATCAGTAACAATATCGGTATAACAGGAGGTGTTAATATGATTACTCCCGTCTGATGCTGTGACTGGGATCCTCCATTTCAGAATTTTATATTGACGATTATGGGTCATCGATGGTTTTTCCCAAACAATTTTCGTAAAAATTTCCAACTAAGCAATGTGGATTAGATTGTATACTGTATACTGTTGGTGGTTCGATGACTTCTTGCGAGATGTTTCGCTAAGTCTTTACCTAATACAATATTAGACAGCTTGCTTGCTGTACCGGATGGTAACTACAACGGATAGATGAAATATAACTTTTTGATAGCTGTCAAAAAATGCATTAATTTTTGATGCCGTCTCTCATCGGATATTCTAGTCAGACGAAACAAAGTGCGTCCTGCCACATCACAGCGTTGTCAGTGCCTCAAGGAAAGGAAAGGAACATTCTTGAGAAAGGTCATCGAAGCCTCTATGGCAGTCCTCATCATTCCACAATAGCGATTCTTTAATTTAAATAAGTCCAATGATGTCATTTCTCGACAGCACACCGACTAAGATGAAATTGTCATGCCGTTTCTGGATGGAAACTCTTGCATAGGAAAGGCAATGTTACTCTGCATAATTTATTTTATCAAAATGCGTCCTGCAATTGCTTCTGTTTATTGTAAGATCGTGCTCTAGCTATAGAATTCTCCCGGTAAGCCTCTCTAATCATATCAGTTTTGTCAGCATCCAATTTTTGAGGCTTAAAAAAAGCTTAGTCTTGATGGTCCACTGCATGCTAAATGTCACACCCATTCAATTACATTTATCATCATGCTTAATTGTGTGTAACCTCTTATCGATCAGGGATATTCTCATTTCGGATGTGATCAAGGCGTGTTACGCCTCTAATCCAACGCAACATCTTCTTCGCCGAGTCGCCGTTCATTGTCTTTCATAGTCGGCCAACACGTTTGAAACGTTAGTTGACACATTGCCCACAAAGAACACCAGTTGTAGAAGGCCAATTCATCCAAATTGCGAGATACACACAAGACGATTACAGACATCCATGATGACTGGGAATCAAACCCAGAGCAATGAGATTGAGAGGCTAACGCTCTATCACCTCAAAAAAATTTGTGAAAAAATTCGTCCTCTCCCTACCCCTTTCGCTTCGAGTGCTTGAAGTCGCATCTGTGCAAGTATCATCACTTACCATAAAACTTCAAATCCAGTTATCTTAGGGTAACATTCGAGTCAAGCAAATCAATCTGCGGCTGCAGAAAGTGGCTCTCTACCCACAATGCTATCTTGTCAATATATTCAATAGGTTAGATTCAGTCATACTTCCAATAATTTGACCTCAAAATCATTAAAACTCAAATAAATCAAAAGCAGTTTTCAACTCCCAATATTACACCCAATAACTTCACGAAACTTCTTCAGTAACGTTTTTAATTAACGAGCTTGCAGCGACTGATTTTCCTAAACCCACATATTTTCCAAATCGATTTTCAAACTTCTGCCCACTTAATCAGTAATTGAGCTATATATGAGCCACAAGCGCCACATTACACAACCAATGTCACATTTCCTATGAATAGCATACTCTCAAAAATTGGCGGTTTCCAAACTTGAATAATTTCGGCCGGATATAACTCAATATAAAAGACAACGAATCATTTTAATAAAAAAATAATAAATTATCATAATTTATCATAACTATAAACCGTTGCCGTTGAATGCCTCTCGCATTCAGGGTGCTAAGCAACTAGTTTTATCTAAATGCAAAAAAAATAAGAAACGACAGATAGGTTCCTCGTTTGAATCCGCCAAAATGGATCACGTTTGCTCGATCGGCCTTCATCAAACAACCAAAAATTTTCCTCAGAACAATTTTTCAAAGCTTTCTGAAGCTGGTGTCATGGAGTGATCGAGGACTTGATAGATGACCACACCACGAAGCACCTATGTCGTCTCATCAACCCTTATTTCCTCACTGGATTTCGAAGCTAAAATCGTGCATACCACATCTGCATTTTCTCTCAATCATTGTTAAAAAATTGGATAGAACATCTTCCACTGATTATTTATCGCTCATCTTTCATGTAGGTATGTGACATTTCTATCCCTGACAACATATACTGGAAATAGTTAGAGTTTCTTATCAAAAAAACAGTTTTATTTGGACTTTTGACGGCGGCACGGTTGGAGCTTTTCCATTCTTTGATATTCATTCAATCGCGGATGATGGAATTTGGTCACATGGACTTTTTGTGTGTGGGAAGACACATTGAGTGATGAGACCAAGTTTTGGCCTATTTAATTTCTGATAGATGTCCGCATAGAGCCACCTATGTATGGATCATTGGTAAAACCCGGTCCATCAATTAATATAAATCGTTGTCAATTTTTTTTAAAATGAAACGCAAATGGTATCGCCTGATAAGAGGAGTTCGATTTGAGTCTGCATTGGGCGTAATCCATCAATGTCCAAAGTGTGAGCTTTCAATAAAGTATTATTTTTTGTTTTTAATATACTTTTTGAGCCGTCAAAGTAACGCAGAAACATCTACAAGTGTTAGGTAATTGTAAAGACGATTCAACTGAATGAGATATTCAATCAAAAGAGCTGACGATATCTTGTGCCACTGGAATTGAGTGTTATCGACTCTTCTGTAGTTAGATTTACATATAAAATAGATTTCTGGCAGGCGATTTACATAAAAGTTACACTAAATTTTCAGAAAAGTTATTGCTAACGTCGGGCACGGGTGTTGAGTTTTAATCTTACATTGACCTCCATTTGCGCTCTTAATTACGAGCTTAAGTCAATATTTGATGTCTTTCAATAGGAAATTGCCTTATAAGACCTAATTTCTGGTGAATTGAACAGGTAGTAATGGAATAAAATATTCAAATCAAGTAAACAGTTGTATTTAGATAATTAGGATAAGGTTGTAATCAACTTTTTTCAAATCATGTTTATCCATTTTTTCGGAAGAAGGTATTGGTCTATCGGTTGAAATGGCCCTAACGCTCATAGCACGAAATGTTTGACACATGTATTATATCAAGTTAGGGTTCAAGTTATTATGAAAAATCTGAGATAGAAATAGGAAATATGAAGAACTCCTGCCTCCTTGTTATTTGACTGCCAGAGAATGCTAACTTTGCTTAGTTCGATCACGACCAGGGGAATGCCATATTCAGTTCTTAGTCTGGTGGTGAGTTACATCTGTATAAGAAACGGGTTGCTTATAACTCGACTTCTACGGAGAGGAAAGAGCTCTCCTGGCCAAAATCTAGAAGACGGTAAGGAGCGGTCTAGGAGAACAAAAATGAGTCCCGTTGGTAAAATAGCCTTTTATAATTTTTTCACTTTGGAATGTTCATCTTCGTCAATTACTCCGGTTAGAATAGGGTTCCGTGGGTTCTGGTTCGTTCCTGAATAACTAACTGGTTCTTAGTTACCATATCATCATGTTTACCTTTTGATAAATTCCAGTGAGTGATTAATTTCTTGGCTCAATATAGACGAACGAATTGCCGGGTTTTCTTGCAGAGGCGGACGCAAATCGTAAGAAGACGCGACTGTGTGCGGTAGCAACGTCGGATGCAATTCATATCTAATAAAACCATCCATCCATTCAATCAAGATTACGGCGGTCTGCAAGGGGCACTGGCCCTAATGGGGACCATATCGCGAGGTTCGGGGTACCTTACAATTTGCATTGCCGAAGCTGCGGAGAAGGGAGGGGGGAAATTCTCAGACACTTCCTTTGCGATTGCCCGGCTCTAGCTAGAGTTAGGTTATGGTGCTTTTCTTCGTGAATGATACGGACTGGCTCTGAAGATCTGAGCCTGCTGGACTCTACCTCCCTGCTCTTATAACAGCAGTCACAGTCTTAGAAGTTTATGACATCAAAATGGCGCACCAAAGCGTTGATTGGGCTCCTCGGAGTAGCGACTGATACCTACCCCAAAACCATCCCAGCTCTCCTCCTGGTTCAAACCATGCGAGTTCACTGTGAACTTTTATTTTGTAAGGGAGTCTTTGGTAGACCAGCACCATTTAATTCATCGGTCCAATTATTGGAACTTGCTTTATAATGTCAGTATTGTGATAAGCTCCTCTATTAAATTGTTCAGTTTTATTGTTTTACTCAACCCCTTTCTCTACTCCCTGAAGTCCAGATAATGGAACACTACGTGACCCTAGTTCTCGGGTCTAGCGATGTATTCTACCCGATACGGAAAAGGTAACATCTATAACCGTTCTGTCCCATGAGGTCTTGTGGTAGAAATGCTTTTGATCAACTCAGTATCGATCTGAACGGCCTTTTTTCTGAATTGTCCCAACATTGCTTCCATCCTCTGCACAACTTCTTTCTAATGGCTTTTTGGATATCCACTGTTCCATTGGGCGTACCTGTTTCCCCTCTCCGGTAAAGGTAATGCATGTCAGCCCCTAAGATTTCTATGAGTGTCACTCCTGCGATGATGCACCCTGCCACCCCAGATAATACTCTTCTATTCATTATGCTGCGGTGCGGAAACCCGCAAAGAAGCCGCATACGACAAGATGGATTGCGCCACATGGTCCACGAGGAACTGACTGCACTTTGCTCACCTCATTTTAGGCATAATTCTTACCACGGGATGAGCTCTTCTCGGGAGTAGCCTAAGGGTTCCTTACTCCCCAGGCAGCTAGGTCCTCCCGAATATGTTTCATTATAGTTTTGTTTGCCAAATGGAGTTTAACAATTCATAATTATGACTCGAAGGTATCAGTAGTTTCATTTGTTTATATCACCAATCCTTCGGTCGACTTCGCTACTATTATATAATCAATGTTTGGCCATCTGCAAATTCTTTCTCTTTCGATTTCCTTTAAGGCTTGATTTCCACTGATCTGAGAGTTGCTTTGTGTTAGTTTTTCCAGGTAAGACCATAATTTTATCATTATGAAGAATTTGTTGTTGACTGACTGGTTTCAGCTCTCTGATTCGATACTTTCGCATTCACACCAAAAGCATTTAATCAATTTGCTCCTCAACTTCATTTTCAAAACCAACGAAATCAAATTGTATCTTTCTATTTCCAACTTCAGTAAGTGTTTATCAACTTATTTTGTTCGAGTATATAGCCAGCGTCAGTCACTTATTTCTCAAACTTTTAGCGCCTATCTTAGAAAAGTAGTCCCGGGAATTCGGCACATATTTGTGTCACACCACAACTTGCTGTCATACCTGAGTTATCTCTGGACTTCTCTTCTCAGCCCGGTATCCATGTCGTCCACTCATTAAAAGTGGACAGCATGCTGTTTGCTAAGTTCTCCAAAATAACTTCATCCTTCCGGTTTACACAAGAAGTTCAGTGAAGCTTTTGAATCCTTTTGGATGCTGTTCCTTATTGGATCCAAGCCTTTGTAAAACAGTTAACTCTCCAGACCCGCATAGTCTGCTGACTCGCCAGCTCGCCAGCAGAGATACATTATAACAGTGGAAGTATTAAGACTAACGATCTCCCTAAGTGGACCTGGTCGATCTTAATGGTATATTTACTAGAAATTAACCGAATCCAAAAAGGTCATTCTTCATTCATCGGCTACTCTCTTTGCCCAGAATAAGACCTTTTCGCGTGTACCTGCTCCATATTTTATTTAAAAACGTTTACTTCTTCTTTGACAATAAGTTCACTCAGTGCTAGTTTTCGGATAGAAGTGGAATTGTTTACAATTTCCTAATATAATATATCTGATATGTAATGTTTATCTTGAACTACCAACGCCGATCTGCGAAAGTTATTCCTACATGCCGGCCTTTGTTATAAATTGATCATCATGAGATCATAGTGTTGATTCTTCTGATATTCTAGCCCCAAGTTGGCTGTTACTTTTCTGAAATCTATGCGTGCTCTTCTCAGCTGAAGTATTGAATATCTGGATGAGGAAAGGTCGGAAGGGGTTCAAAGTTTAGAGATAATCCCACGGTCGTTTTCGAACACGGACTGATTTGGGAGCCAAGAACAGAGTCTCGCCGTGTATAATACAACGGCGCCGATTTATGTTGAGTGCAGGCTCAACATTTATACGAGGAGATACGATACTACCTCTGCCACAACTAAGGGGTAGTGGCCCTGAGTTTTGCATCGCGGGGGGGGGGGGTTGAACCGCGATACGGACATAACTACCGTCATCATGAAACTACGACAAGGGGTTAAGCCCAACTAACTGGGTTTAATGCACATCCCCCAGGAATTCTCCTGAAGTATATGCTCTCAGGCCATCCTCGTTTGCATAGTACCAGATAACCTCCAGTGATACTTCGTGGTAAGTACCATTGCAAATAAGTATCTTACAGATCAAGGTCTATGGCCATCTAGCCGATGATAATTTATTTTTTCGGTTAGTATACATACCTTTTCCCCCCCTTATTTTTAGATTGATTTCTGGGTACTATATTGCATTTAAGAATACACTCGCTGCTTCTAAAGGATATTCTGAAGGCACCCTCTATAGAATTTAATTTTCGAAATTATGAGTGGTGGATTCCGATGTTTTACATCTTACCCGCCGCTGCCATCATCCTTGCCTTAAAAATTCGCCATTTGAAGACGTTGATTAGCCAAATCATTTTCTTCTTCATAGCACTACAGTTTTATTCATCAGCCATAAAAAATTGGTCAAAATGTTAGTCCAGTTTTCGTAAGTTTAGCTAGTATTAAGGCAATTAGGCACATGCCTTCCAAGCGGAATATATTCGTCGTTAGGTCTTATCAGTTTGTTTCTCTGTTCAAATTACTTAGATCCCTATCTTTTTCTTATCTCTATTTTTCTGGAGGTACCTATTCTTTGGTGCCTCTTTGAAGCTTAACCAAATCTTTTCTTACGCTTAATTAATCAGCCCGGATATTGTTCAAATGCAGCATTTTCTGTAGATGGGTTGCTGCATACTTTCTAAAAACAACATTCCGCGACCTAACCTAACGAAACAAGAATTCCGTGCATAGCAGGAATTAAACTGAACCCTCAACATCATCATCCTTCCAATCGATAAAGGAAACACAACAGTAATTCTGAATAAGACCGACTACGACTCCGGTGTCTCAGAACTCCTCTCCGATGGCTCCTAAAGTAAACTCCGAAAGGACCCCACCAACAAAATATCAACCACAACGAAAATCTTACTAAAGAAGAAACAATTAGAAGACGCCATCAAGAAACTTATCCCAACGAATCCAACACAGCGATTATACGGCCTGGAGATTATCAAAAAGATACCGAACTTCCCTGTACATCTCATTCCCTTATAAGACATTGTCTTACCAGTACGTATTTCTCGATCAACAGCAAATTCTACAAACAAATTTCCGGAACTGCTGTGGGATCCCTCATCTCGTCCATCATTGCCAATGTCTTCATGGAACAATTTGAGTCCATAGCGCTAAACGAGGCCTCACAGAAACGGTCAATCTAGCTCAGATACGCCAATGACGTTTTCTTAATCTGGCCGCATGGATATGAGAATCTTCATAAATTCCTGATATACGTTAACCGGCTGCACCGAAACATCAGATTTGGATGGAGAATGACCAAAATGGAAAGCTACCTTTTGTTGGCGTGCTGGTATACAAGAAACCAGACAACACACTAGGCTATAATTTATACATATATATTTACAGGAGTCCAGATTGGCAACGCAGAATTGTTTCGAAGTCAGGAATAGTAAAAGAGTATAAGATGACAGTGGTGAAAACAGTAACTATCAAGAAAGTATTTTGGGACTCGATATTCCTTTAAGGGATGCAAGGCAGTGTAGCGTTTGGTGCTTTGTCATTCAATTTGAACCTCTCTCAAAAGTGATGTTGGGAAAGTTCCGATTAGTAATACGGCCTTGCCGGTGGGGTGAAAACCTTAGTTGACAAAATGACTAGTGCATAAAAAAGACTTATTTGAAATGAAATCTCGCATCATAAATATCGAAACGTTGGGGTAAATTAATGGAAGTATGCCTGCAATATGCAGAAACAGGAAGTGTTGCAGCAGAACCAACTAGCACCTTAAAAAGACTTATCTGTCAACTTCTTTTAACAAGATCGAAGGTAGAATTTGGTGCTGGGTCTAACTAATCACAAGGAATGAACGAAAAGGGACTCTATTACCTATTGCGGCAGCGGGAAGTTAATGGAGTTGAAGGAAGCATATTTGGTATGCCCTTCCTTATTGCCCTTTTTTTGGTATTTTTTCCTTTTGCTATGGTAACCTCGCTGCCCCTTATAAATTCATCTCGTCACTTCGCTTGATCATAAACTTTGTTCGGGTAGTATATCGCTCAACAATTTTTCATTCAAGTACAGAAGTTCTAACCGCAAAAGGATTCTTGTCATCGGAAAGAGGCAATAGATTATAAAATACAGGAAGGGACAACAAACTGTAAAATACAGGAAATAAAAGTAGTGGCTAGTTTTTAGAGACAACTTCTACAGTGAGGTTTCATATGCCCTTTGGAGACCCAGACAAGTTTTCGTATCACTTTTGATCACACTATTCTAATTATTGACCTCCCCGCTCATTTACAAGGATATCCACCCTACTAGGACGCTCAATCGTGTCTCTATGGCCATTTACAATGTAGTTTTTGTTTTTTGTCCGTACTAATCACGAAACTTCCGTAGTTTTCCGACTTTTTAAATGCAGAAAACCTTAAATAATTTGAAGGTTCTTTGCTATTTGACAAAAGTACATGCTGATGTCAAAGTCAATCGTCGCAAGGGAACTTACTTGCTGTAATACTGAAGCCTATGGCAAGATGAGGAGGGCGGTGATGATGATCTTGGGATTTTCGTTCTTGAGGTTTCCCAAACACCATTCAAAAGATTTTAGCGAGAGATGGTTTACGCAAAATAGTTTTTACGAATGCTGATGAAAGACCATCAAAAGCAACGATTCTGTCCTCTCAAATTTCTGTACTGCTATCTAAACGAGTTGAACAACTTTTGAACTTTTGATTGCACAAGTGACGAAACATGGTCGTACCATTTTCCATCCGAGATAAAACAAAAATCACCAGAAGAGTCAATCCCTTCACCTGTCACTGGAAAGATGCAGGCCAACATAGCTTGAAGGCAAATATGATCAGCGCAATTAAGTTTCCGGATCAATCTATTGTTGATTGGTTTTGTCTTTTATGATACTATGCTAAACACTGGTGGCCATTGTGGTCTACCGACGAAACCCAGACGGACAATTTAGGGAATTTTTAGGAATGATGTGAGTCAAGATAACTCCTGAAACCGCTGCTCTTCTGGAACATAATAATCTGGAATCAGCACCAAAATCATTGACCCATTCTATAGTTAGGACCCAGCGCTCAGCAGCTACCATCTGTTTCCTAAGTTGCAAGAACATTCAGTTGACAGATGCTTCAGTCCCAACAACGAAAGAAAGATAAGGTTCATCATGTCCTGAAAAACATGGTGGTGAGCTGACATGGGTACACAAAGACTGTCCTAGCGATGGACAAATTTTCAATTTATTTTCATTTTAAATCTTTTATTTCTATTTCGAAAAAAATAATGTAAACTCTTTTTTTAGAATTACCCTTGTTTGTAATAACATTACAACATTACAAATTACAAGAAGCGTCATACATTTTTAGACCCAGGCGCCAGTTGTAAAAACACTGGAAATGCATAAAGGTTTCAACCTCTTTGCTTCCTTTCTGTTAATTTTCATTGTTCTAAGCATTCTAATGTATCATACGGAGTTGTCAGAATAACTCTCCGGTTTTCATCGATTTATTTAGTAAGTAGTAAATTTCGTGGCCCCTTTTCCTTAACAAGGAAGACATTAATAATCGTTTCATTTTTTTGTTTCTATAACCTTTCCTCATCTCTACATTTCCATCTTTTTCATTTCCATTTATCTCTTTCTCATTTCAGTGAGCTTGCCAGCCCTCGTTGCCAATCACGTGATTCTTCATCAGGCGGCCGATGTCCTTCAGATGATTCCAATTGTTCCGGCAATGGCAGTACAACTGCCCCAACACCCACAAGTCCAGTGGGCATTACACTTCCCGCAACCTTGCCACCAGCCGCCGCTGCTGCACTTCTACCACCGCAATCAGCCGCCATGGCGGCCTACCTGAATGTTGCAGCGGCAGCAGCCCAACAAAACCGCCTACTACTGGGGAATCCATTGGCTGCTGCCGCTGGCTTAGTACGTGCCGCTCAATCACCGCCATCGCTACCTCCACTCTCAGCATCACCACCGCTACCAGATGATGCAACGCCCGTACTAGACTTCAGCACAAAGCGAACGCGACGAGATTCCGACACAGATAGTAAAAGTGATAGTGATGCAGTCAACTTAACAAAATCGTCATCTGACAACAGTCCATTAGATTTGTCGGTAGGAAGCAGGAAAAGAAATGCAGATGAAGATGCACCACCACCGTCACGAAAAGCTCCACGGCCACCGGATTATAAATCAGTGGTTTCGCCGTGGAATACTCCAATACCGCCTTATTTCGCGGCTGCTGTTGCCGCAGCAAGCCTATCTCCCAAAAACCCGCTTCCCGTTGATTGGAATGGAAAGAAGATGGCTCCCAATGATGCCACAAAGGCTCTAGAAAAAATGTCCGAAATGTCCAGACTAGGCGGACCAGATGCAGACTTAGGTGCAAGACCGCAAAACAACCATACCAATTCTGGAGGAGGTGGCCGACATAGCGCTTGGCAAAGCCATTGGTTGAACAAAGGTGCGGATTCGGTCAAAGATGTGTTCAAATGCGTTTGGTGTAAACAAAGTTTTCCGACACTGGCCTCCCTCACAACGCATATGAAGGAAACTCAACATTGCGGTGTAAATGTTCCTCCTACAGGCAATATAACGCCAACGGGCGCCAGTCAACAGCCCCATCATCCCCATCATCATCATCAATCCGCCTCAGCAGCGGCTTCAAACTCCTCATCTACGAATAAGTCTGATCTCAATCTTCTAATCAAAGAAACAATGCCGCTTCCACGGAAACTTGTCCGAGGGCAAGACGTGTGGCTTGGCAAAGGAGCCGAGCAGACCCGTCAAATTCTGAAGTGTATGTGGTGTGGCCAAAGTTTCCGTTCCTTAGCTGAGATGACAAGTCACATGCAGCAAACACAACATTACACGAATATAATCTCTCAGGAGCAGATCATCTCATGGAAACAAGCTGAAGAAGGCAAAGGAGGACCGACAGGTCCAGGAGCTAGTGGCGGAGCTCCGTCTAATTCTAGTTCAGGAGCAAATAGCACAGTAAGCGCAGTTCTCACGTGCAAAGTTTGCGACCAAGCATTCTCCTCCCTCAAAGATCTGAGTAACCACATGGTTAAGAATGCTCACTACAAAGAGCATATAATGCGCTCGATAACGGAAAGTGGTGGCAGGAGAAGGCAGACTCGTGAGAAGCGCAAAAAGTCCTTGCCTGTAAGGAAACTTCTTGAATTAGAACGTGCTCAGCATGAATTCAAAAACGGGGAGATGAAACCTGTCCGAGACATGGCTTCAACGAGGATAACGTGTGAAAAATGCGGCGACAAGATCGAGACTGCCATGTTTGTAGAGCACATCCGGCAATGCGTTGGCGGATCGATTCCCAACTCGCCGAGAAGTATGTTGAAAAATTCCGCCCTTTCTGCCAACAGTATAATTCCGCCAGACTCACTGAGTCCGCTAACACCAAATAGTCGAGACGGAAGGAAAAGCATCGGCGACGAGAGCACATCACCTGCATCGAATCGTCATATATCACCGCATGCTCCTGACATTGCATCACCTTCTCCAAAAGAAGGTGGTGGTGGAGCGTCTACTATGAGTGGAGGGAGCAACGGAAGTGGTGGAGAGAAAATGTCCTCGCCTTCTGTATTGAATGCAATAGAACAACTAATTGAGAAGAGTTTCGATACCAGATCACGTCATGGCAATAGTAGTTTCTCATCAAATAGTCATTCAAGCGCACCTCTGGGCTCGAGCATCCTTAAGCGGCTAGGAATCGATGAAAGTGTGGATTATACGAAACCTTTGATTGACCCGCAAACAATGAATCTGTTAAGGACGTACCAGCAACAGCATTATCCTAAGCGAGAGAGAAGTGGCAGCGAGTCTAGTTCAGTGTCAGATAGAGGAAGTAGCAGGCTGGAGTCGTTGACACCTGAAAGAAAGCCAGATCTATCTAATCATGGAACTCCTAGGCAAAGTCCTGAAAAGAGTGTACATCATTCAGAGAATGAGAGCGAAGATAATCGTGGAGAAGGTGTCAAAGTCAAAAGGGAGCCTACCGAAGATGACGATTCCGATATTGAAGGTGAGGAGAGGGAGAAGTTTCAAGTGAAAAAGGAGCCCGGTGATGAGGGAAATCTTTTGAAGGATTCAGAGTCCGAGATGGATTTGTCCGCCAAGCGGAAGTCAGCCACTCCCTCCAGTTTAGCGCCAAGCCCGAGTCACATGAATTTGCCAAACTCTACATCAGCTATAACGTCAACTCCTGTTCCTAGTCCAAGTAGTGATCGGTCAATAACACCAAGATCATCGGCCGCTTCAGAGAAAAAGATTCCTAGTGGAAGTTTGACAGCTTTGACCTCGATGTTTGATAATCTGACGGGGTCAAATTCAACATCGTCCGGTGCATCAGAACCCTCAAGTGGCGGTCACAGTTCCGGAAAGAAGAGTAGTTCCCATCCGCTGGCAGCTCTTCAGCAGCTCTGCGACAAAACCGAGACAAGTACTCAGAACTCGCGCTCGAGCAGTTCAGGGGCCCTTGCATCCAGCCTCCCACCCACAGGAGGAACAGCATCAGGCGCGATATTAGCTTTCAGCTGGGCCTGCAACGACGCCGTCATGACTTCGGACTCCATAATCAAATGCGCATTCTGTGACACCCCCTTCTGCTCCAAGGGTGCCTATCGCCATCACCTATCGAAAGTGCACTTTGTAAAGGATGACGTCATGGGCGATTCAATTGCATCGACAAACAAGTCATCTAATAGCGGTGCAGCGTCCATAACACCAACACTCGTAGGCGGCACGGCCTCCAATTCTGGAGGCGGTAGCTCCAGTTTAGCTCCACAAAAATCGAATCTCCCGCCAAACACCAACAGTAGTCAATCACCGAAGAGTTCAATAGCAGGTGGATCTGGTGCGAGCGGCGGCAATGGTAGCAACAGCGGCAACAACTCAGCAAGCGGTAGCGGTAACAGCGGTAGCCGAAGTTCACCCGCCGGATCAGTAACATCGGCGTCCTCAGTTGGGAGTGTACCGGTTGCAGGTCAAGTACAATCGCAATCTTCAGCATCTGCGTCCGCTTCGGCCTCGTCGCCGTTCGAGGAGAGTCCACACTCCAAGTTCCTCAAGTACACCGAGCTCGCCAAGCAGTTGTCGTCTAAGTACGTCTGACATTCCTAAGGTTTACTGCAACCGCGGCAGCAGGAGCAGAGTTTAGGTGTAGTCAAAGCGCCGTCTAAATCGGTCCGCAAAGGTAGAGGTAGGAGAAAGATGTAACTTTTTTCTTGTAAACAGGCAGGTGAGGTATAGTGGTGGAGATGGGTAATTGGACAGTTGTTTGGTTTGTTAGTAAGAATCCTGAGAAGAAGTTGGCTTTCCCTAGGAAGGAGGTTGCCAAAGCTTCCTCGTCTTTACTGGTGATCCTCCCATATGGGTCGGGTTGCCTTGGATAGGTCATCTGGGAGTTACTGTTTCCTTGAGGTCAAGTACTACCAATGTCCACCATACGCTCACATTTCAAATCTTCTCTGCTCAAAAAATATCTAATATCTTGCACCCGGACATGTCCAGATACTTTCTCCACACACAGTACGTATCTCATTATATTATTGCTAATAAACACATACACGAAGTCGATCGGCTACTACAGTCTGTTCTGCTTCAAAAAGCACGTTGCCAATTGAGTGCATCAAAAGTAAACAACAAGAAAGAAAAAAGATACATCTCAGCCGCATGATGGACCGAGTGAATGACGCGCACGCCATTTGTAAATTTCACCTCTCTCCAGTCCGTCGCCCGCCTTCCTACCTGACCAACTATCTAAAGGAGCCACCAACAAAACAACCTAAAGATTCCTAAGAAAGTACCGATTGCCTGTGTGAGAGCGAGAGGGGTGCAGGCCTACACGCCGAACAAATCATCATAAAACTACAAAAATATTTGTATCAGGTTATGCCAATTAATTAAATAAATAAACGAAAAAATTGACGAAACCCCATAAAGCATTTCCCCGAGGGAGGCGGAGGGGTCCCCCTGTCCAATTCAAAACAAAAATAATTTCCTTCTGAAAAGTAATGGAATTCCAATTACAAGATACAGATAGCCTCCATGGTAGGTGCGAAAAAGGCAGCCCCACGCCACTCGCTCTCACACACACACGTGCGCCCGCATCGAATGCAGCCATATAAACAAACGCGTAGACTTAGTGTACCGAGTAAGGGGAATTACCATGTGATGTCACATATCTTTTTCTCATAGAATGCATCTAGATACTGTAAGAGTAGCCAACACGAAATATCTTATATAAATACACATAGGAAGTAGTGAGACTAAGTTTCAGCGCATTTTGAGTGAGAGTGAGCGAGACGACAGGTGCGGCCTAGCTAATTGACCAACCCCTGCTCGTCAGCTGGGTAGGAGGGGTGTGAGGCCGGTGCTGATATGTGCGAGCAAGAATATTCAATGTCAGAGGAAGATGACGAGATAGCTCCGGATTTGAGTAAGACAGATGAATTGCTTGGTGATTCTCAGAGTAGGGAGGGGGCGAGCCTAACACATGTCAACAAATTCTCTCTCACCCCCTTTCGACAGATGAATATTTCACATAATTTCATTCATTGCCATCTATTGAGGATTGGAAGAACTTCGCGAGAGCCGGCTACAAGTGAGTGGGACAGAAAATTACCCTAGTTGGGTGGAAGGGAGACTCCGTTCGGATTCGGCTGCAGGTTCGGCTTTTTCGTTTGTCTTTTTAGGATTTGTGGGTGGAGATTCAGATTGAAGTGTGCGCGGGGCATTTGGGCAATTACAATGGTGGACGATGGATATGAATGTGCGCCGGAATGGATTTGCAGGTTTCTGGATATGGACGCGTTTTGATGGAATCGTGAGGCGTTCATGTCAGGAGATTTGATTGATGGGTGACATTTTGTAATGGAAGGGTTAACACCCTCTTGTTGGATAGGATTTGAGATTTTAAGGAGGGTTTTATAGCCATTTTGGTTGTGTTGATGGGATGGAGTTCGTAGATTGATGAGGAAAATGGTTTTAATTAAATTATTTGCCTTATTCAGGCTATTGAATTTTTAGATTAAACTTTTTGAACCTAATTGTCTTGTAAGCTTATCACTTGCACAGCATTAATTGTAAAAGGTTAGATATTGTCTTCTATTTGTAGTCAAGCCTAAAATTGATAGACCAGTAGCTTACTCCAACTACAATTTTATTTTATAGTGTATATATATATTTCGGGAGCAACTCACCGCCTTCATCAGGTAGCTTTGTACTGATGTTATTATTGGAACTGATGGATAGTCTCGTTAGTAACGTACGAAACTGAGAACCAAAAAATGTTGTTTGCTTGCCTTACATGCAGCTGAGGAATGATCATGAAGAAGACACTAATTGCAATCTGTCATAATTTATGGTCAATGCATAAAATCCCTGGTTGGGCGGGAAAATATTTGAATTTGGGATCATTACATGAGAAGGTTTATGCTTGTGAAATTCTTTGGATATTCAGTGCAGTGCAATTAAATCAATGTAGCCTTATTGGAACTTAATTAATTTCTGATGTACTTCCTTATTTTTTCTAGCTCTACACAATTCAAGGATTAAATTTTGGGTTCTTGGGATCAAATATTGGATTATTATGGGATTTAATATTTTAAATTTTAATTGGTCACCTTCTGCCACTTTTTTGCTGAAATACTGTTCCATCGGTATAGAGTATCTGAGATTTTTTGTTGCAAAACTGTGTCCCGTGATGCTCAGATGCCTCTTTTGAAATTAACTTGACTTACTTTCATCCTAGGAAAAGATTGATGCCGAGATTAGGAGAGTTGCTAATCTGGCGGTGCAATATCAGGACACGGTAATGCATAGCATCACCTCATAGCCAAGGTCTTTCAACATTTTTCAAGCCATCAAAGATGTATGTGATTTGACGTTGACATAGTGATACCGTGATACTACACCCTTTCCCATTAATATAGTATAGACCTCATTTTCTCAACTGCATTTATTTCTTGCAATTGGGATCAATCGTTTAAATATTCGGTAATAATACTGCTAACCTTCTAAACCCATCAAATACCTAGCCTCACCTTTCTTGCCCTAAATTCTGGAGAATTCGGAGACTATTCCATCTTTTATTTAGGACTACGACCGCTCTCACCTAGTTCGAAAGGTATCCAAATATCGAGCTTCTTTTGGTGAGTTAACATCTAAATGGCGTATTTGTGTTTTCTGACCGAACTGATTTTCCTTAGCGATGTCATTGCTGCTTCATTCTGGTCTTGTCAAATTTCTTCCGTAATATCATGGACCCTTTTAGTAATAAGCCGACCAAAATGAGGTGGCTATTCTATGTCAAAATGTGCAGAATGAAAGTGAGCAACCTATCTATTGCCAATGGTTTCCAATAGAGGGTCTTTTCCATAAACGGCGTGAATATTTCCCCAACCTGTAGCGCGTCCTTCCCCTTACTGTGGTGAAATTGTTAGCGTTGGTGTATAGAAAGATGATATGGTAAAAAGGCTTTCCTTTAAAGCTCCAAAAAGAGGTGGTCATCAACATGCTCAACTTTAGCTCAAAGTTCTCTTCCCCACGGTTTGCAGGCTTTTAAATCCCCATCCAGCGTATCAAGCCACCGTTGTTTCGGCCAGCCTTTTGGTCGCTTACCATCGAGTGAACTCTTGTTGGCACGAATTACGTGACCATACCCTCGTAGACGCCTCTTTCGCAGTTTTTTTACGATTGGTTCAACTTCACATCCATCGCGTCTTTTAAAGTCAGCCAACACTCACAACCATAGAGAGCCACAGAACGGACGACATTTCGGTAAATTTTAGATTTGAAACGTTCGTTGATACGTTGATCACAAAGAACACCAGTAGCATTTCACCTTAATTAGACGTTGTTCATAAAAAAATCTGCAAGAAACAAAAAGGAAGAACAGTTTCAATGGCATTTCAGCCAAGCAACTAGGTCCTGCCCTTACGAATGGGCTATCAATGTTCCTTTTCTGTCCCATACTCATCTGTTTTTACTAAGGCGCATAATGGAAGAGCTAAGTTTCATCACAGATTACCAAGGTGGTAGGTTGAAAAAAACGGGACCCAATGTAAAGCGTGCGCGCTTCCGTGGAATTATTAACTAATTCAATTTGTTTATAGTTCCGAAAAAACTCCGAACCGGCCGAATTTCTCCCTTTCGACAGGCCTGAAGATTACGATTCAAACTAAAATCAGCTCACGCTCTTGTTGTAATTGCTAATCAGTGTCGCTCCTGATTCATCTGTATTATATGTGAGGCCCATCTTGTGGTGTCCCAAGTCCCACTAGGGTTCTGTCGGCACATCCACAACTATTAATTTTAAAAGTAAAGCCTCCCCCAACTTTCAACGATTTTCCAAAGCGTTACGAACTCCATCAGATTTCGGAATACTTTGACATTGGTCTCCCTCATCCCTCATTAGTGATATTTACATCTGGTCTTGATTTTTTCATGCCCTCTAAAAGATCCTTTATGCCATGCAAAAGCACAAGCTCCCAATATGTAATTCTGCCAAAAGCATGTGCGTAACAGTAGTTCATTAATGTAGGTTTTCTAAGCCATATTCAGGAATTTCCATTTCAAATTCAGATTCTATTATAAAGTTCTACATAAAGATTTTATTACTGAGCAAGGATGGAGCTGAGATTATTTGCGAAAAGTCTGAGAAGAAAGGCTTTAGTCGGGAAACCCTTTGGGCATACCTTTGTAATCGGGGCTTAAATGGTGGGGGCCCTACTCATCAACCTCGTATGGTGGCTGCAGTAGTCTCCGGAAGATAGCCGTTCTAATTAAGGCGTGCATGCGTCCAGGTCGAGATCCCTGGGCGCAGCGGCCACGTTCAATCCTAGAGCAGACGCAACTACCCGGGGATGTTAAGGCTCCACCCATGCCTAACGAGAGTAGGTGTAAAGAGGGAATTCCCCCCGAAGTTTTCTCAGGGACACGGAATAGAAATTTCAATGAAAAATAGAATAATATTTGGACCTATTTTCACTCGGGGTACGGGTTTCCTTTCTATGGATCTGGTTCGACCCAATGTCGGGTATAGGACCGCTGGGGGGTCTCTAGCTCTTCAGCAAATTCATGGGCTGTCCGGAGGTCAAGTTAGACGAGTTGAAGGACTTTCGACCAGGAAGAATTATTGAGTCATTTTAGCGGGTTTCAGGATCCTGTGCCATTTGGACTGCAAGTAGTGCGCGATTGTCTGGTGGCGATTAACGCCGACGTGTTTGTCTAATTCAGAGAAAAGGCAGAACTCGAACTGCATTTTCTGGAGGGAAATCGTCGCTAGACAGAAGTCCTCGGAACATCATGCAGTAATATATTTCACAGGAATCGCCCCACACCACCGTGTGCACCTATCAGTGACCGTGCGATTCTTACAAAGGGTTGATTATTTCGAGATGGACTGGGTGAAAGCGCTTGTTGAACCGATCGAACATGCCTACCTTTTTTTTCGATTCAATGCACTGTCTGGCCCAAAAAGTAATGTTCTTGTTCGTGGACGGTCAGAACCCATATATTCATATCCCATTGTTTTGGTTTACGGATTTCATTTTTGGGGCCTCCTGAGACCTCGATGCTTTCAATAGGATGGAGTCTGGAGTTCTTAATGTGAAACTTTACTAACGTTTTGTTGGGATTTGACGTTTTGTTCTTTGTCCTATTTTAGTATCTTCAGGTTCTTCGATTATATTCGAACATTTTCTTTTTTTCACCGTTTGAAAACGTCTGCCAATCTAAGAACACATAAAACCGAAAGCATTTGAACACTACCTAGAGACAGTGGCATAAGGATGTCCCCTAAAATCTGTTGGAGGATTCCGAGATATGAATGATTTTATGAGCTTTCAACATGGATGTATACCTTCCAATTTAGGCAAACACAGTAATAATGTCTGCAAATACCACATACATACCCATATCATTTGAAAGTCTCCATTATTCTGACAATTTAATTGTTAATCCAAAAGGAAACCGTAGCCACGATCTCGCTTTTCCCGCTGTTCTAATGGAGGCATAAAGGAACACAGTTCCTTGGATTACTTTCTGCTGGATAAGCGACTGAGATTGTTTCGAAAGAACGCTTTGCTAGTGCGAACATACATAAACTCCCCAACGGTCCATAGTATACTGTATTTTCCTCTTCATGATAGGAGTTCTGGCATTATACTATCTGGAGAGGTTTCACATCCATCTGATGATAATATTCGGTAAAATTTTGCCAAGAATGAGGAGGAAAACTTCCAAATGATAATCTTTCTCGAATAAAGTAATAAGAGGTGTTTATCTACTGAGCCGCTAGAAAATATACCAAAGGAACGCTTCAAAAGAGAAAAGAGAAAGAGATACAAGTTCAACCTGGAACCAAGTTTGAAAAAATAGTGACATTTCTATCAGACAATCCAACCATGAAGTTTGAAGTCAGAATATCCTACCTCCAAGAGCCCAGTATTTTCAAGTTTAGGGTCACACTGGTGTCACAGGGATTTGACAATTCTCAGTCAAATAAGGGGAGTAATACTGGGCGAGCCCAAAGTTGATGGCACTCATTCCCTCATTGCCATTATAGTCTCAAAAAAAAATCAAATCAAAAAAATCCCTTCAAGGCCTAGGTTCAAATTGAACTGTTGGGACATTAGATATAACGGTGTTGCTATCTTGATGTTTCGAACCCCACGTTGGGCACCATTTGTAATAAACCTGAGTAACTCAGGGGGATGGTCGTTTGATGTGCGCTTATTTATAATTTTATTAATGTCATAGTCTAAGTTACCCCAACTGACCTCGTCTGCCTCGATATATTTCTCCTTCGATTTGGACGTTGACCATAAGTAGAGACTGCCGGTCACGGTGGACATCTGTCCAAAGTTAGTTGCTTTTACCGTCCTAAAAAGCATGAAGAAGAGACAATGTACCCGATTTCGCCAGTTCCTAATGAAATCATTGCGCGACAGTCCAATTACATTTGGATCTTGAAACGTGTTAGAGTATTCCATTCAAGACTGCAATGGTACCCTTCAGGACTGTGGTACATTGTACGAAGGATATGAAAGTAATAAGAAGTGTTTGATAGTATGTAGTCAAGCGACCAACCTGAAATGACTTATGGAATGGAATTTTGCAGAAATAACTCTGTCCATTGCTAATTCAGAAATATCAACGGAATTTTTGGCACTTCCTTCCTTCAGGCGTTATTTACCATAATCTTAAGTGCCTAAATTCTGTCGCTTTTGAATTCCTCAACAAGATGGAGCTGTAAACCCAAAAAAATTTTGATCCGAAAATGAAAGGAAAAAATAAGTGAGCTAACAGCCCCTACTTGTGGTTAGAGTTCTCCAAAAAGACACAAAGGAATATCAGACACTATTGAATGACCTTTCCAATCTGAGGCAAGCACGAGTAACAAGTCTATCCCAGCTCACCGAATCGCATTTCCAGACTAAATTCATTTATTCGGAAACAATTCACTTTTCGGTTGGGATCGGATTTTAGGTCGCCAATATCCATATTTTGCGTCGGATGACGTTCTTTGATGACAACTTAATTGATTCGATTTTAAAATTCTACAGACCAACGAAATTTGGGGTGAAAATTGTCGAAAAAATTTACATACTTTGCAAAACAGGGGGTTCGCGATGGAAAGATCCAACCGCAAACACTATATCACTTGGCGGAATTTTACCGGCCAAGGGGTGGAATCAGTACATGCACAATGAATGCTGCTCCACAGGGGCACATTCAAGGTATTAGACCAAAATTACCAAAATTTTCCGATCCAAGGTGAATTTTCTCTCCATCCTATACATATTTCAAATTTTGTATTCAGGAAATGTTTGCTAGAGTCAAAGTGGGTTTGTTCATTGGCAGCTCCCCGGGTTTTTTAATTTCAGATTTATCGAAGGAAGCTGCTCGGGATAGCAGAATTTACTCCCGCTCAGATCTAACTTTTATATAATATCATGCCCACAAATGCGGTTTGCCAGGTGTCCTCTTAATGCAGAAAAAATGTTAGGCTTTACATAAACCATCAATTCATCCACCGACTCACTGCTGATCAACACATTCGCAGCTCACCAATCTTCGCCTTCCCTTTTGCCTGCGTTGTTCTCCAATCCGATTCCCCGTCAGCTTGCGAAAAACAAAAGAAAAGAAGGTTTATTTTCTAATTTTATTATGAGTTTATTGTTTATTCCATGATGACCACTGGTAAGCACGCCATGCAAGAACTAAGAGGTATCAACCTGTTTAGGTTCTGTACCAGCGAATTAATTGGTTAGTACTATATACCCCAATGCGTTCTTTTTCACAGTTTTTGAACTTGGCAATACTCGAACCAATGGTCTCTCTTTTGCCACCGCAAACCTAAGTGACAGTGCGATGATTAAGGAGGTAGAGCGTCAGCCTCTCAAACTAGTTGTTCTGGGTTTGAATCCCAGTTGTCATGGGTGCATATGTTCGGGTTTGTGCTTGTCTGGCTGTTGTAGGCTTATTACCTGCACATCATTAGGTGTAATCGTAATGGAACCAAAGCACAGTCACTAAAAATCACTGAAAATGAAAATAAACGAAAAATTGAACATTAATAAAAACAAAAAGATTATGTGAGTGCTTTACAAAGGAGCGAAAACGAAACGTCAAAATTTAAGCCAATTTTTCAACCCTGTCCTTTCTGCTCTCTATCCACTATAATAATTAGCTTTTGCTTGGCTATAGAGGTCAACACTTCATCCATCTTCCACTTCGCACCCTCTATTTTTACTGTCCTAAAAGGTATTTGAACTTTGTAAAAAAAAGGGCTGCGTTAGGAACAGAAAATACTGTGGGGAGTAGTACATAATGAAATACAGGATATGCGAAAATCTTCCATCAAGGACATCTGATTAACGTTTTTCACTTCGAAAACGCTAAGGTCGATTTTCCAGTTGGTTGGTCAATTTTCTAGGCAAATGCTTTTACAATTTCAAAAATTAGGACACGATAGACCATTTTTGTACAGTCAGAAGAAAATAGGATTTTTAGCGCAAAACTTAGTTTTCACTTAGCTTATCCTTAATTGATTTTTTCAATGAAAACTGAAAATGTCTTGAGAGTTTAATAAAGTTGCAAAAAACGCTGTAATTAACAAACAAAAATTGAGTTTATTTAAAAAAACAAAAAACAAAACAAAATGCAATTGTAAGTATACCTACTTCGACTATAAGCTAGGACTAAGCATGCGTAGGAAATATATAGAACTAATAATTTAAGAGAAAGAAGAAATATATTTAAGACGATTGATAATGTTGATAACAAATAGAAAACCCACTCCCAAACAGCTATACGATTAAAGTGGACACCACTTTTAACTACTACTACTACTGTAATTGTATTTAACATCACAGCGAGCGTTAAGTCCTGCAATAAAAGTATTTTTAAAAATATTTATCTAAGATGGCTTCTTTCATGCCACAAAAAATGTGCTTTTTGTTGTAATTATAACAACATTCGAAATAAGGCAAGGACGCTGCGCCAAAACTTAAAAATTCAACTGATAAACATTTAATGTTCGAATGGAAGGAGCAAGGACCTCCGACGTTCATTGACTAGAGATATATACATATTGTTTAATAATTATTTATTGCCACTGAATATTAAAGTAAAAAATGATACGACTACATTAACTATAAAAATATATATATATATACATATACCTAGTATGTACATTTGTTGTACAAAGAAAGCAAAATGCAAATTGAAATCAATTAAAATTAACAACTGATAAAACCTTCCTCTTTCGTATACGTAATTAATTATATTAATATTTTACGAGATGATTAAATAAATAATTGATATAAGAGATATTTGAAAAATCAAGAAAAAATACAAAAAATAAAACTCGTATGTCTAAATGATAAAAATTGTTGTATAAAATATTTAAGAAATAAATCATCTTAATGAGTAAGAAATGATGTGACGGTTGCAGTATCTGAGAAACAGACTGCAATCCATTCAAGCGTTGAATAAAAGAATGAATTAATGATAGTAGAAATGAAGAAAAAAAAACTAAGACAACAAAAAAGCAGAAGCAAAGCATAAGTGAATATTATCTTTTATTTCATTTCGTAGATGTGAAAAATTTGAATCATTTGAAAGATGTAGAGAACATGTTTTATGTATTCTTTATTATATTATTTTATTTTGTTAAAAAATATATTTTTCCAAAAAAATGTAATTATTTTGTTTTCATTTTTGTGATATTTTCAAGATTTTTTATTTTTTAGTTAAAAGATAGGGAACAAAAGAAATTTTGTTCGATCAGAGGAAAAGGTGAGTAACTAGGACTTGGAAAAAAGGTGGGAGTTTTTAGACTTCCATTCATGTTTTGTTTTGTGGAATTAATGTTATTTCATTTTAAAAATCATCCACTTATGTGATTATCCTAAAAATTTGCCAAAATATACAAGAAACTCGTATACGTACTAAATTTAATTAAACCTCAATATGTGAACCAGAAATTCAAATAAAAAAATGAACAAATGGAAAACGTTGTAGAAAATTTAAATCATACGGAAACATTTCTAAGGGTACATTTCTTTGTTTATCCAATACCATAAGTGAAAAAAATATAATAAACTAAAACTTCCAATTAATAGAATAAAAAGCAAAATGCATCTATCCCAACTAAGAAGGCGCGGTCTGTAGGGATGTATGGATTCCAAATGGAAAATAATCCACTGTATTATAGTAGCAAGTAAAAATGATACTAAAACCACTGGATAAAGTTATAGAGGTCAAATTTAATTCTAGCGTAAAAAAGGTATACTATATAATTTCCCTTTCAATCCAATGTAAAATACAATTTCATTGAAGGAGAAAATAAGGCGATATTTTATTTTTAACATCAAAACTAGACAAAAAAATCTTGAAAAATTCAACCAAAGTGTACGAAAAAACTATACGATTTAAAACCAATATACGATAAAAAAAAACCAATTAAGGTAAAAACAAAGCAAAATGGTATACGTATTAAATATTTACAACTAATGAAAATTCATAGGAAAATTTTTTTCCCCATACATGTTTCACTCAATGCCAGTGGAAACTCTTGCCAAATAAGACAAAAACAAGTGCAAGTATCGCTGGTAATTGTCGGTATACTATACGTTCAAGGAACGTTTCAACTTTCCTTTTACCAAACATGGATTACATAGTAACGGGAATACCCAAGCCATAGATACATATGTCCCAAATGTATTCTTTTATTTTTCATCACACTCGAAAGTATACTAAAAACAAATGAAAACCAGAAGGTATACATTTAAAGACTATCGACATCAAAATCGTCAAAAAATTAACAAAACAAAGAAAACGTATACGTACAGAATATTTTTTTGATAGAAAGGAAGAAAATTGAAGATTATTAATCTCCAACTAAAAGAAAAGGAATTAAACTAGACGAAAAGAAAAACTAACTAAAAAAAACTTTGCTGAAATAATTTTCAATGATAAGGAAAATGACAACCTATTTAGACTACATGAAATTTATTATTATATAATGAAACCAAAACAATTTAAAATTAATTATTATCATTATAATAACCAATTGCTTAAAACTACAGTTGAAGATACCATACCAAGTAAGCCAAGTGATTAGCAAGATAGGAAAAGATGAATAAAGCAAATGAGAGATATTTTCAATTTATAATACTTACTTAATGCTAAGTTAATCATCTGGAACTATTAAGTTTTATTATTTTTCTTCCCCTGTAATCTATCAAAAAAAAGAGACCCATAAAGTAATAGTGAAGAAAAAATATAAAAAAAAGCTCAAAACTAAAACAGCAACTCATACATGAGGAAAAAAATGAAGAAAAACAATGAAAATTGTATGTTAATAATTGAAAAATAAAAATTATGAATAAAAACAAATGAAATGGCTTTCAATTTGTTATAATTTTTTGGAGAAAAATTTCTATTTTCAGCAGCAAAGCAGGGAAAAGTCACTGACTTGAATTCAATGGCCACATAGAAATCAGTTAAAGTTAAACAGTTAAGCCACTTTGGGGTAATGCTCTGTTATGGCTCCTGATAATGGCTATGGCTATGGCTTCTGGAGGGCACAAAGGTTTTCGCACAAGCATTTGGGGACGATCTACCCATAATAATTTTCGGCAAGTTAGTGGGCACAGTATGTGACTGCCTGAATGTAATCCACAGCTGGTGCCTCCATAATGAACTCACGGTGAACACTAGGAAGACTGGCCTAATTATGTTCACCACGAACGTCAGGTGGGGCAACTACACGCTACCCATCTTAGGAGGGATGGAAATTCAGCTGGTGCAGACGGTCATATATTCGGGAGTACATCTCGACTCGAAGTGGACGTGGAAGCACCATATCCAGGAACAATACCAAAAACCCAACAGATTGTTCTGGTGCTATAGGACTGCGCTTGGTAAGACCTGGAGACTTTAAAAAAAAAACGGATTCCATAATAAACTGGATCCATAATAAAACCCATTTTGATGTATGCATGCATCGTCTGATGGCTGAGACTGGACTTTGCTAACAATATGAAGCTGCTGACGCAGATTCAGAGGCTCAATTGCCTAAGTATTACTGGAGCAATAAGTAGTACGCCGACCAAGGCACTCGAAGCTATTCTAAATTTACCCCCCAACCCATTTGGAGGTAAAATGAAAAGCAGCTTACGACGCATATAGGCGCTTGGAAAGGCGGCAACCATACGGTCATCTTTAGAGATTACAGACGTAATACTATTCACCCACGGGTCAATTATGGAAAACGGATCGGGCGCAAGGGTGTTTTCTCAGGAAATCCGATTATGGAGCTGGCTTGATCTCCCGGAAAAATGACGACCATATTCCAGGCGAAAATATATGCCATTTTATTGGCAGCAGAAAAAGGTTTGCGGCGAAAATGGAGGGGTCGCAACATTCGAATCTGTTCCGAGAGTCGAGCAGTATTTTCAGCACTAGGTTCTGAATCCACACTGGTGGGACCAAAAATCTTTATTTTTAGAGTTCCAGACGAGGAATAATACAAACAAACAGTTCGGTACAAGACACTTGTACCCTGATGGGACGTTCAGTTTCAAGAGAGGTCACTGGCCACCTGTTTATATTGAGCAAGATCTTCAACCGACGCAAAAATTGTTGAGCACCTACTCTAATCCCGTGAGCATTGTCCGAATATTTTAGAAGCGCCAATTTCCAACAATTCTTCTTCCTTTCGAATGCTTGGATCTACGCAATCCCAGCCTCTTTGGTAGTGCTTCGAATTTGTGTCTGACCAACGCGATGTCGCCTAGCATCCGCTTCGTTAAATATCATAAGACTTCAATGATCTTCTTCTCCAGTAGGTTCCTTCGTCTTGTGGTAAAAGACGTCAATGAGCTTGCTCCTGGCTGACCCTGCGTTTACGTAGAAAGTGAGACTGGCATCTTTTGCAGAGGAAAGTCTCATTTTGACATCAGCGGTGCACGCTTGACATCGCATCTCCCGCTTGGCTCTGTTCTTGTTACCTTGAGTGGAATGATTAAATCCTGGCACAGAAAACCAATTGCTATTACCATATAGCTATGCCTTCTCCGGAGCCTGAGATCTGATTGCCACTTTCTATAAAATCTGTTTCTGATTGTTTTAATTGTATCGGTTTCTTTTGTTTTCGATGTCATCAGTCTAATGACTGAACCTAGAAAAGTCGTCGATGAGTGTCAGACAGTATCTAGTTCCGCCTAGTGTCTGCATGGATTTGCATCGCTGGCTCCTCTTCTATTTTTGATACTTTTTGAAATTTTTGTCTTGATGTCGCTCTGATAAGTTGATCCATCCTTGCAGGAAAAAAAACATCATCTGTCTTCTGTCCGTCTGTCTGCCCAACCGCCTGTTTGCCAGTCTATTTTTTTTGTATGGAGATGGAAAGCATCGAAAGCCACTTGGTGAGAATTGTTCCCTCTTTGTCGCTTTTTCGTTGGCACTCTAATCTTCGAAGGTTCTCCTGAATACAGCTTATGGAGCCACTAACTGTGTTGCACACTTCTTGGGCTTCGGGCATTTGCCGAATGATCGTTTCCACTTGTAAAGGGTCTCGACAAGGGAGTAGTTATTGTCTCCCATTTGCAAATCTCGGCTACACAAAGAGTATGTCCTCTGGGTTCCCGTAATTCTTCAGGAAAGAAAAAAACGATGGCGACTTGTCCAAAACGATGTAAATAACTACGGTATCCATCCCCATCTTTTATTCCCAATATCTCCTAGCGCTTGCGTCGTATGCCGACGCAATCTTTCGTTCGATACTATGTTGGGCCTGAATGCCCGGAGGCATGACAACTGTCTCAGTTGTTAATAAAGGCTTCTGGATTTTGAAAAATAGTAGTTGTCACTTCTCATGTGCTACTTAATATACTTGTACTTCAAGCGAAGGTGAATCTAGCGTTATGCATCCGAGTGCCGTTATTCAGAGTAACATCGAGCTCAGTGACACCACCATCAGAAACAGCGCTAGAAAGATAGAAATTTGATCGATGTTTTCGCTGCTCCACCCATTAACGCAAATAGGAAGAGTATGATGGTCCGTCGGCCTGTGAAGCTTGGTTTTGTTGTCTATAGTCTTCAGCTTGAGTCTGCTTGCCTCTTCTCCATTTATTTTATTAGCCATTTATCCTAGATACTTGTCTCTGTGGGAGAGCAAATAGATATCACTAGCGTAGTCGAGGTATGTGAAAAAAGACTCCGGCTTGGACTTAAAATTCCTTCAAAATTTTACTTCAATGCAGGATTTGATGTTTTTCTATGTCATGAGTCACTTTAATGACAGCTGTTAATTTCTCTAGAATGTCCATCCTGGGTAGGGCAATACAGCTGCACTCCTTGTTGATGCTGTTGAAGTCTTTCTCGCAGAGAGCAGTTGAAGTGTAGAGTTGAACACCACAAGCGGCTCGACAATGAACCGCTTATAATGTCAGCGAAAGGGGATCCAAAGTGAAAGTCCAGCTGCTGTCCGTTAGTCAAACCTTAGAAAAGTTCGTTGTTGCGCCCCAGAATAATTAGAGCTATTGTTTTTGTGACGGCAGGAAGTCCGCATATACCATTCCCGTTCAATTATTAGAAATGAATTCCTTTCTATTCATAGAAACACTCCGTACGCTATTTAGAGTTATTATGAAGAACACCTTCCACATCTTAGGTTGGTCGTTATCGTAGATGGGGACATGAGAAAAGCGACCGCTAAGGGTTATTATATCCCTCGAAGCCGATTTCAGCGCGTGTTTGTTGCATAAATCCATGTGGTCGATCTGAAACCCAATTGGCCTGGCATGTCTTGATCACCATTGTGATGAGGTCCACACGGTTGTGTATCCTAATGCATGCTATCAGAGTTCTTGATATCAAGATCAACCATCACGAGTAATGCCGCCCGGATAGCTCAGGGGTTAGAGCACTAGGCAGTCGTACATTGGTAGCAGTGAGATTTGTATGGTGATTTGATGTCGGATACTAGTCGACTCAACTGTGAATGAGCACCTGAGCCATATCAGGGTAATAATCCCGGGCGTGCGCTGACCACATTGCCTCCTACAGGGTACTGTAATCCTGTAGTGTATCATTACGGTCTTGAATGAAATGCTCTAACATACTGCAAGGCCCTGATCCAAATGAATTGTTGGGTCAACGATTATTATTATTATCACGAGTAATTTCACGTGGACTGCATTGTGTTGCCCAGGGAAAGCCTCCCTTTCCTCTTAATCCGAAATCTCCATTGTTGCCTAACATTGAACTATTGAGGTGTTCCCCATTCTGGACCGGAATCTTGCACCTAATATTCCGTGTGATACCGGTTCCCAGGATATGAAAGTGCGTCTGCACATTAAATCTTAAAGCATTGGCAAACGCAAAAGTCATAGCCGAGTAATTGATCCACCTCCGAGGTACGGAAGTCGTTTCTAAGACATACATTAGATTCTAAAAATGCTGTCGGTCTGATTGAGGTCGCCTAGGTGTTAGGTATCCAAGCCTATAGTGACTCTTTCCTCCTATTTTTATCGGATTTGGGGTTGCCTTTTGGCGTTGCATATACAACAGCAGTAGCATGAGCAGCGGCATTTTCGTTTCATTTTACTGCTTCGAAAAGTTGGCATATTATTGTTTTTGAATCTGGTCCTATACTTATGAAATAAAAAAAATCAAATTAGTATTTCCTGTTCATATCCTTGTTGAGGTGTAGGGCATACACAGTCAGACTACACTTCAGTTTGTTTACCACTGAACATACAGACCATTCATTAGCTTCGATAGCCTTGGCAACAAATGGATACTTAGCCTTTATCGGCCGGGCTCTTCTTGCTGTTTTTTGGGTGGAAGAATTGGAATCGCCAGAGGTTTATCCTTCCGCAGGTGCTTTTTTTGTCTGTTTTCCCTCAATCTTAGAACAGCCCGTGGATTGTGGCTTGTCGGGAGAAGGCATTGCGAAAAGGTGGTTTTCCCGAACACTGTTTGTTTTCTAAGGCCAGATGCTGATGTGGGTAAGACTTTAGCCTCAGTTGGTGGTCCCGATTGGAGCCCGGGGTCAATAGTGTAGACAGAAGGGGGTTGCTCGGCCTGACGGTTTTGCACTTGGTCCCAATTGGAGTGGTTTCCACTTTAATAAATGGAGAATTTGAGTCTAGACTCAGGTTGTCCATCGAAGAGCTCGGGGCTGCTTTTCTACTCAGGGCTAGATCGCCACGATCGAAATTTAGTTGATTTTTGTTTTCATTTAGGTTTTTCGTTTTCAAATTTTTCATAATTACCCGGGGAAAGTAAGCTCACCTCGGGAGAGCCCCTTTTTCCCGAGGCAAGGCTAGTGCAAACTAAGGGTCGCCTAGTACTCAGAGTTTAACCCATTATGCACATCTTAACCCCTATGACCATTCAGCCCTCAGTAGTCATACTTTCGCTTGGAGTTTTGATTGCCGTTTAACTTCAGGTCTCATCTCCAGTTCCTTTGAGGATCTTCCTTACTGAGCTCCCTTACCACGACAAAGGAGGTGATTGTAGAGGGAGCGGCGATAATATGTCGCTTCACCCACAGCCTACGTGAACTTGCAGCAGTGACCGCTATAGATTGTGGAGAAACAGTTGAACAGGAGAAGCCATACTCCTGATTGTTCTGGACGTCGAATTGCCTCAAGATTAGCAGTTTCGAGGCCGTGCTTTATATTACGAGACCCCGGCCCAGTCACATTGTCAGATAACAGTCAGCGATGCCGGACCTCAAATTTTTCCTTCTCCTCCTTTGATGGATTTTCATTTTATAGCTAACTGCCTGGTGTTATGATGGCTTTATTAGTTAGTAATTGGCAAGACCATAAAATTTCTGGACATTCCTCACTTATGCCATAAAACACTGCGGTGACCTATAGCGAGAAACTAATCGTCCATCCTCCTTTGACAACCAGGCTTAGGACGTTGATCTTGTATTTTCTGATTTATTTGACGACGCGATCTACCTTTCTTCATAGTTGTATTTCCGATTCGATCCTGGAATCGGTTTCGGGTTCCATAATAAGTGCTTTTATGTAAAGAGGTTATTGGCTTGTTTCACAGACTCTACCCAAATATAAGTTGAGGCTCCTATTTATAAAACGAGGAATTCGTTGTTCACATGCTTTCGTTCACAGCATTGAAATTACCACGAGTTACCCAAATGTGTGTTCTGACTGAAATTCAAACTCTTCTTTAACTATCCTGCATTATTTATGTTAAAACCATAACTCCTGAACGTTGTAAATTATAGGTGTAGAACCTACTCCATGCTGCCCCCAGCACGAAAAATATTTAAACCATAGTCCTTGCTTATGAGGATATTTTACCATCATAAATAACAATCAACAGATTCAAATCAAAACATTAAATTCATGGTTTGTTAGCATCTGTCCCACATCGGCAATTACGCCGAGTCCTTTTCAAGGCAAAAACTCATAACTGCATTCCATCTATTCAACTATTCACTAGTATCCTTGCCGTTCGTCCAGTTGCAAACAAATAAATGTCCTGTCTCCGAGGACAACAATTAATTACAATCAGTCAACATACAGAGCGGCAGAGCGGTGACAGTCCAAATCACACAATCGCCAGGACATTCGTCATTGGATGAATAAACCGCGCCACGTCATTGACCAAACAGCTGGACAGGCTAAGCCCGTTTTTGCGGACAGACGCCAAGCGATGATGTGGTCCAGTGACATGAACCGCATCATCGCAACTTCATCAGGACATTCGTGCTTGCAATCCGTCGTCGCGCTACATGCAGAAAAGTGATAAATTGGTGACGCAAAAACTGAAATATCCTTCAACGTTTACATATCAAATGAGCCACTGTGAGAATGGTATGCATTTCGGATTCTTTGCGGATTTCAGATGGACATGCTTCGTTCTGGCGGCCGATGAAATATAGGAAGAGTTCCTAGATCGTGGTCCGTAGTTGATTTTCAGATTTGAATTGTAACTTTTATCGAGGAAGTTCAATAAAAAAGGACTAAATGGACTAAGAGTTTTGGTGTTGATACTAAACATGCGGAAGGGCTTGTATTTAATTCTCCTTGGAATAAAAAGTAATTCCTATATAAAGACGAGACAATAGCAGATTGTGCGCTTCAGCATGTCCTTCCTGCTGACAGCCTGACCCATCAACCCACCTGACGGTGCGCACTATCCCTGAACTTCCGTTCACATCCGTGCATATGTCCTTTATTGACACAGTTCCTCTTCCTTATCCGAACACCCTGACTTTGATCCGATTTGGGTAGTATTTCAATTTTCGGTTCGGGCATTAGCAGCTTTTGAGGTTTCCACGCGATTTTTGATTTATGAGCGTCACTGAAGTTGATTTATGTGACGGGCTGCATGCGATTTTCACATTTCTCGGGAAAAATTGAGGTGCGCACCCTGCCTGCCTCCTGGCGAGTACGGGTGATTTGTTCTTTGCTTGGAGTGCCTGCTTCAGATGCCATAAAAATTTATATTGGCGTTACTTTTGGTGAGAGTGGGAATAGGGTAGGTGAGGGTGAACTGAATTTCCGTATATACAAAACAGGAGTCCGTTTGAATCGAGAAATTTTGAAAGCAATTTTTTCCATCCTTTCCACAAAGTTGATTTAGGAAGGTTCGGTATCAAAACTGGTGAAGTGATGAAACCAACTATGTCTCGCTATAAATATGAAGATAAGATTCATCCCTTGCAATGCGAACATCCTCAACTCTCCTACATCTGACATCAGATCGAAATCGAGTCCTTGCCATCGCCAAAATCGCATCTTTACATCGAATTTACGATTCTCGCTGATTTTCAAGCCTCGACTTCAAGTTTGGGGTCGAAATTGAACAATAATTTTTTCTTTGGTGCAATTGCAGACCTAATATTTCATTTTTAGAAGTTTTCCAACCTTTCACTTCCACCCCTAGCATAAGCCTGTCCTCGGATCTATATCGGTGCAGTTCCCTTGTCGTAGGACGATGATTGTTTTCGACAATTTTCCTCAAAGTGTCGAGATTTGAATTATGACGTTTGATTGAAATATTGTTGTTCCAGGACGGAGACTATGCAAGGACGACGATAATGTGCAAATGCTGGCGGTCGTTTCGAATTTATGTAAGTTTCTTGGTGTAACTTATGAGAGTGAGAGGGTGCTAAAGGGTAGTTTTATGGCCCGAATGAAAATTATTTGTTCGAAAATTGAATGGAAAATATATTCTGCACAATTTAGGAAATTTGTTTCTGTTGATTATGAATTTTCTGGCAGGATCAATTTGAATGCGCCAGTTGCTCCTTGAATATCTCAAGAGCATCGTAGACGAATTACATATATTGAGAGGCAGGGTCGCAGGATAGTAGTTTCAATATTTCGCTCATGTTTAGTAGTAACGCCGTAAAAGACGTACGAATACATAGTCCTCTCACTAGAAGGAGACGGAAGAGTTCTAAAATGACACCCTCCTGCATGGGTCACAAATATCCTTGTGTTGATTTTTAGATTTCGGAAGCAATTACGAAACGTCACAAGCGCTACATTTTCTGCGAATAACGACAGATATTTTAGGGAGAAATTTTGATTTGATTTACATTTAATTTTCGCGTTTTATCAGTAATGGTTTCTGTGAAGATTGATCCTGAATCATTGGTATGTAGGGGATGGTGAAAGTTCAAGTATCGATTGGTATTACAGCATAAGAAAGATCTCCTTATTTCTGTCAATCTACACCTAGTTTACCTGTAAATTTCATCCCTTCAGCGCTGCATTTTCGGAGATCGTTTTGCCTTAGCCTTGTGGTCTGCACGGGGCACTGGCCAATAGGGGACCATGCCGCTAGGCTCGGCTTACCCTACAACTCGCATTGCCGAAACTGCGGAGAAGGAAGGGAAACCCTCATGCACTTTGTCTGCAATTGCCCAGCTCTGGCTCGAGTCAGGCTGCGGACACTGGGTAAACCATTCTTGGGGACCTCAGAGAGATTTCTAGCTGCAGGGTCGGAGAGCTGCTTTCCTTCGAGAACGCTACGGGCTGGCTCTGAAGATCCGAGCCGGCTGGACTCTGCTTCCCTGTTCCTATAACAACAGTCACGGTCTTAGGAGTTTGTGGCATCAAAACGGCGCACCAAAGCGCTAATTGGGCTCCTTGGAGCGGCCACTGATACCTACCTACCCTAGCCTTGTGGTTTGGGGCCTAAGAATACACTCAGAGTCTTCCTTGCTTGTCGTAAGAGGAGCTTAAAAGGAATAGAAATTTGTAGGCTAGCAACCTGCAAATTTCCAAACTTTACTGCTATCGAAACATCAACAACTCCTGAGATAGGGACTCACATCACACAGAAAACCTTGGGCTATCGACAACGGACTATCATTGGTTTGTGAAATTTGCACACGAGCGAAGACTACCATAAGGTCAGCTGGGTTTCAATTAACCGACACTGTACCAGCGATTTAGGAATTCATCATCATCATCATCAACGGCGCAACAACCGGTATCCGGTCTAGGCCTGCCTTAATAAGGAACTCCAGACATCCCGGTTTTGCGCCGAGGTCCACCAATTCGATATCCCTAAAAGCTGTCTGGCATCCTGGCCTACGCCATCTTTCCATCTTAGGCAGGGTCTGCCTCGTCTTCCTTTTCTACCATAGATATTGCCCTTATAGACATTCCAGCCAGGATCCTCCTCATCCATACGGATTAAGTGACCCGCCCACCGTAACCTATTGAGCTGGATTTTATCCACAACCGGACGGTCATGGTATCGCTCATAGATAGGCTACCGAATCGCCCATCCTCATGTAGAGGGCCAACATTTCTTCGGAGGATTCTTCTCTCGAACGCGGCCAAGAGTTCGCAATTTTTCTTGCTATGAACCCAAGTTTCCGAGGAATACATGAGGACTGGCAAGATCATAGTCTTGTACAGTAAAAGCTTTGACCTTATGGTGAGACGTTTCGAGCGGAACAGTCTTTGTAAGCCGAAATAGGCTCTGTTGGCTGACAACAACCGTGCGCGGATTTCATCATCGTAGTTGTTATCTGTTGTGATTTTCGACCCTAGATAGGAGAAATTGTCAACGATCTCAAAGTTGTATTCTCCTATCCTTATTCTTCTTCGTGTTTGACCAGTGCGGTTTGATGTTGTTGGTTGATTCGTCTTCGATGCTGACGTTGCCACCATATATTTTGTCTTGCCTTCATTGATGTGCAGCCCAAGATCTCGCGCCAATCAGCGCCTGCTCGATCTGGATGAAGGCAGTTTGTACGTCTCGGGTGGTTTTTCCCATGATGTCGATATCGTCAGCATAGGCCAGTAGTTGGGTGGACTTGAGGAGGATCGTACCTCTTGCATTTACCTCAACATCACAGATCACTTTCTCGAGGGCCAGGTTAAAGAGGACGCATGATAGGGCATCTCCTTGTCGTAGACCGTTGTTGATGTCGAATGGTCTTGAGAGTGATCCTGCTGCTTTTATCTGGCCTCGCACATTAGTCAGGATCAGGCTAGTCAGTCTTATTAACTTCGTTGGGATGCCGAAATCTCTCATGGCCGTGTACAGTTTTACCCTCGCTATGCTATCATAAGCGGCTTTAAAGTCGATGAACAGATGGTGTAACTGTTGTCCATATTGCAACAGTTTTTCCATCGCTTGCCGCAGAGGGAAAATTTGATCTGTTGCTGATTTGCCTGGGGTGAAGCCTCTTTGGTATGGGTCAATGACGTTCTGGGCGTATGGGGTCATCCGGCCTAGCAAGATAGCGGAGATTATCTTATAGATAATACTCAGCAACGTGAAACCTCTATAATTGCTGCACTGTGTGATATCTCTCTTTTTATGTATGAGACAGATAATGCCTCGTTGCCAATCGTCAGGCATTGATTCGCTGTCTCATACCTTGAGCACAAGTTGATGAACCACTTGGTGTAACTGGTCGCCTTCGTATTTAACCAATTCGGCTGTAATTCCATCGGTTCCTGCCGACTTATGATTTTTTAGCCGATGAATTGTACGGACTGAGGGGGGGGAGATGATTTAGGAATTGCCTTCCGGAAATGCGTAAGCAGAGAGGCGTTGGCATCGGCCTCGAAAGGGATCTGATGGTCGCTTATGTTCGCTTTCATGTTGCGTGCACCACTTTTGGCAGAGTTGGAGAGCCTCCAAATTTAACATCGTTCGTTTTTATAACCCAGAGCTATCTTCCTGATCAGACGAGAGATCTACTGAGTAATTCGTCTGAGAATATCAATAATCATTGGGGCTCCATCGAAATGCTCCTTTCTCGGATGCTACGCAGGTCGTTGACTACTGAACCGTGGAAATGGATTGATTAACGAAAGGGGTTGAAAGGTCTTTTTATCGCTGTGAATGATGGCAGGTGCGATGCTATTGCGCTTGTCAGAGAAACGGAAGATGTCGCATGTTCCCGTGAAGGACGTTTCCGATCGGCTGCTCATCCACGATGATGAGCAACTAAAGGGATTGGAAAAACACTTCACCAGGGTTTTTAACCGTATCACATCCAGAGAAGTTCCTCCCCATATAATTGAAATAGCCTGTCACCGAAACATGCGGATGTGGACTGTTCCTCCAAGCAGAAGAAAAATCATTTCGGCCATCTGGGCTCAATAGTCTCCCTACAGAGTTATATATCTATGCACCCGTAGTAACTGCACATTTACTACTCCCGCTCGTACAGAAATCTTGTGAATCCGAAACCATTAACACGTAGCGGAAGAAGTAGATGATCGTGAAGATGGCAAAGGGGCAATTATAGTTAAGCTAATCTTGGAACGCATTAAAGAACATCCTGAAAGCTTGATCGACAGAGAGTAGGGTGGTTTTCGTTCTCGATCCTTCTGCATTGATCAAATCAATAGTCTACATATCATCTCGGAACAAAGCGCGGAGTTTAGATCTTCGCTTCGCCTGCTTTTCATCGATTACGAGAAGGTTTTCGAGAAGGTGAACAGGGAGCTTATCTGGAGTGCCTTACCTAAGATATGATGACACAAAATGTCACGTCCTGCACCGAGGTAAAATAACGGAAAATTTTGAGGACAAAAGCGGAGTCCTTCAGGGTTGCATCTTCTCACCGATACTATTTCTTTTTGATATGAGGCGTTCTTCGTGCTGCCTTGTCCGGAGGACGCGGAGGAGTTCAAGGGATCATGACATCTTTCCTCAAACAACTCAACTACGCTAATTATATCTGCGTGATCCATCAGCGGTTCACAGACCTTGGTCAAATGGCTCTGAATTTGGAAAGAATGGTAGCTAGAGTTGGCCTGAAGAGAAAAACCAACAAAACCGACGTTGTCATCAGGTTATCTGCATTAATGCGGAGAGCATTGAAGGCATCGATCAGCTTGTATATCTAGGAAGCGTGTAACTGTGAACTGTGTATTGTTCGACCTATTAACAGCGCTAGATCCGCCTTGCCCTGTCTAAAATATAGAAATGCAATTATCTCAACACCAAGATCAAGTTGAGACTGCTCTGTACTAGTGTTGTATCTGTGTTGCTATATATGGAGTAACAGTTGAAAATTATAGTATTATTTACAAAAAGGAGGAAACTGGTTGATCCTTGCCTTCCAAAAATGAGGGGTACAACCCTTCAGTTTTCCAAAGAAATGAAATATCTAGGAGTTGGTAAGAAACTTCTTTGGAGCAAACATGTAAAGGAAAAGTTTAAATGCGCTCTCACAGCCTGTGGGCTGATGGCTGCAGATGGACCTTTGCTTCGACATGGCGGTCATGTGGGAATGGTGGGTTAATATGAGACAAAAAAGCTTTCACTGTAAACTAGCCACACTGCAAAGGACTGTGCATCTGGGTATTACCAGTGCCATGAGCACGACAATTTGCGGCTTGTTTATTGGGAGCACTGAAATGAATGGAGTTAATCGACTAATTCGATTTGATCTATGGGGAAACAATGGACGTGGAGAGCACAGAGCATCGGAAGAGTTATTATATTCCGATTCTCGGGTCCCCGAACGTTTGTTTGGTAGAAGATATAAAGTTATATTGAAATGTAGAAGAAACTGGAAAGTTCCAGAGGAATGCGTGCCGGAATATACGGAAAACTTGTACACCGGTGGCTCGAAAACAGAACAGGGTTCTGGAGCCGGAGTCTATCCCTTGAGTACATGCGAGAAGTGGGTTTTCCCTTTCGGCAATATGCAACGGCTTCCCAGGCGGAAGCGTGTGCGATCCTAAGGGCGGCAACCTGGGTAACTGCAGATCGGCTGAATGGCAGGCGCATCGCAATCTGTAGCGACAGTCAAACTGCATTGAGAACGTTGGGATATCCTTTGATCACTACAAAAATTGTTCATCAGCATTCTTGTGTAAAGTGAAATGAAATCCCGGATACTTTAGCAAAGGAGAGTTCAATTTCCCCCATCCAGGACCGAAACCAACAATTGGGATCTCAGTAGCATTGGCTAATGCTGCAGTTAAAAACTGGGAAGAAGTTTTCCACAATGGAAGGTTGCTGAACCTCAATGCTGTTAAACACACCAAACTTTTCCTGTCAGAATCAAGCAAACATACTGCAAAGTTTCTACTGTCGAAAAGCAGGAAGGCTTGCAGTAGAGTATTATAGACATTCTGACTGGACTATGTTCAGAATAGGATTTCTCCAAGATCAAACGTGTCCATCCTAAAATGAGGAAACAGGATCCACGGGCCATTTGCTATATGAGTGCCACCCACACATGAAGTGATGGTGCTAATGTGCCCCATCGGCATAGGGTAGCATCACATCGACTAAGGGAAATTTTGCTATTCATAAACGAGTCCGGGATATTCTGTTAGAGAGGGGAATTCTGTACAATGAACCACTAGGTTCTGAGTGCTTTGCCTCTCAACCACCTCATACACACATACGCTGCTGACCAGTGGGTATTTACTCCGGAAATGTTTTCAACAGTATGGCTAGTCGAATGCATTTGCTCAGCATAGTCAACGATAGGGCACCTGGCTCCTGCCTTCATTGCTGATCTATCCGGGTCACCTCCTTCTTGGGCTCAGGGGATCATCCCCTTTGGAGGGCTGAAGTCCGCTGCTCCTCTATTCTTTGGTCCCATCGTTGAAGGCTGCTTACTTAAGGGCCTAGTAGATAACATTAAGCACCAGCGCCACTGTACTTTCGCCGGCGCTTGTCTTCTGAGCAAGGACTTTTGTTGGCTGCGGACTTTGAAGTAGGCCAATGTTGAGCTTAGCTCCACTGTTTAATTTGCCAACTTTTGCTCCTCCGCGTGATGGATTGTGCAGTAGTCTTTTCGATTTTTTAATAGGTGTACTCATTTGGATTCCACGAGATGGGAGTTCCACCTAGCACGATAAGGTCAAGTTTATTCACTGACGATGAGGCTCCGCTTGAATACATTTACCCCCAACTGCAAACTATCCAAAAGGAACGGTTCGTAGAACACCCTGGATTGGGGAATTGTTTTTCGACTCCTTTGTCGGTAGCGTTTTATTAATAGTAGGATCACTTCGTAAACCTCGTGGCTGACCACCCACTAACGGTTTTGGAATACGAGAAACTTGGTTTCTAGAGAGCCACACAGTAAACCCAGAGAGAGATAGGTTGGCGCCCTGAGAGCCTGCGAAGTCTATCCTGTAGTCCACTGCTTGACACTAAGAATTACCTTAACCCTAGAGATATTTGCGAAGAAAATGGTTACTGTCCTTAGTTAAATTAGAGGAAAACTAGAAAATGATTTGAAGAGCAGTTTTCAACAGCACGTTGTACATTTATCTAGTTTTAAAAATGTACTTCTTTCTTTGTTTACTAAGTCAAATAAGAATTTTCCGAAAGTGGTCTCAATTAAGTAATCAACCACCTTCGTGCCGATGCTACTCTTGGGGTGAAAGGAAAATTTGGCTTACATGGGTCATTCATGGGCATTTCTAATAAGGCCCTTCTAACGACTACCGTCGCATTTATAACATTACACCATCACCTGGAGATAAGTGATCCAAATGCAAGGTGTGAACCGTCCTCATCTGGGGCTCACTTTCTCATATGTACCATTTCAAAGCTACCGCCATGGCACCTGAAATTTATGATGAGCGGCTCATTAGACCTCTCTGTCGGCGAAGCAAGAATCGTCGAGGCATCAGTAAACAACAGGCAAGGGATTTCGTCCCCGCCACCGGCACATACCTTTCTAAAGTTGTTGTTGGAAATGTTCTTGTGGAGAAATGTGGAGTGAAAGCATTTCATCTGATGCCGGCTGAGCTTCAGTTTACTCTCATGTCTTGTCTGATGTCAGCGAAAAATTTTCTGTTTTTATTTCTACTCGTTCCCGGCTAGGACGGCGAGGGTACCTCGTAAGGTGTTTGTGTGTTCCACAACTTGACAATATTTTTTCGCTTTGTGTTCAATTTTTTTATTTATCTTTTTCCGCTCTGGGAAAAGATGAGGAGTAGAGCGTTTGGGGGTCGGTGCTAGGTCTCCGTCTTGTATTACCTTGGGAGCTTTATCTTGTTATGAGGTAAGAAGATGCTGTTTGCATTCGTTTTTAATTAAAAGTCGGGATTTATTGTATTTACAGGAAGCCAACCGGAGCATTCTTTGTTTGCCGTATCAAATAAGTGAAGGAGGTTCTGCCGATGCAGTAATCTTGGGGTATCGCTGACGTCGGTGAAGTTCGAAGATGCTCTCGTTTTATGGAAAGCACGGAGCAAGGCAAAGATGATTAAAATCAATTCGGTGATATTTGTACTGGGGCTTTGCTCAGGCATGTTAAGAAAAGCCAATTGACTTTCTGATAAGACGGACTAGAAACGGATTGCACATATTTGCTCCCAACAGTCCAATGATGAGATTTTGTTGATATAGGAAATATTTGCGTTAATTACAGCGGGATTACTGCGATTGTGAAGATATTTGACTAAAAGCGCTTTCAAAACGAATCAATACAATAAAATGGCTTCTCTCCGGCTCTGCTTGCCCCGCTCCCGAACTTCCGTCCAATACAATTTTAATTATTTCGCAGTAAATCATTATCAATGCGGATTAGTCAGCATCCATTTAATGTTCCATTTCGAATTATTATCCTTCGACTACCTTACAATTTATGCACTTGCAACCGCACCAATCACGTATCCGTTCACGTCCTGCCGGGGCTCCCTCATGTCCTGCATTCACATTCATTTCATTGCATGGAGCCGGAGCAGTCTCATTCTGATTTACTGATGCCGTCGCCGATGCCAACATGATAGGCCAGTGAAAAAGTGCAGTAAATAAAAATTATTTTGCATCTATGACTCGCGCAAATATTCACGAAATGAAAAAAGGATGACAGAAATCGTCGCCTGACATTGACAAATATCCTTTGGAAAAAATTGATTTATTGACTGGCAATATGCAACGATGTCGAAATGTTGTATAGTTGCAACGACAGGATCGCATTACATTGCACGGAGGATGTCCTTGATGCAAACAAGGGAACACGACGACGACGCATCATCCAGAGCCAGCCCAGCGTGGACATTGATGATGACAGTGGGACAGAATTGGACATCGAATGCATTTTACCATTTCGATTTTTCGGAGTACTGACAATGTGAGTGCTCAGGACGAAGGACAAAAAATGGCTTTTGTGAATTTTGTGAGTTGCCATACTGAGGAGGAAATATCAAGCCTTCGCTATCCACTTTTGCTATTTTTAAGCAACCTCTGTAACGACATTTCAGGATATATCTTTGCAATCGTTTTATTCATTCATTTACTATATTAAGCAAAGATGTTAATTAGACTTTTGTTATTATATGTTCACCATATGCTACCCTGTTTATGAGTCGGATTCAAACCCAACGTTCTGACCAACCACCGTAACGTATTTTTTGAACTTCGCTCCCATTTTCCACATATGTACACCTACATTGAGTTCTAAAATCTACCATTCCATTAGCTTTAAGGTTTTGTTCAAACAAATTCACTGTCTGTCTAACTGTTGTTTTTAAGCCCTTGCCCCGTGGGACCACCATAAGATATTACATCACGGGGCGAATTTAGCTTATTCTAGCTTGCTCCCCTTTCTTCTGTAGACGGCGTCCGTAATTGCGCTTCCCTGGTCTATTTTTTTCCGTTGCAATTTGCTCTGGATAGATGGTGGTGGTGATCATGGAGCTGATCGCAGTCCAATCCTCCCGATTTGCCAGCATTCACTGCCTCACATTTCCTGGCGCTATCCTTTCTTCGACGTAGTACTCTGGTTTCTCTGTCCACTTTAAACCTCTACAGGTACTGGCGATATCCTTCCTCCCCCTGAGAAATAGAGTAAGATTGTAATTGAATTAAGATCATAATTGATCATCTGAGACATCCCAGAAGGCAGAGCATATCCTTAAGACTCCTAACAAACTGGGGCTGCATAGAGTAAGTGCGAGCGCAGCACCCTAGCGATAACAACCTAGAAGTATGGTGATTCTAATACATGTGTAATTTCTGTTTTGGCGCTTAGTGATGAGGACCGTTTCAGCAAATGCCAAACCAGAGCTCGCTAGCCAACCCTTAAAGTAATGATTGCCTGAGTATAACTTAGTATATTCGAGATGATTTGCGTCAACAATCAGCGCTATGTCGTCAGGCTAACCCACCACCATGGCAGCAGTATCGCCAAGGGTTTGCGTGTTAGATTCCAATAGGCTGAATTGAATGCATTTTTCACGGAACTCATAACGCTGCTCTGAAAGATCCCCTTGGCTCTCAACAACCGGGAGTAATCCCGCTCCTTTCGGACATGCATGCCTGAACAACTTAGCGAACACATCTGGTCTGGATTTCACGCAAGCTCAAGGGCTTTATTCGGTATTCCGCCAAGAGCTTTGTTGTCTCCTATTCTACCGCAGATGTCCAGCAGCTCCTCTCGGATGACTGGTGGAATTAGCGTCACATTCAGAGGTCACTGGAATGTGTCGGTGCCCTTCTGTTGCTGGGAGAATAATCCCTGGATGATTTTCAGCAAGAGGGTAGGGCACGTGATCTGCGGATTTGAACGGCCTTTGCATTGTCCTATCATGATTCTTTAAACACTACCCCACGGGTTTCCATCCGTTCTGAACAGAGCTCCTTGAAGCATTTCCTCTTGCTTCACTGGATGGCGAGTTTGACGATTTTGCGGGCCTCTTTATAGGCGCACTGATTTTACTTCTCATCGATTCTACCTACTGTCCATGGTAGACTAATAGAAAGCTGGCCAGTTCACCAGTCCAACAGTAGTTTGGTCTTCTACGGGGGAATGAGTACCTCCTAGGTATGGACACATCACATGCTTTGACGATGCATCGGGCCACATGGGGAGCTCTTTCCGTAGAGGCGCCTGCTTTATCAGACTGGTCTAATCACATCTTTATGAAGATATGCTCATTTAAACCTTTGGCAGACCAGCCTGTAATCTTTCCCGGTTTCGGACATGATGATTCTCTACGCTGTGACTCAAAGAAAATTGCCTGGGTGTAGCACGCCAGTGCAGGGCTAACAAAGGTTAGTTTTACAACCGAGGCAGACCCTCCTTTCAGCTAGGTTTTTACAACGTCTTCGTTTACCAAAACCCCAGCTGTATACACATAAAGCACTTATTTTCGCCGACACAAAGCCACTAACTAGCCTGACTCGCAGTACATTGTATGGTCTGACGACCCCAAGCCCACATCGCCGCCCGACCAATCAAATCTGTGACTCATATGCCCCCATGACGGTTTTTACACGGTTCAGTCAGCGCCTTCCTACATTCCGTTCTTTTGACCACTTTCGGCAATATGCCGGTTATCCTGTCCTTTCTTTCCTTCGCATAATAGATTTTTGGGGTCCTTAGTGTATTCCCTCGCAAGATTGCCTTTCCCCCCACCTCTTCTGCATCGGTCGGATCGATCAACGCCACTGGTCTATGTCTCTGCAAAATGCCAAAATATGAGACATTTAAAGCACCTCTTCGTGGCGTATTGTTGCCGTTTGAGTACCGCCATAGGCTATTCGAAAACTCACAATAGACTCCTCGCCAAGTTCTTTTAACTTGAATTGCTCCTTCTAGACAGTACAAATTTCTACTTTCTATGTCACTTAATTGAGTTCCAGATATTCTATGTAGATCTCATGTTTTTGGGCACGCGCTGCGGCTTTCTCCCCAAATGAGTTGAGTGTGGAACTCATCAGGTTTTGCCTATGCCGGATCTTTTTAGCTTGAACATGAGGTCCTCTTTCTGGTTTCTTCGGATTCTGTTTATATTTCCGCTCAGACCTTTTAGGTCGGGATCCGCTTTGATCTTTTTGCGTACCTTGACGTAGGACAGATTGCTCTTACTGGAGATAACAATCGCCTCTGGAAGAATTTGCTTTTCTTTTCGCCTTTTTGTTGACAACTTTAGCCCGTCCATTGTTTTCGTTCATCTAGGGCTGTGCAATGCTGACCGAAGTTCGTATACTCGCTGTATGCTTTCCCCCGTCTGAACATTTATTGCTGGCTTTCGCAATTGCCTGTCTGCCTTCTTCTCTCTTAGGAGCCTGTTTATTATTTGGAGAACCCCCTCTTTTTCGCATACTCATTAATTTGGCCGTAATTCGATGGCAGTAAAGTCAGGCGTCGCTCGTGACATTGTTAGGACAGCAGGTTTCGGCGTCTTCTTAGTATTCCTTTCCTCCATTTGCGATCTATTATAAACGACTCTAATAGCCCTCACCATATTCTTTATTGGTTTAGTGCACGTTGTTGCTTGTCCTTGATAAACTCTGGCAGCTCAACTATTTTGGCCTCAAGCTGGGTGAGAGGTAATTCCTCCCGGTCGAGACTCTGCTTTCTATGAGCCCTGACGAGGTTACTTTTTTTCTTCGCTCTTTCGCCTTTGACGTGTATTGATCTTCCTTTATCATCTTTGAGATTGATGGAGATCTCAGGGTTGACGAACTTCTGCTGTCGCGTCTCTTGCACGGTGGATATTATCAACGTTTTTGCTGTCCAACGATTTGCTTTCAATACATATTTATTTAGTCTTGCTATGGGTGTTCTCGGTAAGGTGGTACTACGCTTTAACATCACCTTCTCCACATCTAGATCACTTATAGTATTATATGCCACGGTATCTAAGTTGTCCACCGCCGAGGCATCGAGAGCTATCTGTCTGTCACCCGTCTGTCTGCCTGTCTATCATACGTACGTTTCCCAAAATCAGTTACACTTGTTGACATGAGGTGCTCTGAGTTGACGAGGAGGTAGACGGGGCAGCAACCCTGTCGACTGAATCAATACCAAATAGCCGAGAAGAGCCTCCACTTGGTGGCACCGGGAAACGTTGCATTCACATTGATTGCTGGTAATGTTCGGCCACGAAGCCTCACCAAAGGTTATCTGATACCATGAGAATTTCATATTTCACTTCCTCATACGTCGCGTTCTGCGTGTTCTCGAAGTTATTATCACCATCATCATCAACGGCGTAACAACCGGTATCCGGTCTAGGCCTGCCTTAATAAGGAACTCCAGACATCCCGGTTTCGCGCCGAGGTCCACCAATTCGATATCCCTAAAAGCTGTCTGGCGTCCTGACCTACGCCATCGCTCCATCTTAGGCAGGGTCTGCCTCGTCTTCCTTTTCTACCATAGATATTGCCCTTATGGACTTTCCGGGCTGGATCATCCTCATCCATACGGATTAAGTGATCCGCCCACCGTAACCTATTGAGCCTGATTTTATCCACAACCGGACGGTCATGGTATAGCTCATAGATTTCGTCATTGTGCAACAATTCTTCGGAGGATTCTTCTCTCAAACGCGGCCAAGAGTCCGCAATTCTTCTTGCTAAAAACCCAAGTCTCCGAGGAATACATGAGGACTGGGAAGATCATAGTCTTGTACAGTAAGAACTTTGACCCTATGGTGAGACATTTCGAGCGGAACAGTTTTTGTAAGCTGAAATAGGCTCTGTTGGCTGACTACAACCGTGCCCGGATTTCATCATCATAGCTGTTATCGGTTGTGACTTTCGAACCTAGATAGGAGAAATTATTCTTCCCGTTTGACCAGTGCGGTTTGATGTTGTTGTTTGGTTGGTTTTCGGTGCTGACGTTGCCACCATATACTTTGTCTTGCCTTCATTGATGTGCAGCCCACTCGTACTCGAAGTCACTTGAAGCAATTGGTTTTCTATTTCATGATGGCCCTTCGCAGTTTTTTGCGGGCGTGTTTATACTGGAGTGTCTCGATTTTGAATAATAAATCTTTACAAATAAGTGGCTACCTGGTCTGATTACGTTTCAGGTTAAGGTTACATAATTGGGCAAGTCCTAGCATGAATAGCTTTGGAAGTGTGTTAGACCGAGCTGGGAGTAGGCTCATCTAACTGACGAGAATGTGTTTACCTGCTGGAATATGAAATAAAACCCTACCATAGGGGTGTACTAGCCAAGGTGAACATATTTTTCGTGAGGCAAGATATGGATTTCAACTTGTCGAAAAAAACCGTTGGTAGACGGAGAAGAGATGGTGATGCCAGACGCATCATCGGAGGACGAGTTGCTGGGATTCAGCCAGGAGACAGTAGCCGTAGAGGGTATCACAGTCGGTGCCACCCACAGCAACTCTGTGCAGAAAGCAACAATAAGAACCTCTGGGAACGAGATGGTAGAGGGGATAGTGATTTTCAGCTTGGAAACCGCTGTTGTCGAGCTGAGTGTAGCAAGTACCAGCTATAGTACTTCTAACTCGAAACCGTCGATGTCGGAAGTCCCTTCAATAGCAAGAACTGAAATTAATGTCGCTAACTGGACACAAGCAAAGAAGCGGAGGTCTACTGGAGTCCCGCTCCAGTCCCGAACCAGTGTCAGAAGGCCGTACAATTCTGAGCAAGATTGCGTGGAATAAGGAGCCCGATACTGTCAACGAGGAGAATGGAAAGGACCTTCCTAATTACCTGGCGATTGTCAAATGTTATAAGAACGAACGCTTGGGAAATAGAAAGCAGGCGCAGTGGAGGTTGAACTGCAACGCACATGGAGCATCGCATGTAAAGGCTCGAACGCTAAGCAACCTCTGCAGCAACAACAGGCCGATGAGGCATGGAGTACGGAACTCTCCAGCGACGTGGCCGAGAGTCACTTACGTGTGGTGCGGGTGGTAATTCTGTGGGTTCCATATCATCGCATGCGAGAACTAATTCTTCAACGACTTTCTCGGTTCGTGGGTTGCTAAGATCAGCGACGCGTGGGAGGGGGTCCATGGGGGTGGTTGATAAGGAGAAAGAACCCCAGGCGAGCAGCTTCGTATAAAGAAAGAATCTCCAGGGGCCCGGGAAATAGCGGATAACAAAGTGCGGTTCAGAAATGGTAAGGTGAAGATATTCTGCTCCGCGAAACTGCACTACCACCTGGGTCCAGTTGACATCGCCAAGTTTGTTTAAGTTATCAGGAGCAAACTCTCCTCTGTGCAAATCGTTAAGATTGGCACGACAGACTAACTGGAATCGAAGGTTGGGGCTCTGGAAAAGGCATCCGAAGCCGCCTTTAAAGCTTCGTGCCTGCGAAATACAGCTTGAAGACATTGCCACCGGCCATCAATACTGCCAAGAGGCAGTTCTCGTTGGACTAGTGTCAGAACTTTGAAAACACCAAGGAACATAGGAGCCCATCTTTTATTAAAAAGCAGAAAGGCTTGTGGTTGGATCTTTTGGATATTCTGTTGAAACCCTGGAGCAGATAGTTCAAATGCACTTTCCCGCGAGCCAGGGGAGGACTATGAGGCAGCGCCTTGGTTGGAGGGTATGTAGGATCAGTCGTGTGAAACTATCAATTCGCTAATTATCGAGGATACAATCAACTGGGCTATAAGCAGCTTCTCCGCATATAAATCTCTAGGGCCGGATGAAATAATGCCAGTCATGCTACAGAAGCAGCAAGAAAGAGTTATGCCGTGCCGTGTCAAGATTTGCCGAAGCTGTATCTCTTTGGGACACTTACTACGCTCTTGGAGACGCGCGCGGGTGGTTTTAATACCGAAAGCGGGAAGGTATTGCCATGAGGCCGCTAAAAACTTTCGACCAATCGGTCTCACCTATTTCATGTTGAAGACCCTAGAGTGCGTCTAGGATATCCAATTAAGAATTATGAAGAGAACGACTTTCTGCAAGTTTCAGTATGCTTTCCTTAGAGGCAGATCCAGTGAAACTGCTCTTTACGATGTAATTAATACGGTTGAGCGGCCATTACAGTACGGGCATTAAATCCTAGCTGCCTTACTGATATAGAGGGTGTATTTAACAACTGAAGGAAGGAAGTTTTAACCGGTATAGGATTGGAGTGGTATCTTACACATTGGATAATATCCATGGTAAGGACAAGAAAAATCTAGTCTTATCTGAGAGGTAACCGCTTGACCAGAGCTGTGAGCAGTGGCACGCCCCAGGGTGCCGACATCTCCCCAGTGCCCTGGTTGATAGTGATGGACGAAACTCTACGCATTTGGGACAGAAACGGAGTGAAGGTGGTGTCGTATACCGACGACTTGGTGATATTGGTGTCTATTATGAGTGACGTCATGGGAGGAGTTTTGGGAAAGGTGTAATGTAAAGTGTCTGTATGTGTAGTCCTGAATTCAAAGCTAGATTGGAGATTGAATTTAGAACTGCGGGTTAAGAAAGCCTCTATAGCCTTCTACGCTTACAAGAGGACTTTGTAAGGAAATGAGGTCTCTGGCGAGGATGGTTCTCTGGATGTACAGAGATACTCTCAACGTACTCATACTGGCCAAAGCGTCAGATTACATGTGTCCGAACATCCAGATGCGTACAAATGCTTACAAGATTACAGCGGTCTGCACACGGTAGTGGCCTATAGAGGACAATGCCCTACAATTTGCATTGCCGAAGCTGTGGAAAAAAGGGCCACACAGTGGGACACTTTCTTTGCAATTACCCAGCTCCATCTAGAGCCAGTCTATGGACGCTAGGAAAATCATTCTTTGATGACCTAAGAGAGAACTCTATCTGCAATGTGAGAAAGCTGCTTTTATTTACGAATGCCACGAGCTTCCTCTGAAGACCTGAGCCCCCCTTGTTCTTAAGACAGCAGTAATGGTCTTAGGAGTTTGTGGGATTAAAACGGTCCAACACAGTGCTAATTGGGCTCCTCGGAGCAGGCGCTGATAATTACTCTACCCTGGGAATAGAAGTGATAAGAGTATCTCCTACTACTTGCACTACAATGGTAGTAAGGACGTAAGATTGGCTGTTCATCGGGGTCTTCTTTTAGGTGTCGATAGCGACACAATTATTCATTCTGTTCAGTTTTCATGGTGAATGTAGTTAACGACGCAGTTCATTTGGGTCAGGATTTCCATCTCAAGGACGAATCGGAAAATATTCCCGAAGTTAGGTTCCAATGTCAGAAGTCTAACATATTCATAACAGTCATCAGTGACATTGACCTAATAATTCTGAAAGCAACAACGACAACTCATATCCTTTCACCTTTCCCTCATACCTCCTCCCACTACTGGGACAATGCGCGATGCGTTTGCATTGCATTCGGTCAAAATTAATAAATGTTCGAATGATGCATTTTTATGGGTTTTCGTTGTTCAAACTGAAAGAGACGTAGACACCCCAACGGATGTCCTGCGTTGTATATTCGACAATAACTGATTTATGGATCAAACTGGACATGGACGTGAATGTCGAATGCAAGAGAGAAATGAGTAAATAGTCGTAAAAATTAACAAAGCACTTTTATGGCCACTCCACTAATTAGAACTTCAGCGTTCACGAATCATTTTCACATCGTGTTTTCCCCCGAAAAATTCATAATAAAATCGTCGTTCACCGGGAGGAGGAGAGCGAAAAAGGAGCAATTCGTCTAAGGAATGCATGAATTATCGTCATAAAACATTTCGTTTATTACTTTCTCTTTGGCTGTTGTCAGCCGCATCGTCGGTCGTCCTTCCATTAAAACTCACTGACTAATTAAAGAATTCATATAATCGTCCATAGGCAATTGATTTCCGCATAAATCATAATAGAAAGTCAATAAAATGGCCTGGGAATGGCGTGGGGTGAGAGGCAATTAAAATAACTGCGATGGCGGTGATGAGAATAGCCTCGAACAAAAAGGACTCATAGATGTAAAGAGGCGTGCACGTAATTCTTAGATGAAATAGGGTTTGATACTTCAATATTCAAAAAAAAAAAGAAACAAAAACAAATTATTTCGTAGCTATCTTTGAATCATTCCATTTTTGGTGTCCTTATAAGGATGTGGCTTTAATCGGATATGACATAATTATAGGGGAATATACGATAAGTCAAAATCAAGAGATATAACAGAATATTCTAGACAGGAGCTCTGAATATTTGGTGAGATTACTAAATTGGTCTATCAAATCTTTCAGCATAATCTGCCTTATTTTTTTTCAGTCGTTCGGTCGTTATTGGTGAAGTTCATCAGTTATTGATTCATTGGTTTGATTGAGGAGAGTTATGATTTTGCCACTATAAATAATTGCCTTAGTTGTTAATGTAGGTAATTCGCAGCTTAGACTGTCTTAATATATCCATTGTTGGACACACACGGTTTCCTTCAAGTAATAACTTCAGATCTATCCCGTGTTTTTTTGACGTTTCTTGACATCAATTGTCATTGCAACCAGGAGTCTGCTATACCTGTAAGGGTTAGGAGATTATTTTTTTCCGAATAACCAGCCAGAAAAAAGCTGGCTTATTTAAGTAGCTACGACATATAATGTATTTATTCAAGAAACACCGGATGAAGCAACTGAAGACTAGGATATGCCTGTTTCAGAAAAAAAAATGGATCAACCCAACATCTCGTCCATCGCACGGTTTCATGGGAACTGCCTTCATGTTGGGGGGATTAAGGAGCAGGAGGAAAGATTACTTTATCAGCAAACAAAAAATGCGGAGTAAAATGCGGGTTTTGCAAAGGTTAAAGCTGATCCTTATCGAAGAGAACTAGTCAGGATCATGGGCATATTGTTGGAGATACCGACTCTTTAAGACTCCTTTATCATTCAAGATTGACCCTCGAAGACCACTTACATATGCATTGTAGGCCAACCTTACTGCGTTCTGTGGCGGAAATGCATGGGTGGCAGATTCGGCTGATGTGGTTGCGTTATGGGCTGCTGTCACATTTCGTTAAGTGTAAACATTGAAGACTTACTGGATAACCTTTTTCCCCACGTAAGGAGGCGAAACTTAAATAATATTAATACATTTAAACTTTTGCGGTTTTGGACTTCAAACTCACTAGCAAAGAGGATGAAAATATCAATCAAAAAGGGGCGTCTGCTTTGTTGCGGAGCTGACTTTTGCCAGCGCTGCACAATTGGGGAACATATCTCGGCAAGTTACCAAGGTGTAGGTCGACAGTAGCCACCTGGCAATCATTTTGAAGTTATGGAGGGGGGGGCGGGGGGTTACAAATTACGAGTCACGTATAACCAAAATTAAAATGAATGTCAGGTTGGTCTTTGAAAGGAATGAGTAATGCTAGCAAACTGGTTCATTTTTTTCGAGTTGAGTGAGTCAAACGAGTGGACTAAAAGATGGTAGGTAATACTGATTAGAAACCAGTAGAGCACTTAAGCGGCTGAGCATAAATGACGGCCACACTCTTGGTCGGGATGGCTCAAAACTAGGCCGAATATGAGCTATGCAAAGAGTAGACAGAAGAGGCGGGTAATTTCTAGCATCACAGAAGAAACGGAAGCGGGTGCTGGCAAACCACTAGACCAGTTATTCTCTTACATACCCATTTATTTTTTAGATACTATGAAGTAAATGGCGAGTAATTTACAATAATTCCGATTGCTAAAGACCAAAGATGCCTATCAGCTTGGCTACATCGTTTTCATAAACCGAAATCAAGTCTTTGGGCAAATGGGCCTGGATTCAGAGAAGAAGGTAAATAGAATCAGTGTGAAGCTAAATACCTCAAACAAAAAAAAACACAGGAGATCTTAGTCCGACACGTCCTTGCACTCTTTTTATCCTCTAAGTGTCGTTTCTGTCCATGGCGGCACCGATTTGGAAATCTGCAAATGTCAGCTCCAAAACCCAGTTGAGACTGTTCAGTGATGATGCTGTTTTCAGTATTATATATGGAAGTAACACATGAAAAGTGACATCTACACGAAGCCTATGTTAACACTTGACTGCCATGGGGGTACTGCTGTTCTTTTCTTCTGGCTGAATATAAGGACGGCCGTGAAGGTGGAAGAGTTTCAAATGAAGGTCAGCGTTTAGAATAGGAGGAGCAACTTACTCCTTCTTTTCTGGTCCACTTTTGACTTTTTTTTAAAAAAGTTTGGGTGCAAGCCCTAGGCGAGGGGTCCGTGGACCAGAAAAGAAGGAGTAAGTTGCTCCTCAATTGGTCCGGTCCTGCATTAAGTTGATGCGGACTTAGGACCCCCTTCATTCTCAAAACGAAGGATACCCTTCTTTGACCAAATGAAAACCTTACGAGGTTACATTAGGTTCGCCAAGTTTCCAAAATCTGAAAATATTGTGGTTGAATGAATTTCTACCAGTGTAAGCTGGAGCCTTTTCCTCAAAGTAATACTGCAAGTAGATTCCACAGGGGTTGAGGTAATTTACACTTCCACTTATAAAAAAGGAAAAGGAGTTTGTTGACTCAAGTAGTTGATCATGAATTGGAACTGAACTGGGCACTTATTTAAGCCCTCAACGACGATTGATATTAACATACCGGTGCATGTGCACAAGGAGAACTTGAAGAAGAATATTCCCAAGGACACATGAGGTGAAATGTCTACCAAAATCCCCGAAAGAATCGCAAAAGCTATGGAAACCGAAATGTAGAATCATAAAAGAAAGTGGGCCAGCAGCCTAATGATGAAAAGAGGATGGACGATCTAGCCTTGCATCTCGTAAGGCTCAAAGCCTTGTTGAAAAGCAAGAGCCTTCATTATTTTTAAATTGGACGGACTACCTCCCAGAAGACGATAGCCGGTTTGCATTGAAACAAGTCGTTAGGCTGGTGGAGTTTTGCGAGTGGGAGCCACGACCGCCTCTCCTCGGCGCGAATTGCATACAATGAGATCTGTATAAGCAGCGGCAAGAAATGAAGAGGTGAGTTTCTTCTTGCATTCATCCTTAGGATTTTAATGTTAGAAAGACATATTCGCTTCGACTCGGCCAGGTGAACTTTGGAGTTAAAACGGGCGAGTGTGAGATTCCCGCCCGCTAAAATCAACCCCTGTTCTTACCAGCGCCGACCCTGCAGGACCAGCATTTAGGGATTACTTCTCAATGTGTGTTTGTCTTTAGGCACACGTACTTCTGCTCCTTTCTGTTTGGCTCCTTCTTTTTTCCTTCAGAAACTGACGTGATATTCCTGCGAACGCGAAATGAACCGTAAGCCAGTTTTCCATCGATCTTAGCATCTCTGAAATTGTATCCTCCGGGTTCACGTTCCTGTTCCTCCCTTCAGATTCATCCTCTCCACAGTGAACTGTGGCCGGTGAAACATCACATCTAGGACAATTCGGTAAATTATCCAGCCCAATTCGATGCAGATACTGCCTGTAGAAATCATCACATCCCGAGAGGAACTGGCTAAAGTGGTGGTTGGTCTCTTCATATTTCCAGCACACCTTAATGTTGACAACGAGGTTTTGCGTTTAGCGGCCTCGTTCCATCTACGTTGCCAGAGATCATTTGATTCTGACCTTGCCATATTTCTACCTTCTGTGTTTCCATTCATGCGTCCTACATGGTAAAGGATACTCATTTCTTTTGCTGAAATGTTGACCGGAATCATGCCCGCCAACACCAGTACTGCTTTTTCTGTTTTGTTTCTAAAACAGTCAAGAAGTCAAGCGCCTCCGCCCACACAGGTGATGCGTAAAGCAGAATGGGTGACACCACTCTGGTTAGAAGCAGCCTCCGACAGTATTTTGGGTCGCCAATCATTGGCAAGGTTTCTGTAGGTCGCGGTGGCACTGGCTACCCTTTGACATGCATATTCTAGGTATTCGCCAAAGCTAAGTTTGGCATTAATCACCTCCTCTGGTATTTGACAGCAGTTAAGCTTTCTACCGACCGTTTTGAAGACCCTTTCCATTTTCTCATCTGCCAAGGTCAGCCTGGCTCTTCCTAGCAAAGACTCTACCATTCTCACTGTTTCCATTGCGTAGACCTATGCATCTTCCGGGTGCTTTGCTGCAGCTACTACAACCAAGTCATCGGTAAAACTGACAATCGTAGACTCTTTTGGGAAGGGAAAAGCAAGCACCCAATTGTACATGACATTCTACAGTGGGGGACCCAGTACCGAGACCTGTGATATCCGCGCTGCGACGATATACTCTTTGGGCCTCTTATACGTCCCGTGCCAGATACTCCTCTCCGAGGCAATTTTAAACTAGATTCGTTAAATATCCGGGAACTCCTATGTCAGCCAACTTACCTTTAATTCGGTTCTAGTTGGCGAAATTGAATGTGTCTTTGTCGTCTATTGCCAACACTGCAAAGCAGTCGCCAGAAACTAGCGCGTCTCACCACCATATCTATTGCATCCACCGTAGGGTGTACACGCTGAAAATCTTACCGGCGCTCCAACAAGCCATTGCTACTTTCGACAATGGGTCATCATCTTTACCATTGTAACCAACAGACAATTGGGGCGATATGATGCTGTTTCTCTAGGTGCCTTATTGCATTTGGGAAGGGACGCCAACTTTTGCTTTTTCCACTGGGCAGGGAATATTCCTTCCAGCGAGGTGCCAGCTTCAAAACTCTGTTATTGATGCCATCCATCCAAATTTGGCGTCTAATTGTCGTCGATCATATCATATATTTCCCTCAGATTCTCTATAGTTCCTGGATGTATTGCACACTCGTTGAGCTGGGCCACCCCTTGCCAACTGCTATTTTGCTGGTGAGGAAACATAGTGGCAACAGTCAGAAGGTTTGGACAGTTCCCTCCAGGCAATATTCGCAGCCCTTGCATTACCATTCCATACTCTTTCCCATAAACCTAAAAACCTCCTTGCCCGGAAACATGCGGCTTGCAAATTTGCGGTTTCGTTGTTCCACCAGTTGTCCAATTGGGAGAAGTAGCGAGACTGGTTGTAGTAGTAGTAGTTTTTCAGGCCGCACCGTACCGGATATGGACTCGAGCCACGCGGAGAATGTGTCCCCCTAAGAGGCATTCACCCTTCACTTGAACAAACCATCTCGCATCCTGCAAGAAACTATTTTCGAGCTTCCATACTTGCAAATTATGAGAAAATGTTTTCATATCTAAAACGGCTTTAGGAACATTGAGAAACAAGGGTGTGGAAAGTAGAACGATGACCAGGAGTATTGCTCCGCCTGCTGCAGCTGCTTCGCCACAATCTGTGGCGACCGCATCAGCAGTTTTGCGTAGGCAACGGATGAAGTAAACTGACGAAATGAACCTCTTCATCATCCGCTGCTAACATGAAATAACGGTAGGGGCGGGTACAACATCTTACCGCCCCTTGTTGCACCAGAGATTCGTCAAGCGTTTCACGCAATTCGGGCACGTGACTGTGAAGCGAGTCGCAGACCAGTACCGCTTTATAACTCGCGGTGACACAATCCCGGCCATCATCAGGGTTCGACTTGAGGTCAGCGCGAAAACTGGTCACTAAGAATCGATGGGGGCAGAGGCGGCGGCACACCACCACGCCGCACTGCAGGCAACAGTTTCAGTACTCGCCGAAGCACTCTTCTCCACCGTCCAGCTGAGTTTTCCGGGTTCGGGACGAATTCCCTTGCATATACCAGGTATTTCCAGGCTTTATGCATCTCCAGCAACTCCGTGAATTCTATCTCAAATCAATGCAGTTGCGGCTATCAGATTACACGGTTTGAATGACCGAAGAGATCCACCATGCAAAATTTGTCTGGAACGTCGGCGGGACTTACTGAGGCAGTACATTGGTAGACTGATCTAGATCAGCACCCGGCCAGCAGACGAGTGAGAAATAAAGTGCAGAGGGTTTACAGAAACTATGGCATCCCCAGTGAGACACTCGTAGTTGAAATTCTGGGCACACTAAAGCGAAAACTTTCTGTCATATGCAGTCTGTTACGATGGTATGGCGAAAGTCACTCCAGACGTGTCCAGAAAGTAACATATGCGAGTAACTAGCGGAGCTTTTTCAGATTTCTCAACGAATCCCAAAAGGGCGTTCAGACGGTACAGTTTTTGGTAACGGAAGCGAAAGAGTATTGAGGTGGACTTTGGGAATTAACCGCCCAGCATGTTACGCATGCTGAGTGGATCACCGCCGAATACACTCGCCATGCCAATTTGCTTGGCATGAATGTTGCGGATGTTATCCAAGAAGAAGTTCGACGAGCCATAAACAGCTCGAAGAACTGGAGGGACCTAGGTCTGGATCGGGTGCATAGTCACAGCACACAGCTTAAATCAGGTCATCAGTCGGCCGGAGGATGAGCAGAAGGGCTGCTGAGTTGGGTGAAGGGGTTACAAAGAGCAAGTCATTATCGACTCGGTAGGTGTAGGATAAGCAACTAGAGGCTAAACAAACGTGTTTAGTTGCTATATCGACTATGCCAAGGCTTTCGATAGCGTCCCGCATACCTGCGTAATCGATGTCCTATATCTGTATCGCATTGATCCGAAACTAATAAAGTTTTTGACGGCAGTCATGGAATGGTGGCATACTACCTTATCTACACATCTGAGGGTCCTAATACCTTAGAGCCCATCCGTATGCGAAGGGACATCGTCCAGGTGGATTCTTTGAGCCCCCTTTGGTTTTGCATGGCACTGAACCCCCTTTCATGGCTTCTAATTGATGCTCGAAGGCATCAAGCTGTATGCTGGTACTGAGGACCATAGAAGTCCGTTGCAAATAGTGGACATGTTCAACCGTGATTTTCGGATGGAGTTTGGATTAGACAAGTGTCGAATCCAAGCCATCCGCAAAGGTCATCAGGAGCCGCATACCGGACATTGCGTTGGTGACCTCCACATCGAAACTATGACCGAGAAAGACTTCTACAAGTACCTAGGAATTCTGCAAGGAACCCATGCTCTAGTTGGTAATTTGAAGGATACTCTGCTGTCCGAATTCCTGCGACATGTGAAGCTGGTACTGAAATCGCATCTCTCGGGGAAGAATAAAATAACCGCATTGAATGAATTCGCTATCAATTCACTGGCTTATGCATTCGGAATATTGTCGGGGACGAAGACCGATATAGAAAACGTCCAGGCGGATACGGACAACTATGTCCAAATTCCGAATGTATTTCCCAAACTCTGCCGTGGAACGGATGAATCTGCCTCATGACGTCAGAGGTAGGGGCGTGGTTGTCGTGGCGGCACAACATCATCGCCAAGTCGACCCGCTGCATGCTTATTTTTACAGCAAAGAGTAGGGGAGTCCCTTGCATGCGGCTGTCTGTAAGGCAGACTGTGGACTGACCCCACTTAACTTGAAGGATCGATCCTTCAATCCTCTGAGGGGGGTGAAGTCGGACCAGGAGCGGATCGATGAATGGAAGTCGAAGGCAATGCACGGTAAACACGTGAATTGTCTTTGGCAGCCATTTGTCGATTTGCATCTGTCGAACAGATGGCTGTGTGCTGGGGAGCTCTTTGCTGAGACGGAGGGGTTCATGTGCGCCATTCAAGACAGCGTGGTCGCCCCCCGAGCTTATAAAAAGCTCATTATGAAAGAACGAGTGTAGAACGACCAGTTCAGAATATGTGGCTCGGCGTTAGAGACGTTGTACCATCTCATTTCTGGCTGCACTATTATGGGACCGGTGCAATACATCACAAGGCATAATGCTGTATGTAAGGGATCCATCAAAACTTTGCATATAAGCATGGGCTGATCACGGGAACATGTCCGGTTTACCGATATGAGCCGCAAGCTATACTGGATAGTTCTGCTTACAGCATGTATCGGGACCGGCAAGTTCTGGCAGATCGCCATACCCCACATAACAAGCCTGACGTACTGTTAGTTGACAAGACAGGTCGCTCCGCGTGTATAATTGATGTTGTTATGCCCATTACAGTAACATAGCACGGAAATGCGTGGAGAAAAAGGTGAGATATGAACCACTGCTTCAAGAAATCAAAGAAGTTTGGCGTCCCGGGCGGGTGGTTGTAGTTCCCATAATAGTGTCAGCTATAGGTATTGTACCTAAATCCCTCACGACTTCCCTTGATGTCCTGGGACTTTCGCACAGTCTGGTTCAAACCATGCACAAGTACACCATTCTGCATACGTGATTGATGTTGCGGGGAGTTCTCAACGGATTCTCCCATTGACCTACCACCGGCCATCACTACCAGCGCCCCTTTAGTTTTTAAGTAGGTGGGATCATCCGAGCCTAAACGTTTGGCACTTAGTGCTAGTATTAGGTAAAATCCGGCATCTGCGGAGATTGTGACAACTCGGAAATAAACAAATAGTCTAACCGACATAGCATTCGTTACGCCATTATCAGCAAATTCTTTTAAAACTATTTATTCCACACATACGAACAATTTAAAAGGTTTAAGATAAAATTACGTCAGTTTTTTGTCGAAGTTTCAATTTTGTTACCTTTTTTCTTCCCTTTGTGCATAGTTAGAAATAACATGAATCGGCATAAATCAGAATTAAATTGGATAAATAGGACTGGGTCGAAAACTGCTCAAAATTCCCCGATCAACTACAAAAATCCTTTCGCCATCCTTTCATTCACATATTAAATTTCCACCACAAGTCATGGTTGGGAATGAGAGGATTCAGTCAGGATTGGAATGAAATCGTAATGTGTACGCCTTTATAAGTCCTTCTTGTACATCCCATTCGGATCCACTATAAACACACAAACATTCAAATCCACGTTTCAACCCCCGTCCTTACATGCGAGCTAGCGTTTCGGTATACAATCCAAACTCTAATTAATCGGATGATTTAGTGGCAGCGTGTAATTCATAGCGTTCTCGGATCACACATAAATGTCAGAAAGGGTTAATTTATTTATCCACAGCGGTAGTATCCTTTCCTTACTGCAGATGCCTACAGTCCTTATAATTAGCTGGCACTTGTACTCACTTGCGCTCGTTACTCGATCATAGAAGTTGATATTCCCCCCGATTTCGGGGAGACGATTTGAATGGTGGTGGGCCGGATTATTAAGGAGCTCGGAACAGTTGGCGCGACTCTACGCGATAATGTATGGGAAACTTCAACGTAAATATACTTCCTTTCGGTTATTAGTTCAATTACTTCATATTTGGGAATATTTCCTTGAAATTGTTAAATCAAATGTTCATATATATATGGGAGGGTGTACGTAAAGAGGCAAGTAATTGAAAGATTTATTTGACCAGGAATTTCGAATTAAGCCTAAAAGGACTGCGACTATAAGGTAACGAATGCGATTGACGAAACACGTACCTTCAGTTGGCATTTTCCCAGGTAAGATTGGCTTTATGAGAGCCAACTGCGACTGCGACACATGGAGAGGAGAGGTGACAACAATTCGAAATATCGTCTGAAACCTTGGTTAAAAACTAAATCGCGCAAGCGCATACAGAAAAAGGCAGAGTGTTGGGTAGAGTTTAAGGGGGTGAAGGCGGTCCTTATCCAAGTGTTGATGGGTCAATTTTTTTTCTATATTTCCATGTGGGAGATCAAAAAAAGGTTTATCGAAACGATTATATTGACTGCAAAGTAGGGAAGTTGTTGAATTAGGCCAAAAGACAACGAAAAAGAATACGTTCTGTAAGGCAGTCAAGGGGCTACTTAGCGATAAGTCTCTGGTTTCCAGCCTAGAACCCATGTACTTACTGTGTCGAAATCCGAGAGCTTGGCTGTCTCATAGAGTCATAAAGTCGGGAATGGAGGAAGCAATCAAGCGTAAATGTCCGGGAGTAACCAATGTTTGGATAGCTATAGCATTCACGAATTCCCGAGGCCAAAAACCTGGTGGAACTCTCTGAGAAATTTACGAGGAAACTTCTTAACAAAGGTACTAAATGCGAATAACTCCACCAAGGGTTGCAGGTGCTTCGATTATGGGTGCACGTCTCCAGCTTTGTCGAGGATCCGACAGGAGCCATGGTGGAGCGGTGGATGCAGCCATGAATATCACAAAGAGAACACTTCGAACGAAAAGGAGTGTTGCGTTTTCTGCCGAAATCGTGGCGAGTCTACTGCAAGTGTTGCAGACACTTTGGGCTCAGGCGGTGCCCTGTCTTCAGGGCGGAACTGGAAAGGGCCACCACGCGACTGGCATGATCTGCACCTTACAAATTGACCACTCATGAGATGCTAGTGCAGTCTGCTGCGAAGGTAAAAGTTGATTGAGTGCTCATCAACGATCAATACCGGAACAAGTACCCCACTTTATTCCATCTCGATTAGCCGGTACCGCTGGTATTTGGGTTGCGGACGGTACCCGGCTTCGCGTTATTGCCAAACACCGTCTCAATTCGGTGTTTAATCAGATGATGCTGGACTTTCAATGCTAGCTGGTTGCTTTGAAGGATGCTGTTTTGGATACGGAGGGCCTGGATACAGGTAGGGGGTAACTTGAATGCTAGAGCCCTTGAATGGGGCATGCCTCATCCAGACTCCTGAACAGATCTTGGAAAGGCTGGCGTCACCTTTGCGGCGGAATCATTGCGCCATCGGTGGACGGGTGACGAGTTCTGAAAAACTTTTCGGCAAGAGACCACCAATACAATGCGTGGTTGACGCTATTTATCGGTGTACACCAGCCTGACTCTCTCTGAGCGGTTACTTTATTGACAGTAATCCAACCATTTCCAGGTAAAATTTTCGTGCAGCAAGTCATGTTGATTTCCATGCAGCTAGCTTTCTGTCTAGAATACATAGTCCCTGGAATTCGTCAACTAAAAGACGATTGTATGGGAACTGTCCTGGTCGAAGCATTCGCGGATTTAGATGTGGCATATGCGATTAATAATAATCGTTGGCGCAAAAATCCATATTGGATCAGGGCCTTGAAGTGTGTTAGAGTACTTCATTCAAGACCGTGACGGCACACCACAGTACACTGTAGGAGGCGATTTGGTTAACATTGCGCTCACCCGAGATTAATACCCTGATTTGACTCAGGTACTCATTCATAGCTGAGTCTACTGGTGTCCGACATTCGGTCACGATAACAAATTCCTCCTCACGCAGCGACATTTGAACCGCGACCTTTGCTAGGAGAGCCTAGCGCTCTAACCACTTGAGCCATCCGGACACATATGCGATTACCGAATACAAAAACACTTTGATACCAGATACCACATCTGCCCTGGGAGCAGCGTGGCCAAAGCGGCTCCCAGGTATGGTACGCTCCCTTTTATAATTCGTAAAACACAACAAGGTTACGAATTCGCCCATTGTTCCGACCAAAGCTTAGCCGGAACTAGACAATTTCTTTTTAGGGCTTGAGAAGGTGAGGCTGCTACCAGGCCAGAGGTGAGGTAGCGTTCGATAAGCTGCCTCTGCCTTGGTACGAAACCGTAGCCGTCTTCGTTCCTTTTTCATTTTTGAGCTTTGGGTGTTCACCCACAAAGAGGAGTCCGTGGACAATAAAGAATGTTAGCAAGTTGCTCTCCATTTGGTCCGGTCCCACATTACATGGATACGGACTTAGGACTCCTCAATCCCTAAAAAGTAAAAGCACTTTCAGGGAAGAATGCCCATAGCATAATATGCCAATTACTACTATATCCGCAATGGTCAACAAGCAAATCAAGGTGTGTCAGGAGGCGACCACAGTTATGGTAGAGTGCCTAGTAATCTCCTGGTTGGACAGCGTAAAATGGCTGTTACCATCGGCAGACATCTTGACGACACAACAGCGGCAAAAAGAACTCAGACTGCCTCAGAGCTTCGGCACCTGATGTCCTCTTGCCAGGTAATTACCCTTCAGCAAGCAACTCAAATAGCAGCACTGCAAGCAGCATTCTTACAGGATAACTATACTGGTGATCAAGATCAGCCATTACTAAATAATAAGAGGTACATAAGTCCTTCCGGGGCATTGTTAAGATACCACATGGATGAACAAAAGAAACTGTTCTAAGCAACCGTGCTCATACAGTGAAAAGGAAAATAGCGTGACGGCTCAATCCCTTCGAAAAAGGCAGAATGAAAATAAGTGCTTTAGAAAGACTCAATAACATCAGTGCCCCACGTTTGGATAGCAAGTAGGTTGGCAGGTATCGATGTCATTTCGAAGAGCCGAATTAGCATTTTGATGTAACAAATTCCTAAGAGGATGACTGCTGTGGGGCGGGCATGGGGAGCAGAATCCAGTTAGCTTAGATTTTTTGAGTCAGCCTAGTCTGCAATTAAAGATCTCTTTGAGGTCCACTAAGAATTCTTGTGTGATGTGCCTGAGGATTTCACCGTCCGTTCCGTGAGTCGTTCAAACCGTGATAATTATGTACGTAGTTGCCACGTTTGGTCCAAAAGCTCTTGGGATCAGGCCTAATTATAGAAGGGCCGAATTCTCTTGACCTTGGCGCAGGTGATGAGTCTTCTCCGTTTGAAATCAAATAGTGAGGGTAAATTTGACTTTTGACAGCCATCATCGAGGCGCCGGCTGCTTCCAATGAGGTACTGTCGAGAGCCTAACAGGCTAGCTTGCTGGCCAGCTTATTCTCCTCTATGACCGAAAACACAGAGGAAGGTGACTTTGAGTGTAGCAGCTAATCTGTTCGGCGCGTTCTTGCACTGCTTCATCAGCCTGGAGGAATTCGTAACGAAGTACAAATCTTTAAAAGCCGCCTGGCTGACGGTCAGAATGATTATGTTAGGCCTGAGACTCGGATAGAAAAACCATACGACTCGACTGCCCTATACATATCCGAGAAAACCCTCGCACCGACTCCACAGTCCATCTTCGGTCCGTCGGTGAAGAATATTTTATCGTAACCTTGCAAAATGTTGCTAGTCTTCCGTTCTGCCCTGGTTTTTAACCCCACAGTAAAATGTCAAGTTTGGCTCTATTGTATAGGAGCTGTCATCAAACAATAAAATCATAAATTAAGATCGGATGAACCGCGCCATTTTACATTACATTACATTACATTTACGGACGGAGACCTCATTTCCATCCGGAGATGCTCTTGTGGGCAAAGTAGACCATACAGACCTTATTAATCCTCAATTCTATGTTCAGTTTCAAATTTAGCTCAGGATCCAGCATCACATGCACACACTTTAGATTAGAGGAATGTGCCCAGTTTTTGTCCATATAGCCGCGAATGTGAAATACCCTTTTCTTGACAACAAATAACATCAGCCCTGTTTTGGTTGGAGTTATGCCGCATCGTATCCAAAGCGTCCACCGTTATTTCACTCATAATGGAGGGAAACATCCCTGACACCAATCTCATCAAGTCATCGACATACGCCTTCATTTCCACCTCTATCCAATAACTGCAAAATTTTATTCATCGCAGACATGGCGCTACCCTAGGGCATCCCCTCCTGAGCATATCAAGTGGCTACCTCTCTAATAAGATTGAGCTATCTTGGCTCTTAGCATCCACAGATAGCCCTCCAATCTTATTGTGGTAAGAACTTCCTTGGTACTAACTTTATTGAATATTGCCTTTATATCCAGGGGGACAGTTGAGGTATATTACTTGTATTATCGCTTCTTCTTGGTTTCTTTGGGGTAGGTTGTATCCAGGAACTTTCAGACTTTTTAAGAAAAGATGGGTTCAATGTTCCTTGGGTAAAATCTAGTCCAGCCAAAACTGCAACCTGGTTTGTACCTTTTCCTCTCAAGGTCTCTAAAAGAATAGAAGACCTTTCCAGCGAAATTTTGTCCGAAAAGCATCGAACTGTGATCTGAGAAAGCTTTTCGGTCAGACACTCCAAAGTTCTCCACATAGAAACAACATTGGTGGTTAGTAAGGTAATAATAAAGACCTCCTCCCCGTGGTCACAGCTATCTGAGCTGGAGAGATGAGAGGATGGTGTACTGACAATTTTGTGCTAATAAGAAAGTCAGAAAGAGACTCACTTCTCCCGGTGGTTTCCGAGTTGCTTCAAAGCAGGTGGAATCGGTTGCCCTTCTATTAAGGGTCCCTGAATTAATGCCACGACAAAGTCTCTCTCCCGAAGGAATAACTGTACTTCTTGTGCTGCAGATTTATCTGCACTACCGTTATCATCATCTGCTTTCGTAGGGTAATGGGTAATCCTCGTCGGAACGTCGATATTCATATCTTCCAAGAGCCCGTTGACGGCGACGAGGCAGTCTTGGTCGCCGTCCGGTTTCACGAAGCGCAATATTTTGACCTGCACGTCCCTTATGCCGAAAAGCACTTCGTAGTCCAACCTGGTTTCTCCATTTATCCAGAGTGTAAAAGGTTGCCCCTTCCTCTTAGTTATAATCCTGTAATCCATGTAAATTCTGGAGTTTCTAAGCCGCAGGGATTGAACGAATTCAACCGGCCATAGCTGCTTCGCTGTTTGCTGAGGTTGCTTAGTGTCTGAGCCCTTGCACACTCCGCTTCTCTTGATTTTTTTGTTCGAGCTCATCCTAAGATGGATTGTATTTGAAAGCTATAGGTTTCGCCTTCCTATTGTTTTCGAGGCATTTTTTATTGTATTTTTTTGATAATCACCTGCAAATTACCGAGCTGCTTTTTCTCCCGCTCGTCAACAGTACCGGCCCCCTTATTTTTGGCAGTTAATTATTCAGTTCATGCTTGCTATGAAGACTATGCTTTTCGTATTTGCTAACAGTCGCGAGAGGTGCGGTAATGTTCTTTACACAATGGGAAGCTAGCTGAACCAACCAACCCCCACCGCATTAAAAGTGAACTGCAAGTGCCGCATCGTACCGCACCGTAATAATGTATGTCAATTTGAGTAGGTCCACTTAGAAATGTGGTGATATATGGTTCCCACTTATGCCCTTCCGATGTATAGGAGAAGGAAACTTTCTATGAACAATTGCATGCAGTCCAGGAGAGGTTTCCTAAAGGTGACCTTATTGATATGATACTCAGGTAGCTTCTGACAGCGCCTTTTGTCGACATTTGATGGGGTCACATAGTTTTGTGACCGCAACGGGGAGGTTGTAAATTTGTCAGCGTCGCCATTAGTGTGCCAATGTTTGAGCACAGAACACACCATAAAGTCAGTGTAGTCCTAAAGTACGATCAATCAGAGTGACCATACTGCGATCAGCAGTTGATTTAGGGGTTATCCTCGAGCTGTGCGTAAAGATAACAGCGCATATGTTGACTTCGGATGGAATCACCATCTGAACCTCGTTTTACTTTAGTTTGGCAGGGAGAGCCGCAACTCCAAGCATCCAGGCCTAATGTATTGTGTAATCCCATAAAATTGCCAACTCAGTACCCTCCCGCCTGCGGCGTTCCAGGCTTTTGCGAGAGAACGTTTTTCAGAGGCAGACTTGAAAGTAGATGGCGGATGCGAAGTGATGGATCCACCATTCTTGCCGAGCCAGTCTATCAACCACCGCATTACCAGCTACGTACGGAAATGCTTCGTTCAGTTCGTCAACAGCAGCGACTTTTCACAATTACACCTCAACTGGCTTGATATGGTGTTGCTATTTAGTGCTGATAATACTGCACGACTCTCGGAATAGATTCGAATGATGGAACCGCTCCATTTTTATGGTAAATCTTCTGCAGCTGATTAATTGGCATCTGTCTCCGCCTGGAATATGGTCGCCATTTCTCAGAGAGGTCGGGCCAATACCATATTCGAGTTTTCCGAGGACACTTCTAAGCCCGTCCCGTCTTCCATGACGGTACTATGGTAATGGTATCAAGTTATATGTGTCGTCAGCAACTTGTATCCACTTTTCATTCGACAATAGGGAAACTATCTTATTGATTGGAGAGCAGATGCTTTGAATAGTCGGCCTTAGCTTACAGCATTTGGCCGCCTCTAAGAACTATCCTTACTCAAGCGCTCCTCAGGATCTCCAAAAATGGAGCAATACGATCTGGCTGATTACTGAACCGTGGAAACGGATCGTTTAACGTAGCGAATTGTTACTTTGGGTGCGCCTTAACAAAAGAAAGCTTCTTAGTTCACTAATAAAAATTTCTGACCTGTATATGGCATTACAAGATAACTTAGAGGTTCGATGGTCCAGTCAGAGATGCAATTTCTCATTCAGGACGATGAGCTGAAGCTGAAGATACGGATGGAACACTTTACCACAAGAAAAGGGGAAGCAAAGTCGGACTAAAGATAAGCTAAGATAAGGTTCTCAGTTTGTCTAGTCATCGCACTCTTCCTACTTCCGTGAATAGATCATTGAATGCTTTGATCCATTTTTTTTATTTTGGAATCATCATTGCCTGCCGACAGAGTATCATTCTTGGTATTGCTCGAAGAATTAACATTTTATTGAAAGTGACCACCACTGTTACTTTAAGCTCCAAGCTTTCAACACTATTGCTCTGCATCATTTTATCAAGGTACCCTTTCCTCATATTATTTGGAACGTACAATTTCGTTCGCGCCATAAACGTAGATATGTTGAACAGAAGGCACAATTGTCAGTAGATAGGTCATATATAAGAAGGAAAATTACCGGTCATTGACGACAGTTCTATAAAATTTCACTTTATTGCCGCTTCTTCGTTTATTATAAAGCCTGTTTCGATATTCCGAGGAATTAAGACTGTAAAGGCCCTTCTATCCTTTTTTAAAAGTAACTTTTCGGAGTTGAAGAAAAATATAAAATTGATGAGAATACCAACTTAAGGAGTTCTTTCGTAGCCGCTAAATTATTCTGTGGGAGGGGATTAATTTTATTGAACAAAATGGGCATTCGAAAAATTAAAATTATCTTCCAGGGCTGGTATACTCGAAGCGTATTTTTTACTACAAATCGTAGGCCAAAAATTCGGAATCCTGCCAAATCGAATGTTATGCTATCGTCGTTGCAAAATTTGTCGAAGCTGTTTCAAGAGAGGTAAATCAAGATCCAGGCGCAGACAAAAGAACTGCAACTAAATCCCTAGTTCATTCAACAATGAGCCCTATTACCGCAGCTTTTAATGGATCGGCTCCCAAAAGGAAACTACGTCCCGGAAAATTTCTTGGTTACTGGTGGGCTGCTGAAATTCCAAGCCTACGGGGGAACTGCCTCAGACTTCGGCGGATTGCTCAGCACGCGTGAGACAAAGGAACTTCGCCCTGAAATCAACGGGCAGGAGCTAATCAACGACATAAGCTCGGTACCCATCGGGCACCGTGTTCTCTGGAAGCAGCGAGGATGGAGGAAACCGTGCAAGCCCCTTTTCCGGTCCACCTCATTCGAACTAAGGCTGTCGATGAAGGAGTGAGTACTGAAGAATACCCACCTTTTGCTGCAAAGGAACTAGAAGAGGCGGTCCTGCCCATGAAAGACAAAAAACCATCAGGACCGGACGATATTCCCACGGAAATGTTGAAATTCGTATGTAAATATAAGCCTCGGTGCATTCAACGCATGTTTTATAGTGGCTATTTTACCCTTCCGCTGGAAGATTGCGAGATTTTTGCTGATAAGCAAAGGCACAGGCGACTTAGAGGGGCCATCAGCGTATCGTCCGCGCAGTACGTTGGACACAGCAGGGAAGCTGCTTGAGAAGCTCATCAAGTCACGGCTGACTGACGCAATACGTGCTGCGGGAACTATCCACGAACACTATATGGTTTTAGAGCAGGGCGATCCACAATTGATGTCATTGAGGTGGTGGTCCAAACGGTAAAATTTATCAAGGCACATTTTTGGCACTGTCGTTGTAGGAAACGGCTTCAATTCTGCGAGATGGTGCCACATGCTTGAGGGCCTGGAGAATCGTCTTCATATTCCAGGCTTACCTATTATGGATGTTAAGGGAATATTTAAGAGACCTTACTCTACAAATCCCGGGAAAGATAGCGCCAAATGCATGTGCTGTCGGCGGCGACTCTGGGATCTTTCCTATCTATATGGCAGTCTTCTACGACTCAAGATGCCAAATGAATCGGATACGTGGATGATATTGCGGCACTGTTTACCGCACGCACAGTTGAGCAAGCTCAGCTCACACTGGACATGGTGATGCGGTGAGCAAGCAAATGGATGGCTGCGCATGGATTTCCCTAGTTTTGAAGGAAACCATAGTTTTGTCGCGGTAAAATGCCTCGGTATTATGATAGACACGAAGATGAGCTTCTTCGATCAGATTCGCATCATCGCGGGTAAAGCTGCGGCTCGAATATTTGCAATTTGCTGGTTGATGTCCAACGTTGCAGGTCGGTTATCTAGTCGTTTGCTGATGAGCGTATTTCAGTCCGTCCGCCTTTACGGTTGGGAAATATGGACTGACTCCCTCAGTAAAGAAATATACCATTAGCGCCTAGCGCAAGTGTAAAGATGAGGGGCTCTGCAAATTGTGTCCGCCTATGGTACCGTCTTCGGAGCCAGCTGTAATCGTGATAGCGGGAGTTTTTCCAATCGTTCCCCATGCTGCCGAGTGGAGGCTTATATACCTGAGGAAAGGCGAGGGAAATATGGAAGCTGTCGCTTGTGAAGAGAGAGTTCGTCCTCTCTGCGCATAGCAGCAATCTTGTGAAACAGAATCGGGAGGTAGATGGACCGCGCATCTCATAAAAGACGTGCGGCCGTGGTTCAATCGAAAGCACGGTGAGGTTCACTATTGCCTAACCCAGTTGGAATTTCCAATCTTACCTCCACACCATCTCAAAATTATGGTCACCCGACTGCATTTATTGCCTGTCACAATTTTTCCTTCTACAAAAGATGGGAGCACCATCGCTATCACCTTTAGATGGAAGCCGAGTAGCACGTTACACTCAAAGCATTCTTAAGGTGAAAAAGAGGGAGATGGACAGGAGAGATGCCAGGGTAGCTGAATAGTGAATAGGCTTGTGGCGCGGCAGCATTCGCGGCATTCGAAATTTATTTCGAATGCCGCGAATACCAGCGGACAGATGACGTCAGCTACTCTGTTCTTCACTCTTGTAGCGAGGTCTGAACTGAGTGGAACTGAGGCGCCGGTGACGTCATCTGTCCGCTGGTATTCCCCAGATGAAACCGAGGGGTTTCAGCGACCGAATTCGGAACTGTGTTCCCCATCAGTCCTTAAAGCGAACGCGCCGTTGTTTAGGGATGCATACGGGCTTCAGCCTAGACAGGGAGACCGCCTTTTTGTGTCCACCGATCTCGAGCTGGAAGAAATGTTCTCCCCGCTCGAGAACGCGGTACGGGCCTTCATAAGGAGGCTGCAGCGGCTTCCGGACGGTATCCGTCCTGACCAGGACGTGCGTACACGTGTCCACTTCCTTGGGCGCACAGACAGGTGTGGACGAGTGTTGGGTGGGAGGAGTGGCCTTGATGCGTCGGAGATTGTCTCTCAGAAGACGCACCAACCCCGATTATGTGAGACCCGATCTCTTGTCGAAGACCGGATCACTTGGAAGTCTCGGGTTCTCCCCGTATACCAGCTCCGCGGGGCTGGCAGCAAATTCCTCTCGGCGGGTTGTACTTAGGCCGAGTAGGACGAGAGGCAAGACTTGGGTCCAGGACGGATCGTCGCGTGCCATAATGGCGGCTTTCTGCGTCCGGTGCCAACGTTCTAGCATCCCATTGAATTGCGGGTGGTATGCAGTAGTCCGCTGGCGTTTAAACCCTAGGAGTTTGCCTAACTCCGAGAAAAGGGTGGACTCAAATTACATTCCCTGGTCAGTGATGACCACTGCGCCAAAGCGAGGTATCCACTCTCGACAGAGGGCTTCGGCACATGATTGCGCCGTAATGTCTTTCAGAGGTATTGCCTCAGGCCACCGCTTAAACCTGTCGATGATTGTTAGACAATACCTATAACCGTGCGAGTCTCGCAAAGGCCCTACTATGTCGAGGTGCATCGTGTGGAAACGCTTGGTAGTGCGGGGGAATGAGTCCACTTCTTTCCTTACATGCCTGGAGACTTTACACTTCTGGCATGCGATGCACTCTCTGGCCCAGGAATTGACGTCCTTATTCATAGAGGGCCAGAAGTATTTCTCGGTGGCTAGCCGATTTGTTGTCCTGATGCCTGGATGCGCTAAGTCGTGAACTGCGTGGAACACTTTCTTGCGAAAGGTGGCCGGAATGTAAGGCCGAGGTCCCTTTTCCGAGTCTTCGCAGCAGAGAGAGAGGTTTTAGCCGAAGATGGGCAACCCCCGAAATTTGTATTTGGGGTTGGATTTGAGGCTCTGAAGTGCTGTGTCATCCTCCTGCGGCTTGGCAATAGCCGAGAAATCAAGTGAGGCGGGGATGTTAATCTCGGAAACACGAGACAAAGCGTCAGCAACTATGTTGTCCTTGCCGGACACGTGCTGGATGTCTGACGTAAACTGGCTTATAAAGCTCAGGTGTCGAAGCTGACGAGGGGACGCTTTTTCGGGCTTCTGTTTCAAACCATACGTGAGAGGTTTATGGTCCGTGAACACTGTGAACGGCCTGCCTTCTAGGGAGAAACGGAAGTAACATATTTGATGCTCAAGTACGCGGCGAGCAGTTCGCGATCGTAGGTACTGTAGTTCCGTTGAGCGGAATTCAGGCTCGGCCTGAGGTAATGTGTCAAACAGTTCCGGGTCAGAGTCCTAGATGTTCCAAAGGGGCGTTTTAGTCGGTGGTCTGTCTGAGACAGAAGTCCGTCCCTGTGTGCATAAATGCATTTCACGTCCCTACCACCGTCCTTCTCGACCTCAAAAAAAGTCGCCCAGTGTAAATAGATCTTTAGATTCTTTGATCATATCTGAACTCAGAGGGCTTTTGATACACTTTCTTGAACCCTAGTTTTAACAAAAATCATTAAATGGATTCCAATCTACTCACGATGCGCTTAATTGCATAGAACACTCTACAACATACCCTAGCAATAAATTAAGGAATATGGCAAAGTATTATGCAATCGCATAAACATAAATAAGACAGCTGATGCCCATTAAGGCCATAAATCGTTAGATTCTCAAAAAACAATCATAAATTTCAACAAAAAATCGTCCCTAAAATTTTAATGTCATCTAAAAAGAGCAAGCAGCTTTCCATCTTCTATCTTCTAATGCCGGTTGGTTGTCGTGGTACGAATCATACAGCATGGCCCTGGCCAAGTAGGAAGACATTCAAGTTGAGGAATCCGGTCCTGAGACACACATTACTTTCATCAGGCTAAAAACACAGTGCCAAAAACGGGAGAGTGGAAATATCAAAAACTGCAAGACAGCATAGCATAAAGCAAGGGTACATCGACGACGGTCGTAGATCATAAAATGGGAAACATAAGCATTTCTCCGGTAGACTCTGCTAAGAGCTCGGAATAGGGGAGGAACCACGTGTTCGGGCAGAAACAAACAGGATATATGGGGGGAGTCCGTGAAGGCTATTTGATTGAAATTAGGCTCAAAAGGGGTTTGGAAAATTTCATGAGATTCTACTCAAACGATATTCAAGGCAGATTGGATGGGAGCGCATTTATAGGTTTGAGTCTAATTCCAGGATTGAGCCCGGACTTTTGGCCTTACGAGAAGCTTGGACCATCATTTAATAAAAGCTAGTTTCTACCCGGAAGGCAATTTTGTCTTAAAAATTTGAAAAAACTCGCTTAGCTACAGTGAAATGTCCATTGTGAAGTCTCACGCGAATTCTCGTTACTCTCACAAAAATGAATGATGCCTACCGTAGGAGAAAATTAAGCTACCATAAATCACTTTATATTTCCCAAAGCTCTAACACACATCGTGGAAAGTATTCAGCTTATCCTGGAGAACAATTTTGGATTTCATGCCAAAGCAGATGGATACAAAGTCGACACTCCAAATGTAAAAAGGACATCTTTTGGCTTCTCCAACAGGCTGAGTTCGGGGCTAGGTTGGGTCTTCTCTCGCCTCGACTTGGCTTGAAGCAAGTTGGCACTTTTCTAGTTGCCCTTCTGCTTCTCCTTCTGTTTGCAACACAATATCTCATGCTATGCCAGGGAATTTTCAAGTGGGATCAAGGTGGGCATCATGAGAATCCTTTTGTCTTTTTCGTCGCCAATGCAAATGCACTCACACCCTGCGTGTCACCCTCATATCCTCGTAACGACCGCCAAATCGGCCGGCGTAAGTGTTAATTCCGTTGCATTCATACTTACCCCCGAAGATTTCACCGTTGTTGCATACGCCAACTATTTCCGGGATATGAGAGGGATAGGGATGTGATCCTTTTGTGCAGAATATTATGACAACCCCAAAAATGTGAATCCTTCCACCCGTTCATCGTTCATAAATTTCTGCAGATTCCCGGCAAGTATGTGCATGGGTGTAGTTGTGTGTATTATTTTAATGTCACTGATAAATCATTTTTATGTTCGTGGTAAATCAAGGAGAGCTGTATAGCCCTAATGGCCTTTCCACTCTTGCTAGTCCGCTACTACTTCCCCTATATTTGCCCCAGTTGTCGTATGTGTTATGATGTTGCTTAACCCATTAAAACCCATGTGTTGGATGAGACATAAACAAAGAGTTATGATTGAAAAGTAGACATTAAAATTTTACCCACCCTTCATCCCCTTAATTTGAATCAAGGCTGCTTTCATTTGGCTTTGGTAACAGTCCTGATTTTTGCTACACTTTCGGAGGATCCATCTGCTGCAACCTTATAAAAGAGATAATCTCAAAAACATTGAGGAGTCTGGGAATATCGCGACTACAATGGAACAGAATCTTCAGTACACTTTTGATATACTAAGCAGGTAAGCCAAAGTTGAAGGTGTGCTGCTATTACCTGTGATTAGAGCCATAACTTCGATTAAAATTGAATGAAAATGGGATACTTTCGGTTATTTAATCCTTATTATTTGCTGGAATTTTGATGTAATTATCAAAGAAGTAATAGCCTTGTTTCAGTGCTTAGTATTCTGTACTACAGCTGCATAATTGTTGAGAAAATGAGCAAGAGTTTCTTATTTATATGAATGTGTTGAGACTGTTACATCTGGTGCCTTTGGCGGGAGCCTTACATATACGATGGGCTCCAAGCGGTGTCCCATTTTCCCGGGCGGAACTGGAAGGGGCTAGGACGCGGTTAAGATAAACGGTATCCCACTTGCAACTGAGCATGCGTAGCTCAACCCGGAGATAAAGGATGGTTTAGTTCTGATCAAGGAACACTACCAGAATACGACACACAACTCATGCACATGCTAACTACGAGTAGACTTATCAGGTATCATTGACATCTGTCAGCCTTGGGGTTCGCACACAACGCCGACCACTTCTCAGGGTCTATCTAACACCGAAGATACATGCTTGATAACTGGAGGTCCCGGGCTTAGCAATGGAGCTGCGGATCATGATTGCGGTTAGCTTTAATGTTAGGGCACTTGAATAGGGCATGCCTTTGTGGGGGATCACTAACTGTTTGTAATCAACTTTAATAAAATTAGCCTTTTATGTATCATCATCATCATCAACGGCGCAACAACCGGTATCCGGTCTAGGCCTGCCTTAATAAGGAACTGCAAACATCCCGGTTTTGCGCCGAGGTCCACTAATTCGATATCACTGAAAGCTGTCTGGCGTCCTGACCTACGCCATCGCTCCATCTCAGTCAGGGTCTGCCTCATCTTCTTTTCCTACCATAGATATTGCCCTTATAGACTTTCCGAGTGCGATCATCCTCATCCATACGGATTAAGTGATCCGCCTACCGTAACCTATTGAGCCGGATTTTGTCCACAAACGGACGGTCATGGTATAGCTCATAGATTTCGTCATTGTGTAGGCTACGGAATCGTCCATCCTCATGTAGGGGGCCAAAAATTCTTCGGAGGATTCTTCTCTCGAACGCGGCCAAGAGTTCACAATTTTTCTTGCTAAGAACCCAAGTTTCCGAGGAATACATGAGGACTGGCAAGATCATAGTCTTGTACAGCTTTGACCCTATGGTGAGACGTTTCGAGTGGAACAGTTTTTGTAAGCTGAAATAGGCTCTATTAGCTGAAAACAACCGTGCGCGGATTTCATCATCGTAGCTGTTATCGGTTGTGATTTTCGACCCTAGATAGGGGAAATTGTCAATGGTCTCAAAGTTGTATTATCCCATCCTTATTCTTCTTCGTGTTTGACCAGTGCGGTTTGATGTTGTTGGTTGATTCGTCTTCGGTGCTGACGTTGCCACCATATATTTGGTGTTGCCTTCATTGATGTGCAGCCCAAGATCTCGCGCCAAGCGACGCCTGCTCGATCTGGATGAAGGCAGTTTGTACGGCTCGGGTGGTTCTTCCCATGATGTCGATACCGTCAGCATAGGCCAGTAGTTCGGTGGACTTGAAGAGGATCGTACCTCTCGCATTTATCTCAGCATCACGGATCACTTTCTCGAGGGCCAGGTTAAAGAGGACGCATGATAGCGCATCCCCTTGTCGTAGACCGTTGTTGATGTCGAATGGTCTTGAGAGTGATCCTGCTGCTTTTATCTGGCCTCGCACATTGGTCAGGGTCAGCCTAGTCAGTCTTATTAATTTCGTCGGGATACCGAATTCTCTCATGGCCGTGTACAGTTTTACCCTGGCTATGCTATCATAGGCGGCTTTAAAGTCGATGAACAGATGGTGCAACTGTTGTCCATATTCCAAAAGTTTTTCCATCGCTTGCTGCAGAGAGAAAATCTGATCTGTTGCTGATTTGCCTGGAGTGAAGCCTCTTTGGTATGAGCCAATGATGTTCTGAGCGTATGGGGCTATCCGGTCTAGCAAGATAGTGGAGAATATCTTATAGATGGTAATCAGCAACATGATACCCCTATAATTGCTGCACTGTGTGATATCTCCCTTTTTATGTATGAGACAGATAATGGCTCGTTGCCAATCGTCAGGCATTGATTCGTTGTCCCTTACCTTGAGCACAAGTTGATGAACCACTTGGTGTAATATATATAACCAATTCGACTGTAATTCCATCGGCTCCTGGCGACTTATGATTTTTTAGCCGATGAATTGCACGGACTGTTTCTCCTAAACTTGGTGGTGGCAGTATTTGTCCGTCGTCTTCAGTTGGCGGGTCCTCCAACTCGCCGATGTTCTGGTTGTTCAGTAGCTCATCAAAGTACTCAACCCATCACTCTAATATGCCCATTCTGTCGGAAATCAGATTTTCCTCTTTGTTTCGGCAAGATGATCATCGAGGTGTATAAGGCTTCAACCTGCTGATTTGTTGGTAAAACTTACGCGCCTGGTGCGGTTGCTCCCTGTACCTTTCTAGTTCATAGACTTGTTGGTTCTCCCAGGCTTCCTTTTCCGTCTGTGAAGTCGTTTCTCTGCTCGACGGAGTTCGTGATAAGTCTCTGCGCATGCCCGCGTTCTTTGAGAATGCAACATTCCTCGGTATGCAGCATTCTTCCGTTCCGTTGCTAGCTTACATTCATCGTCAAACCAGCCGTTCCGACTCCTTTTGCGGCTGGGGCCAAGTATGTTTGTGGCCGTATCCATGATAATGTTCTTCAGGTGATTGTGAAGATCATTTGTTGATGCTTCATCTCCAGGTCCTCTGTTGACTGCGGTTATTGCGGCATCCATTTCCCTCTTATAGGTGTCGCGAAGGGCTGTGTTATGGATGGCTTCAGTGTTCACTCTCACCTGATTGTCAGAGGGGATTCTAGGTGGTATTGTTATTCGAGCTCGGCGCACCATGCCACCGAGATAGTGATCCGAGTCTATATTGTACTGACATTCATCGAGGCTGAGAGGTGGCGGCGTTCGATCAACACGTGGTCAATTTGGTTGAAAGTGGTCCCGTCTGGAGAGGTCCATGTATGTTTGTGGACCGCTTTCCGCGCAAACCAGGTACTTGCAACAACCATTTCGTGTGACCCTGCTAATTGAATAATCCGCAGTCCGTTATCATTTGTTTTTTCGTGTAAGCTATGGGAGCCAACGTATCGCCTGAATACGGGCTCCTTCCCGACTTGGCTGTTAAAATCCCCAAGTATGATTTTGATATCATATCTGGGACAGGCTTCGAGGGTTGGTTCTACTGCCTCGTAGAAGGTACCCTCCTCCGACTCTGCAGTCTCCTCTGTAGGGGCGTGAACGTTAATGAGGCTTATATTTCTAAACTTGCCTCGCAAGCGCAGAGTGCATAGCCATTTGCTTATGTTTTCAAAGCCGATAACAGCAGGTTTCATTTTTTGGCTGACTAAGAAACCTACTTCGAGCACATGGTTTACTGGATGACCGTTATAATATATGGTGTAGCGGCTCTTCTCCATTAAACCGGTCCCTGTCCATCGCATCTCTTATAACGCTGTTATATCAGCCCTATATTGGAACAGGGTATCGGCTAGCTGCTCATCAGCTTCATCTCTGTACAGGGAGCGCACGTTCCATGAGAAAATGCGCAAATCGTTGATCCGTTGCCGGGTCCGTCGCTTTAAAGTCCATCCTGTCCGAGGCTCCTTTCGTGGCTCCGTAACTTCGGTTTTCCGTGTAGGGTTGTCAGCCCTACCCAACCCCCAACCTGGAGGACCAGTTGGTACAGTTTGTCCCGTTTTTAGGCGCGGGAGACTCGCCTTCATCCTTCTCCGTCTGCCGCTTTTCGTTACGAAAGAGCTCCCAGCGGTCACCACGTGGAGGTGGAGATAGGGTTTGATAGTAGAGCTGTTGGTATTGGTTCAGCAGGCATTTCCCAGGTTTTATGCTCCATCGTGGGTACCAATCCACGTTTCGCCCTGGGACCTATACTATATGTATACATATATTTTTTAAGATTTTTTCTGACATTTTTATAAAATAAAATTATTTAACGATTTATTTCATTGGGGTTATAAAGGGGGGGGGGGGGGAATAAAATAATTGCTAATTTTGCCTCAATCAAAAAACTCGGTGACTGCAGCTAGAAAAAGGGGCACAGGCGTAGTCACTACTAGCGGCGCAGCCCCATCGCTTGATCCAACGAATTTTGATTAGCCGAACTGGGTGCTTTAAGTGTGCGCCGCCTTATTACTCCTCTGCAAGTTAATTTTTGGAGTGGTGTACATTTAGTTACAGCGATCACCACAGCACTACACCCCCAGCTGAAACCAAGGGGTTTCAGCGAGAGTCCGAGGCGTAAGTCTCTCAGCGCCCTTAGTTGAACCGGACGCGCCAGTTAGGCTTTCCCATAGGGGTAATTGTCGCCTGGAAGAAAGGTTGCAGGCGAGCTGTCAATACCTTCTTGGGCGCACCTCCGACGTCGAGGGTAAAGAACTTTGTAAGGTCCTCCCTGTGCTGGCTACAATCGCCTCCGGGAGGCGTTGGCCCTTACAGAGACGAGCATGCACGACTCAAGCTCCCTGAGCACGTTGACGACATTTTCGCATGGTTGATAGGTTGTGGTGGTTTGATTCCTCTCACGGCGTCCCTAAGCAGATGCAACAGCCCGGTTGGATTTAGACTCGATCGCATGCCGGAAACTGGGTCACTGGGGAGTCTCACATTCTCTCCGTATACCAACTTCGTGTGGCATGCGGCGAACTACTCGCGGCTGACTGTCCATAGGCCAAGTAGGACGAGAGCAAAACTTACGACCAGGAGGAATCGTCTTGCTCCATTATAGCGGCCTTTAGCGTTCTGTGCCATCTTTCAAGCATCCTGTTGGACTGAGGGTGGTAAGCAGCTGTCCGGTACCGTATAAAGCCAAGGAGTTTGCTCAACTCCAAGAAAAGAGAGGATTCAAACTGCATTCTCTTGTCAGTGATGATGATCACCGGCACACCAAAACGTCCACTCTTCGCAGAAAACCTCGGTACAAGATAGTGCGTAATGTCTTTTCGGGGAATTACCTCAGGCAATCACGTGAACCTGTCGATAATTGTGAGGCAATACTTGAAACCGTGCAGGGCTTGCAATGGGCCAATGATGTCGAGGTGGATGGTGTGCAAGCGCTTGGTGGGGAACTTTTCTCAAATGCTTCCAAGTTTTACACTTTTGACATGCAATGCACTGTCTGGCTCAAGAATTGATGTCCTTGTTTACGGACGAGCAGAAATATTTTGTTGCGACTAACTGGTTCGTTGTGCGAAGGCCTGGGATTGCCAGGTCGTGAACGGCGTTAAATACTCGCTTGCTGAAAGCGCCAGGAATATATGGCCTTGCTCCCTCTTTTGAGATCTCGCAGTATAATGAAGAGCTCGAGCAAAAATAGGGAACTCTCTGAGCGTACATGAAGTTACTCCTGCGTGATCAGTCCCCGCTTCCGCATGGAATTCGACCACCTCAATGCGTGGCAAAGCATCAGCAACTACGTAGTCTTTTCCAGACATGTGTTGGATGCCGATGGTGAACTGGTTTATAAAGCTCAGGTGTCTGAGTTGACGAGGAGACGCTTTGTCGAATTTTTGTTTTAAGGAAAATGTAGAAGGTTTGTGATCCGTTAAGACTGTGAACAGTCTGCCTTCTAGGGAATATTGAAAATATTATATTGCGAGGTACGCGGTTAACAAGTCCCGATCGTCGGTACTGTAGTTCTGGTGGACGGCGGCCCGGATGCTCTGAGTGTGTGCCGCTCTTGTATTCCGCTACAAATTAATTCCCGGAGCGGTAGATTTAATTACAGCGCTCTCCAGACACCAGGTGAAACCGACAAAAATGTTAAACACTAGATGCTGGGAACGCTGGTGGATCTTGACCAATAATGTTTATCTTAACGCTTGATGTCAAAAATTACTTTATTTTCAGAAGATATGCTAGGCATACTTAAAAATCATTTCATGTGACGGGCTACTTCTTGCTCTTCAAATTGAGGGCTCTCCTCAAGCACCGCTCCCTGCTCTACGCGCTTCTGGAGGACCAGAATTAGCCGGATCTCTATAACCTTTTCAAAGATAGTCTAATAATACTCGGTACTCGGACTAAAAAGGGAATCTAGACCCTGTTACCCTCGGTGATGATGATAACCCCAGAACTCAATGTTAAGTACCTTTAATTGTCGCTCCACTTCTTCAACCAAACAAAACAGCAGCGTACAGTAGCTCTTGGCATAGAGGTGTACCATCTTAAGCCCTAAGAAAGTACAGAGACGGGAAGCTTTATGGGTTGCATCTGCCTAATGCACTTTGTGAGAACCAACTGTGATAATGATCACGGGAGTTACTCTTGTTGCCTTCTTTGCTATGGGATGCACAATTATTTACAAGTGGAAGGACAGTGCCCAAGGGAAGTGATTATTGGTGGAGAACGGCGACATACACTGAATTGGGGCGAACTCTCTTGCCGAAATGAATCAAGAGACAAATGGATTACACGGCTCATCCGTAATTTAGAGATTGATTATTTCCTTACCGGGCGTTTTAGCGAGCATGGAGGTTTTCAATTTTGATAATATCGTGAAGAGACATCGCACTCCATCGAAAAGGAACTGTGGTGCCCTTCTAAAGTATAGTATGTAATTTAACCCTATAACTGACAGGAACTTTATTCTGTTCTCTACATCCAAGTGTTTGGCGTCTTCGCACAAGTGCCGGACACTGCCCCAGAAACTAAGTGGAGGTTTCAACACTTCCATCGCAGAATCAGTCAGACAGTGTCCGGATATATCCCTAGCTTCTCCAGGCAATTGTGTAGCTTTCAGTAACCAGTGAGCGTTTCACTATGATCCGGAGACTCTTCTTGATGAGGTTTAAACTATCTTTCTAGTGCTTGGGTTCGTATTCCCCAATGAGTACCCCGAAGTGTTCCATTCCTGGTAAGTTCGCCCGGTATAGTTCCCTTAGTCTTACCTGCATAAAATTAGGATGGCACGGTCCCCTTACTATATGAATGGAATAGAATGGTGGACGACACCGATCACATCTTTTTTCTTGTGGAAGGTGTGATGGGACAACATTGTTTGAGAGATGGGGAGGAGTGCTGAGAGATGTAACCATGCTGTGCATTACGTTTGGTTGGTAGTTCGATGGCTTACCATCGTGGGAGCCCAACACTCGATTCGTAAACGCTTTCGGCATTGTTATTCTATAGATGTATACCTCTTTTTTTGATGGGATATGGGAAGCTACCATTTGATGATGCCGGAAATTTTTAGTCATTAAAGTCACTTCCTCTTCCTGAGGGACTGCTATATGCCATATGCTCTTACCATAAACATATTGTCCAAGAAGTTTTCAGACGATCGAAACGGGTTTCATCATGATCAAATCGATAAAGGATGAAAGTATACGGGAGTATTTGCTCCAAAGCTGCGTTAGATCGAAGCCTACTTCAAACTGGTGCCGCTCTATCCTTCTCAAAGTATCGCCTTTTTCTGATACGTTCTACCGTTCTTGTACTTAGCAATAATTTCACTCCATCAGAAATAAGTTGTTCTTCTCTCGTTAGAATTTCATTTGGGATCATCTCTGTTATCACACAGGCCGTTTCATCGGACATTTTTTGGTAGGCGCAACATGCTGGGAGAATACTTAGGAAACATGCAGCTCCAATTGCGTTCATTTTTATTTCCAGTACTTCTGCCTACACTGGAGCTTCATATAGTACGATCAAGCTGCAGAACTTTGAAATAAAGAGGCGTCAGCTCGCTTTTGGGTTGTCTATATTTGGCAGCATTCTCACAATCAGTGCTCTGGTGTTACATGGCTGGATTGCTACACACTCTACATGTAATTAAAATTTAGTTACTGGTCGATTGTTAGACCTAACCCCATATTCTCGAAAACGGTTACTGCTAACGAAATTCGGTGGGTCGTTCGGGTTGAAGCGTTGAGCTTCTGGTTTTCGGCTTGTTTTCTGGTGTTAACATTTTTTCGTTTACCAAATCCCAGCTTGCGATTTCCCCCCTTAGAGACTTAGACTTGACAGTAGATGGCTGGATGCCAAAAGTTGGTTCTGGCCCCATCATTGTGGCATATACCTCCGCTTGAAATATGATCGTCGGTCATCAAAGCGAGTGGTGTTGCCATTACATAGGTCGGTAACCAAGATAGGTGGTAATACACAGTTAGCATGTCGGAAGTTTGAGCCCGTGCCGCGAATAACTCATGGTTTTGTATGAGGTATATACATGTCTTGCAGTTATTGACTCGACGACTAATTAGTTCCGTGACCGCTTTTACAATACTGCATCTGTATCTGAGAGATATGGCACGCTTCAAATGAAAATGCTCTGGGCTGCATGTCGCGTTCGATGGTTTTAGAAGCCGACACTTGTAATCTGACGGAGTAGAGCCAGTAGCTCATTTGTTTCCGAACTTTCTTAATATCTGGTTCAGGAACGCCGATAGTGAGGAAATTTCCGGCCTATCCCCTCTTCTTCCCGCTTTGCTACCTATTACCATCCAGGTTAAGGTGTTGAGGTTATTCTGGACTCCAAGTTGTTGTAGGACCTCAGTACCATTACGCTCCTTTTCTGGAAGCCACGGATGGTAGCTCAGAAACCCTCTTCACGGCCAGTCGCCCACCCTAGGAATAGCTCACACTGCTCTATATCACAACCAGACGGATTGGTGTCGTAATACTAGACCCATCCATCGGCCTCGATAGCCTTGGCTGCAAATGCAAACTTGGCTGCTCCTGGCGGAGCAGTCATTTGAGCCGAAGAGTTGGGATCGTCAGAAGAAAGCTACCACTTTGGTTTGCCTTTAGCCGCAGATGGCACAGACGATCCTTTCCCTTCAACATTGGCAGAGCCCGTTGTGTTTGCCCGAACGTCGTTTGCCCGGAGGCTGTTTGCTGCCCGAAGACACATCTTAGCTCCAGCAGGTGACGCCGACGTCCGTTAAGGACTGTGTTCCAAAAGCGTCGGTTACCTGATGAATAAGTAGAGAAACTGGATCTTGATTCAGGTTTCTGTTGAAGAGCTCAGGGTTGCCCCTTCGTTCAGTGTCATGATGGAAGTGCTGAGATTTTCTTTTGTATTTCAGGTTTTTAATTTCATCATAGTTGGCTACCATGTCCGTTGCTTGTCGGGGGAAAAAGTCGATCTAGGCAGAGCCCCTTTTTGCCGAGACAAGGCTAGTTGAAACTGGGGGCCCCCTGGTACCCAGAGTTCACCATTTTCGGCTACATCTTAACCCCTGTGACCATTTAGCCCTCGGCCCGGTAGTCACACCTTGGCTTGGGGTTGTAATTACCGCTAGTTCCAACACTTGCGCCTTTAGTAGGCCTATTGTACTAACCCCTTTAGGCATTCACAAACGTACATGATTATAGTCGAAATTAGAACTAGAAATTATTTTTGGTTATTACGTTCTTGCATGAATTATGTTAGTTTGTTGTTCTGCCTAACTTTTTTTTTATTGCATTATATATTGAGATGAACTGGTGCTAATTCTCTGTAATTTCCAATGTTCTTATGCTCCACCTTCTCTGTAACCCGTAAGACTCACAATAGTCAGAGGTGAACCCCAGCTTCTATTGCCTGAAGACCCCAAAGGCCGCAGCTCACTATACATATGAGGCAAGGGAAGCATCGATTGAAGATGCCATCCAGCGTAGATCTTCCTTTTAGATCGCGGTACTTAGGTCCGGAGTTTTACGGCTTCTCGCGCGCAGCCGAGTGTCCCATCGATCCTCCCACATTCCCTAGTCAGCCAACATAGCAGCGAGCAAGCTCGTTTAGACGGAACACTTCGATGGAGCGTTAACGTTAGCGGGTCTTTTTCGAGAAAACTTTCCCATCTTGGTCGTCTCCGGCCACTCGGGATGGTTGTCACCATAGTAAGTCATTGCAACGTACTCTATTCTTTCAAATAATGGAGTTGCAGTAGCTGCTGACTTTTAATAAATACCAGAAGGTTTTTAATTGTCCAATTTTGCGTTATAAAACTCCAAAATCTATCTTATACTTCAACAAAAGCTTTTTCCACCCATTTATTTATTCTTTCTTACCCTTCCTTGGTATTACTCTCCACAACAACCGCCGAACCTCCCTGGGCAACAAATGGGTTAATTCCATTATTTCCTTCAGTATACATTACAAGCTCAAGTGAGAAAATATCACAAACGGCGGTACAACGACCATCTATAGATTTATAACTTGAAAAAGGACATCATCCTCTGTCTGCCTGCAATCCGCTGTTGGTACCTTCTCCCGGTTGTGGAGAGACAAACGTATGTCCACATGTGCAAAATTCATATTAATATTCGCTACTATTCGTATTATAATAATAAGAGACGGAGATTAGTGGAAGCCTGGTCCTGGAGCCTGTGCTGGTGGCCTGATGGATTTTTGGAGGATAGCCGTAAAAACACCCTCTCCATCTGTCTTTTAGCACATATTGCATTGCAGGGCTATGTACCTCTCTCGCTATTAGGAGAGCTGCAACTTTTAATGGCTCCTATTCCGAGTGGCAGATACCGTACGACCTGGACGTGGCCTTCTGCAGCGGTGGTGGTGCCAGTGGGCTCAATCCGTAAATTGAGAATATGATGTGGGTTAATATATGCGACCATATTTGACATTATTTGGCCAATGTCGTCTATGCGACGTGCACTTTCCAGCGATTTGTCAAATTTACTACGTTGAGGGAACTGCAATGTGGAGACGCCAGGAAAGGGGATGTTTGATAGTTCCACGGGGAGAGCTTATTGTAAATTTTCTATTACGGTACCTGTTTTAGGCTCGTAGCGTTAAGTGGATCCAGCAAGGATCAATATAAATTCCGAGCCGCAAACAGATAAACACAACCGTCAGTTAAACAGAAGAAACGTCGGTCTTATACAGTTGGTATGGCTCGAACCGACAATATCCTGCGAGACATAAATCTCCTTCATTTTCCTCCAGCAAATCCACACATCATGATTGCTTGCCAGCTCATCCGAGAAAATGCTGAATTTATGACGTTGTACATCTTCGAATCGAACATTTTTTCTCGAACGACAATAGTCGCTTCCATATTAAATCATATCAAAAGTCGACAATCAGTCTTTTGGTTTCCAGAGAGGGCCTTAAATATTCGAGGAATATTCTGGCCATTCACCGAGCAACCAGAGCCATCCAACACGTTCAAATGGCAATAGGAGGGCAAAGGAATCGAAAGATGTGTATGACAGAAGAGCGTTCAGGAGACAATAATTCACATACGCGAGTATGGATAATGGGCCATAAATTACCGCCAAACAAAGCGGTAAGGAGCTCGTCGACAATAAGTCCAACGCCAAGAACGAGAGAAAAAAGTCGGCCGGGCTATTTAGGAGACCTCTAAGTCACTACGCGTCCATATTGTCGCTTTCTTCAATGCTTAGCGTCGCATCTCTCTGAGATATGCACGAAAGTTAATAGTTTGGAGGTAGTCAGCGATAGTGCGGAGTCGCCGCGGGATCATGTGGAATTCAGAGTATTGTTCTTTGTAGAACTGGAATTTATTGCAGAAGGGATGATCTGATATCCGAGCATTCCGCAATTTATGGTTCTTACTTCAGCTCGAGGATTGTCTCAAATTATGTTTATTCAAATTTATCGTCACACAAACGAGCCTTTACGCAATTGAAAACACATGTACCTCGTGAGGAGTCATTAAAACTATTAACAATAGGACCAAGCCGATACGCGTTCGATATATAAACTACCCCTAACCGCTCTAGTCCATGGTCCTGAGCGTCACTTACTTAGGGTATGCCGCACAGTCGCTTGCACAGAGTCGGGGTTGTGCTCCTTTCTTGAACGTTGCTTCAACGTATTGTGTCCTTTCATACGTGAACGGATCACGGTAAACGGCCTGTTAATAAATTCCCAACATGCGACAAGATTTATGACCTCAATAAGGGGAATCAATCTTTGGACATTGAAATTTTATACTTCCATCTGCGACATATCTCGCGGGCTTCAATCACATAATAATGCGTTCGTATTTGTAGGAACGCTAGATGGATATGTTTCCAAGCGTGGGTAATTTATCGGGTAAAGGATTGTGTATGAAAGTAGAAAATCGTTTTGAAGAGAAAAGGCGTTGGGAATTGAAATCTGAGACGGATAAATCCAAGGCTTTCCACTTTAAAAAGTTAGAAATTTTCATGATAAATGGTGACTATACTTTTCGATCTGAGGAATCGAATTATGTATCGATGGTTATTTGGGTATCTCTTATCAATAAGATTTAGGACTAACAAACTCCTAGGTGGGATAATTCAATGGAAAACTGAAACGAGCCCAGGCCAGGCTTAATTGCCTCTGATGTCAAAATAATGATATATGCGACTTACTGGCCGCTTTTCGATATGAAGCCTCAACTTGTAATATGGGGGACAAATATTATAGATACAATTGGTTAGTAAAACTTACAGATGCCAGCTTTGGGTAAGTTTACAAGAAAAATTGGATTCCAAGCACTCAATCCTTTAATAGGTCTATTGTACATTCTCCTAGAATCCCTTATTTAAAGTTCTTCTGACTGCGCCTTCGAAGACTTTAATAGAATTGAGACTGTGTTTCAGAGGCAGATAGGGAGGAGAATCTTCGTTGACGAAAACTCGACGTTTCTTCATCTAAGACCTAAGGAGAGCGCGAACCTGCATATGAATTGTGTAATTGTCTGCTCCTCTCCTCCCCCTAGACCTCCACATTAAATACGTCGTAGTGTACAGTGCCATCAGAAAACGTGAGTGCGGATGCTAGACAGCGAAGCCCTACGACCATAGTAACATCCTCGACGAAATACATAGGCAAATCTGTGCATTCCCCACGGACTATGCCACACGCAAGTTAAACTTAATGAGAAACTTAGTTGTGAACTTTCCAACCAGGACAGAGTGGAAGACCGGCGGCTTGTTACAAGGCTATAACACAGTATTCTTCAGCGACGGATCAAAAATGGTCTGTAAAGTAGGTGCGGGAGTTTTCTCGAATACACACCGTGTATCTGAGTCGTATGATCTCCCAAGTTTCGCCAGTGTATTCCAAGCGAAAGTACTGGCGATACTGAAAGCTTTTCGATGGCTGGGGCATGATCTGAGCCCCAAGCGTAATATAGCCATTCTGACCGATAGCCAAGCGCTGATGGGGCAGTGCAGATACACCTTGAACAGTCTTGGTGGCACGCTTAAGGTTACCCTCCTCTGGGTTCCCGGTCATTGGAACATAGAGGGAACGAGCGGACTGATGGATTGGCCAGGCGGGGGTCTGCTCTTGGCATTTCTTTCGGCGAGTACAGCCGGTGTCTCGCTAGTGACTGTCAAGGGTGGAATCTACTCGCACTACTTAGCAGCCGCAAACCTCAGATCTTGAAGGTTCACCACCTGTTCCAAGCCAAGAAGAATTTGGCGAGCTTATAACAAAACCCGATCACCGGAGCTCCTGTGTCAAACGCGTGCAAATGCATGCAAGATTGCGGCGGTCTGCATGTGGCACTGACCCATAGGGTAACATGCCACCAGGCTCGACATACTTTTCAATTTGTATTATCGAAGCTGGGGAAAAGAGGGGGTAAATCCTCAGGAACATCCTCAGCCATTGCCTAGTTCTAGCTGGAGTCAGGCTAGGGGCACTGGGTAAACCATTCTTTGGGGAACTCAGAGAGATTTTTAGCCGTAGGGGGCGTGATCTCCTTTCCTTCGTGAATGCGGGCTTCAGATTTACCGCAATGTCGTCCATCCTGTCGCTCTCTATGGTTCTGAGTGTTGGCCGATTATAAAAGACAATAAACGCAGTGTTGCGGTAATGGCGATGAAGATGCTGCATTGGACTAGTGGCGTGACACATTTTGACCACATCAGAAATGAGGATATCCGTGATTGATATGGAGTTGCACCGATCGTGGAAAAATTGCGAGAGAGGTGTCTTCGATGGTATGATCACGTAATTTGCGCTAAAGAGAATTCATTGGCCAAGATTGGTCTGAACATCGAAGTCGATTGTAAATGACCAAAAGGCCGGCCAAAACAACGGTGGCTTGGTACGTTGGATGGGGATTTAGAAACCTCGCGACTGCATCCAGATCAGGCATTTGATAGAACCTAATGGCGCAACCTATCACGACGAGTCGACCCCACTTGTGAACGGGACAAAGACTGAAGAAAAAGAAGAACTTTATTCCGCATGACGAAGATGCCAGCAGACCTATTCGAATTGCTCATCATCATTTTAAAGGTATCGTCCAGCGCTTCAAGATGGTTTCCTCTAACCTTCTTCTAAAATAGGCTATGGTGACATCAATCTACTCCATGCACATACCCAGCAACAGATTGAACACAACTTCAATGCAAACAATCCTCTCATGAGCGACTAAAGCAGAAGTGACTAAAGCATTACCTGCTGACGACCATTTTACTCCCTTGACCCGTTTTCGATTATATATTTAACTTCGTAAGTATTTTAGTTCAAGTTACTCCATAGCCACTAAAGATTGTAATGAAAACTGAGTGGTTGTTTTGTCTTGCAAAGTTGTTTTCTAGGTCGACCAGGTTTACTCTTTCTTGATAATTTTTGCATCTTTCCTCGCGTGTAGTATGTTGAAATCATTCTTCAATTAGTCTTTCAAATTTATTAGCTTTAAGTGGTTTAGGTGAATGCCTTTACGTGCTGAGTTTCTGCAGGAATAACAACTAGACAACTAGACTGGTATCGTTTGGCATATTTCTTCGGGCTAGCCTCTTGGTACCACTGACGTAGGGACATTTCAAATCAGAGAGGAGCATGAAGGGAAGTTATTAGTTCAAAAGTCGTTTGGGCCATATTATCCACGTGAGCAGAAAAACCCGCTCCTCAGCATCAATTTTACAATATTGTTACCTGTAGGCTCGCTAGGAAGCTGAATAAGGAAATACAATTTTCTGTCAAGCCACAAACCTTTGCTTTCGATGAGCCGCACAGTGCACCTGCCTCTCACCCAGTCAGAGTCTAAATTCTCTCGATTGTGCTTACAGTTAGTGTTACATTTATTAGCAAGAAAGGCGACGGGGTCCTTCCGCGACCACTATAAGGGCCGGCTCTAAGATTATACGGTAGACAAAACATCTCGACCCCAGAAACCTGTGCAAGCTGCTTACGATACTCCCTGAAATTCTGAACCGGCTGGACTCTGCCTCCCTGCTCTCATAACAGTAATTAGAGTCTTAGGAGTTTCCAGTTCTAACACCGCGCGCCACAGCGCTGATTGGATTCCTCAGAGCGGCCTCTGATAACCACCTTCATCCTCTTCCTCACAGCGGCCACATATAGCCAAACCACCTCTTCAATTTTTTCGTATGGTAATTTAATGAATAGTATCTCGTTAAAAGCCTCGAGTTCTTCTACAAAGATTTCTGCGTGTCGCCAGAGATTCAATTTTCTCCATCCTGCTGCTTAAGCCTATGCAAATTCACTCTTCCGAGTAGGTTTGTCAGTGGACGAACTAATGTTAAACGACTCTCTCAGTCGGCCAAGTTTCAGCAGCAACTGGGCAGCTCCACACCAACTGGTTTGATGTATTGTTGCTATTTAGTGCCGATAATGCTGCTTGACTGACGGAATAAACTTGACTGGCGAGACCCACCATTTATGGCAGAAATGTTTTTGCTATTAATAATCTGATGCCAGGAAAATGGTCACCATTTTTCCAAAAGAACGGGCCAGCTTCATAGTCGGGTGTTTCGAAAGTACCCCAGAACTAATCCAGTTTCCATGACTGAAGCTGAAGATTATTGTTATATGATATGAGGCTATAAACTATAAAATTATATAACCAGACGCCTTCTGTGCGATCGGGGATCTTCACGTTTAGGTGTTGCTCTACGATTGGTCGTTTTTCCCTACACTAATGGTATCAAATTTGTATCTGTCGTTAGTTGCTACCCAGTTCCCCGCCAAATGGAGAGCGGCAGATCTAGGAGCAGCTAGCCAGAAACCGTTTGTCACACGACCCTAGGCTAACCCCCATCTCGCGCCTTGGGAAAACTTCAAATGAGGTCCTTTCACCAATAGGACGGAAGAGGAGGAAGGGAACTGTTAGTTCAAAAAACTCCCTGCCATCATGCCCCTCCGGTCGAGATTCACCTTCTTCGAAACAAGCAGTCAGCACTCCTCAACGGTCCCGCAACAAGCTCAGCAACAGAACCTGAATAATTGAGCAGGCACAACTCTTCTGGCATGTCAAGTTTTGCAGACTCCTGTTCTGGTCGCCATTTCGGGAATTCGTTTCCGTCTAGAGTTGGGGTGAAATATCCTTTATTCAAGTGCTCTGGCATTGATGTCACCCCTGATCAGAATCCGCTCCAACGTGCCCAAGATAGCTTAGTTCTAAATACTGAATCCAGATAAAACCGTCTCCTCGGTTTTCGACAAGAGCTAAGGTGAGTTTTGCTCTGAAGACTGGACACCGCCCCGAGCCCGCAGTGTACGCAACGCTCTCACCATATGCGTCACGATCCTCGTATTGAACGCAACTTTCCTTCATGCTGTCCTTCTGTCGGGTCCCCGGTAGCAGACGTGTTCCCATAATCTAAACATCTGTAATATTTAGCGGTCCAAATTCGTATCCCGCTTACCACCTGTTTCCTGCTCGTGTATTACTCACCATTTTCTTCCTAAGCTACATTTTGGCCTCAGAAGTTCACAGAGGTGTATTGTTTAACTTCGTACATTCGCGCTTGATGGCCTCTTCTGCTTTATTCTTTTCTACGAGGCAGTTATGATCTCAGATTTCCAATGAGCACTGAGCACGTGGGTTCTAGGATAGAAATCAAAGTTTTTTTTCCCAGTAGTTGCTTGACCGCTTCACGGAATGCACCATTATTTGTTGTTTTCCCCGTCGTTTTCCAAATGGAAGATGCTTCTGCTCCGCTTGATCCTATAACATTCTCGAGATTTCTTTGTTGGATTTTGAATCTTGAGCGGTGAAGAAAACGTGTTCTACATCTTCTGCTGCACCTTCATATGTAGGACAATCTGGTATTCATCCAGGACGAACCAATAGAGGTACTTTCTGTTAGCCCAGTGTCGGGTTATGAATTGAGGCGAATCCTAACTTCTCTCACCGTGGTTTCACGTAGTTCACTCACTTATGTTCGTGATTAGCCTGTATGACCACCGGCCATTCTTCGCCTGGTTCTATATTGTTTGAATGACCTCATTTGCTAAGAGTCGCTTGCTGCTTTTCTTATAAGCGAGTTACTTCATCGGCTAAAATATCCACTGGAATCATCCCCATAATTACGCATTTTGCCACATACGATCTTGTTCGGTATCCGAAGAATGTTCACTTAGCCGACATAGAGCTTGAGGGTGTCTGCGATTTTCATCGATTTTTAATGTTGGTACCCCCACTGACCTCGTATAAAAGAACAGAGCTGATAGCTCGCAATAAAAGTAATCGTCAGCTGTGTTTCGGGCCACCTATGTTTGGAAGCTTCCTTTTTAATGTTGAGCTCAGGACAAAATTTGGCGGAAACGTTGGAACTGTGAACCCCCATATATTACATTATTCCACGTTGGCCTTAAAGCGGAGGAGGCTGAACTTGGCTCCCATACATGTAAAGATTGGGTACCAAATGACCAAAAAACCTGAAAAAAACAATGCGGTGATCCATGCGCATGGTACCTACGCCTCAAGAAACTCTCCGGTGCCATATATGGTCAAACTAAGTTGATAATCATCATCATCCACTGCGTAACAACCGGTATCTGGTTTAGGCCTGCCTTAGTAAACCCCCGTTTTGTGCCGAGGTCCACCGATTCGATATGCCTAATACCTGTTTGGCGTCTTGTCCTACGCCATCGCACCATAGCAGGCAGGGTCTGCCTCGTCTTCTTTTTCTACCATAGATATTCCCCTTCTAGAATTTCCGGACTGGATCATCCTCATCCATACGGATCAAGTGACCCGTTCATAGATTTCGTCGTTATGTAGGCTACGGAATTATCCATCTTCATGTAGGGGGCCAAAAATTCTTTGGAGGATTCTTCTCTCGGACGCAGCAAGAGTTCGCTGTTTTTTGCTAAGAGCCCAAGTCTCCGAGGAATACATAAATACTGGCAAGATCATTGTCTTGTACAGTAAGAGCTTTGACCCCATGGTGAGATGTTTCGAGCGAAACGGTTTTTTCATCATCATAGCTATTATCGATTGTGATTTTCATTGGTCTTGCTATTGCAGAGTATATCCTTGGTAGTATCTTCGGGGTGCAACCCCATTTTTCTCTTGCTATGGACCTGTAGCTTTCCGACATGCGAGAAGTCCAGTATAATTTGTGGTCTAGCGTAATTCCCAAATATTTGATTTCTGTTGCTCATTTCACTTTAATGACATATAACCTTATGGCTCTCAGATGATCAAGCTTGGGGTTTTGGCTGGATTGGTGCGCAGTCCGCCTTTCTGTACCAAGCACTAGTAACCCTTAATCCAGTTTGGGCTCTATCACATAGGGTATCCCCATATATGCCCCTACAAATTAAAACAATGTCGTCGGCGTAACTCTGTATTCTAGTATTTGCTAACGCGTCCAGGAGTTCGTCCACTACCATACTCCATATAAGCGGTGGTAGTACCCCGCCCTGTTGACAACCTAGAGTAGTATTCATGACAATAGAATTTGTACCTTTCGTTACTTCTATTTGCCTACTCTCTAACATTCTGGCCATCCAGAAAGTCTGGGTGTTTCCTACCCCCTGGCGGTTTTAGGCATCATCTATCTCTGTGTGCGATGTGTCATCGAATATACATACAGATGGAAAATATTGCCCTATATTTAGCTATAGCTTTGTATAACCTGGTTACTCTGTGGTATGTTTGATTCCTTCACAGAATTCCCTGAGACTGTTTCGGTTTGCTTCCCCCATTGCGTTGTTATATGCAGTTAGCGCATATTTGTACCTCGGCCAGTTTGTGGTTTGTTTTGCCCAGTTGAAGAGTTTACGTACCTCTGTTTCCAATGTCCAGGCCCAGATGGCATAATGCCAGTCATGCTACAGAAGCAGCAGGAAAGGGTTGTGCCATGGCTTGTTGAGATTTATCGGAGCTGCATCACTTTAGGATACGTACCGCAGTCCTGGAGGCGCGCACGGGTGGTTTTCACACCGAAAGCGGGCAGGCGCGGTCATGAGTCCGCGAAGGACTTTCGGCCAATCAGCCTGACCTCTTTCGTGCTGAAGACCCTAGAACGCGTCCTGGACATTCACTTAAGGACGATTATGGAGAGAACGCCTTTCACTAAGTCCCAGCATGCCTACCTCAAAGGAAAATCCACAGAAACCGCCCTCCACGAGGTAATTGGCACGGTTGAGCGGTCACTGCAGTACAAGCAGTATACCCTTGCTGCCTTCTTGGATATAGAAGGAGCCTCCAACAACGTCAGTACCAACGCCATCAAGGAAGCCTTGACCGTTGTTGGATTGGAGGGGTATCTCACGCATTGGATTATATCCATGCTGAGTACCAGGATAATCCAATCCGATCTGGGAGGCAACCACTTGACCAGAGCTGTGAGCAGAGGCACGCCCCAGGGTGGTGCTATCTCACCGGTGCTCTGGTTAATAGTAATGGACAAAATTTTACGTACATTAGACAGCAGCGGGGTGAAGGTGGTGGCGTATGCCGACGACTTGGTGATACTAGTATCTGGGATGTTTCCGTCCATTATGAGCGACGTCATGGAAGGAGCGTTGCGAAAGGTGTGCCTGTGGGCCGCAAGATGCGGACTCAGCATAAACCCAACCAAAACGCAACTGAAGCTATTCACCACCAAGACAAGGATACCTGAATTCCATCTACCACGGCTGAATGAACAAAGATTGGTTCTTTCCTCTAATGTGAAGTATCTGGGTGTAATCCTGGATCCTAAGCTAAATTGGAGGTTGAACATAGAACTGAGGGTTAAGAAGGCCTGTATAGCCTTCTATGCCTGTAAGAGAACCTTTGCCAAGAAATGGGGTCTCCGGCCGAGGATGGTTCTCTAGATGTACACCGCTGTAGTGCGTCCGATCCTGACGTACGGATCTATTGTATGGTGGCAGGCTTTGAAGAAGAAATACAATAGAACGAAGCTTAATAGGATTCAAAGAACCGCGTGTGCAGGTGCTACGGGGGCTCTGCAGTCTTGCCCGGCAGATGCTCTCAATGTACTCCTGCATCTCCTCCCCCTTGACCTCCACATCAAATATGTTGCAACGTGCAGTGCCGTCAGACTACGTGAGTCCGGATGCTGGGCAGCGAAGTCCTACGCCCACAGCAACATTCTAGATGAAATACCTCGAGAAATCTGGGCATCCCCCACGGACTATGTCACACGCAAGCTGAACTTCACGAGAAACTTTGCTGTGGACCTTCCAACCAGGGCAAAGTGGAAGACCGGCGGCGTGTTGCAAGACTATGACACGGTATTCTTTACGGACGGATCAAAGATGGTCTATGGAGTTGGCGCGGGGGTTTTCTCGAATACACACGGTGTGTCCAAGTCGTATGGTCTCCCAGGTTTCGCCAGTGTATTCCAGGCGGAAGTACTGGCGATATTGGAAGTCTGTCGATGGCTGGAGCGTGATTCGAGCCCCAAGCGTAACATAGCCATTCTGACCGACAGCCAAGCGGCCATCAAGGCCTTGCACTCAACGACGACATCTTCCCGGTTGGTGGGGCAGTGCAGAGACACGCTCAACCATCTGGGCTGGCTCTGAAGATCCGAGCCAGCTGGACTCCGCTTCCCTGTTCCTATAACAACAGTCACGGTCTTAGGAGTTTGTGGCATCAAAACGGCGCACCAAAGCGCTAATTGTTACCTGTTTCCAATCTGGCTAGGTTCATATTCCGCCAGGGTACATCCCTTAATGACTTAACTGTCTTAGCCTGACATCTGGCCTCATATGCGTCAATGAAGGTTTTGGTGAGGTTTTCCACCGCTGTTTCAGGTTGCAGTTCGTTCCTGATATCACTTTCCTTGCTGCTGTCGGTGCTTTCCCAGACTTTGTGATGGGTATCGGCATAGCAGTCGAGGAGAAGTGGGTGGAATCCGAATATTGTCTCCTGGGAAGTAGCCCGATGCCACGACTGACTCTCGGGAGTGCCCCAACCAGCTCGTTTCCAATAAGACTTGGATAGGCACAAAGCCCCTGGTCAGAAACTATTAAACACGTATATATTTTAAACTACGTTTAAGAATGATGCAAGCTCTTGGTTGTTTGCAAGAGGAGTCCCAAATTACCTGCACGCTTCCTCCTTGCAGACCACGAATCTGCCCCCGGCACATCCAAGGCTCCTGGCCCAGCACTATTCCAATGTTCTCCTTGCAACTTTCCCTTGCAATTCCCTCAGATGCAACTTTCCCATGGTGCAAATTTATCTAGGCTATCTTAGTCTTTTCCACTGTCGGAGTATCACCCTCTTCCTCCGACATGGCGCTTTCCTGAACATCGTTGTTCACCCCAAACCCTAGAAGATGTTGGTCTAAGTGGTCCAGCTTCTGCTCTACACTGGACAGCGGATCTATTTAATCGATTAATCCAGTCCTTTTCGCCTCTATGGTCTCCGAAATTCCTTCAGGAACCTAAATTTTCAACCCGATGTTTCCTCAAAAGTGTCTTTCTTCGGCTTTTCCCTGTGCACGTGTATAGGTATGTAGCCAAATCTATATTTTATCTATATATGATATGGTAGCTCCAACGTTTGATTGCCTCGAAGGATCGGTCAACCAACGCGATCGTGAGGAGTTCACCCTTGCTTCCACCTTGCTTCTGAAGACTCTCCATAATCGCGTATGGAGATCCCAATTCTAAGCGATTAGAAGGCTCACGAGATTTTCAGTCTCTATTATTGCGGATTTTGAAAGGAACACTGTCACCATGTGTGCTCCTGATATATCATCTCCATCACATGTCGACTTTTCTGTTCCTTTCCAGGTGGAAAGCGAATCCCAGTGAACACAAGCTTCGCAGTGCATCGCTTGGTCATCTGCCTGACAAGGTCTCCGATCGTTTCCTGCTCCTTACGAGTGAATATTTGATCGGGAAACGTTTTTGGCAGTACAGCCAATCAAATACCCTTGACCGCTGTAGCATAGCTAATGGCGGACTTCCTGATTCCTGCCTTTAGGGGGTAACTATCATCTTACGTTGCTTATATTCGGTCGACTGATTTATGTGATCCTGACGTATCTGATCGTATGTCATCTGACTTCAGAATTTTTCTGAAGGACGGGATTGGGTGGTGTTTCCGCGGTGCCTGATGAGGCCTGGATGTTTTATCACCAGATGAACTTTTTGAAGGAATCGAAATGCACTTAGAAAATATTCTTACTGCACCACCATTATTGGACTTCCTCAAATTTAAAAAACTATGAAATTGGTCCGGTATCACGTCAACTGGATACGGACTTAGGATTCCCTCAACTCTCGATCAAAATTTTTTCGCTTCGGTTTTGTCAATATCTAGAATTGGAAAGGAACAGGTATTGTACTTCAATTTTCTCTCGCAGGGTATTAAGAGGTGGATATTGTGTAAACCAAGCTCTTTCAAATGTCCTCGAAAGGCAAATCTAAGACGTGGTGCTTCCACAGCCTTATCTCAATTAATCCTCCTGGGCAGGTAATTAACACCAATTTACTTAGCACAATATGTTTAATCTTTAATCTCGGCAGATGTTTGCCTACTTAGCGCACAAGGCACGAGCGGCGTAAACAAAGAATGATTGCACTGAGCTGATCAAACACGGCATCCGCGCAGGAATAACATTATTTTTGATACAGCCCAATTGTCAGTGTAATCACCTAAATCAAGTGATAACAATTGACGCGGATTTAATTAGCTTGTTGGCACTAATTCAACATCGGAGGTATTTACACGCTCCAGTTATGAACCTCAGATGAAGCCGCGAAGACGCAGATGCCTGCCTGTGTTTGCCGACAAGATGTCGTCTTACCTGAAAGTGAAGCTCGTCTTTGCCGACTGTGTCAACTGTTTGCAGTGGAATCATGAACACTTGCGCCAAGGAAAAGGTGGAAATATAAGTTTGCTGGGTAGGCGGACTGCTTCTAATAAACGGATCCAAATAGATACAAATTAAGATAAGATGCCTTATATTTTACGACTTTAGTTGTCATATGGTATCGAGTTCACGTAGTTGCTTTTTTAATTACAAAGATTGTTTGGCAGACAATCGACCCTATCGCACCATCCATTGAAATCTCAGAATAAGAATTAAGGACATGAGCAGCAAATATATTTTTTAAGCTCGAATAATTCATTTCCTTTCACAAAACAGTATTCAAGTCCCACCCGTTTGCATCTATGTAACTCCGCAGCGAAAATCATAAATACCAAAAACAGAATCCTTGTCCTGTCATAATCCTTGAGCAAGAGCTGCCCTCAAATTAATCCCTTCGTAGTATTACGTCTCTAACTGCTTTTTCTGATACCGCATTCGCACCTCCCCGAAAAGGCGCTTTTCCTAGCCGAGAAAAATCTTTCCTGGACAGACGATAGATGACCGACACTGAGTCCTTGCGCTTTGCTAGAGCAGGCTATGTAGAAGGAAACCAAGCTAGGACGACGGAGTAAAAGCTACGACAAACAGTGGCAAGGAAAAGACGACGTAGACAAGCGCCAGGGCCAGGACATAAAACCTTTGCGCAGAATTCAGATGTCAGAAATGTTTGATTTATAAACACGGCTAATGCCGGTTTTTGTACATTTTACATACGGACAAATCCCATAGCTGCTCACCCGGACGGATACTAAATCCTCCAAGCACTGGGGTGGGAACCCATTGCAAAGGACACCATCACAGGGCAGTTCGGTGTCCGCTTCTCATTCGGGGGCGAATACTCAATGACTCTTGCAGAAGGAGGAGAGAACATTATCAACCAAATTTGGACCAAAGAGAATTCCTCACATCAAGTGGTAAGGAGGAGCAGACAGGGTGTCCTTCTTCATAGGTTATTCATAATATGTGTAAACTTGAAAAGATACATAACCGGCAATAAGCGTCGAAGCTAAATACTTCCACTTGTGGGCAATCATCTAGAAACCTTTTGTTCTTAGTGCAAGCGCAAGTTTGTTTTGTCCTAAATCTCATCAGGACGAAATCGAGCTCATGACATATAGTTCCATGTCTCCGCTTTTCAGCATTTCTTTTCCAAATACTACTCCTCAGTTTATGTTCATTGCGGTTAGTTTATGGCTAGCTTTCAGTCCACCTGAAAGTTACAATAGCAACGCTTCCCTTAACCATCCGCAATTTTGTCCGCAACACCGTGAAAATGTCCTGTCAGAGCGAGCGGATAGACAAACGCAAAGAACAGGAGTAATTCTCATCGGTTATTATAAATTTCCAGTAATTTTCTTACGGATACTCATGAAAGTCCAAATGGATTTCAACGGAAGATGAGATCTAATCCCAAACCCTTCACGTGGACTGGTCACGTTGCCAAGATAGGCGAAGGTGGTTGAAGCGAAATGAGCAAACCTGAACATTAGCAACACAACAGCAGGATTTTTTGGTGAGCACACAAAAGACACCCCCGGAACATTTTAATACTTTTGTGGATATTTTATAGGACAGGAATTATTTGTTACTTTTATTTACTCATGTTGGCGCGTTTTATTATTTATTCTGTTGTCGGTTGGACATTGCCGGGGCTCGTGTTCAAGGATAATAATACCAAAGGCGGTAGCCTCGGATGGAGACTAGTCATGCCACTCGGCTGGCATTCTTTAATACCTTTCCTTCTCGGTGCCTGGCGGAATGAAAAGCGAAGTATCTACTGTAGAGGTCCGCGTGGACGATGATCCAGGAAGGTGTACACAAAACAGGATTATTTCCGTAGTATATTTTACCGGTTGCACACAGGAAGAAATTTATTATGATCCCTTTTTGATTTTTTTTCTACGCGAATTTGGTCGCTTTGCTAAGTTATGTCCTTCGGACGACGACGCTGTATCTCATCGTTGTCTCTGAAAGTAGGTACTATTATCCGGTGGTTTTACGTAACCTTTGTAAGGATCCTGAAATGTAAGCGATTTAACGTCACAAGTGTTTGGTTTTCTTGGTTTTGGGATTCCTTTCTCAATGTTTTCAGTGAAAGACCTCAACGGAATATGATGGTGATAGTGCTTATTGTAAAAGCATTTGAAATGAAACAATAAGAGCAGTTGGATGTTCGGTTTCTAATAAATACCCTGGAAAGATTCGCTGAAAGGTTACTGTGTCCCTATACATTTTTTTATATCAAGGACATAATTAGGACCGACTATACAGAGTACCCCTTGAATTTATTTATATTACTAAAATTCTAATTAGCTTTGTTCACCACTTGAAACTGAAATTGTGAATAGACGGAAATAAGCAAAGTGAAGGACGGTGTGATAGTCGAGTTGGTTGAACGTCAGCCTCTTGATCTCATTCTGGGTTCGAATTCCAGTGCAACGAGGCGAGTAACTTGCGAACGCACGCAAATGCGAATCGCAGTGGCCATAACATCGAAAAACAATAAGCCACTCACTTTGGGTTGAAACAAAACCAATATCAACATTTGAGCTTTATCAACCAGTTTACTTCCAACGTTTAACACGTGTCTGGGAAAGTTAATGTATGATAGTTACTGACGCTTTGCCACGTATTACAGAGGTCAAAATCTCCGCCACCGTCAATTTTCCGGCAATTGCGGAGGCGTCGAGAGACGACACTGTCCTTCACAGGAGTACCAACTTCAAATACACATTTCGCTTCAACGCCCAGTATATACTGCGAGACTTCGGACTAGGTACCAAGCCCATATATTCCCGCCGATTTCTGAAAGGAAGTATTTCTCGTTGTTCACAATCTGGCGCACCCAGGCATTTGAACAACGAATTGGTTAGTCACCGTGAAGTATCGCCAGCCGTCCATGAACAAGGACATTAATTCCTGGGCCAGAGAGAGCATTGCATGTCAGAAGTGCAAGACTAAAAAACATGTAACGAAAGAGGCAGACGTGTTCCCTCGGTCCAGCAAGCGTTTCCGCACAACCCACCTCGACATCATTCACCCTTTGTGAGACTTGCATGGTTTGAGTTATTGCCTCATAATCAACGATAAGTTGACGCGGTGGCATGTGGGGATACCTCTGAAAGACATTAATACACAATCTTGTATTGAGGCTCTTCGGTTGAGAATGGATTCTACTCGTTGGCGTCTCAGCAATTATAATCACCGACCAAGGGCTGCCGTTTAAGTCCTCTCTTTTCTCAGAGTTAGGTAAACTCCTCGCCTTCAAAACGCTACCGGGCAACCGCATACCATCCGCAGTCGAATGGGATGTTTGACAGGTGTCAAAAAACACTGAAGGCCGCCATATGGATCATGACGAGGAAAGGGGTAGGATGGGATTTGGGGATGGAAAGGGAAGTCGGTTAAGAGCAGCACGAGTCATTAAGGTTGGGGGGGGGGGGACGCGTATTCTGAATGGGAGGCATGATCAATGTAGAGAACTACTCTGCCTTCTCTGTCGAATAGACGGTTATCACTGTTATAGGGAATGAGGATTTGTGGAAATTGATTCTTGTGGAAGAAATTTAACTTGTTGATTTCAGTGCCTAAACATTCGGCAACTAGGAGGTTGGGATGCGATTAATACCTTTCTAGGAATTTGACTACATATCTAGCCATGACGGGATTGATACGCGGCGTCCGGGAAGTGTCGTAGAACCGGTAGAACCGTTTTTGAAAATACCGGTACAGTAGCGCAGGATTTGCCTTTCCTTGAAACGTAGCCTAACCACTTGTCTAAGGAAGGTATCCGTCCATGAATTCAAAGGTGATCGAAGGTCTGAACAACTATTTGTAGCAGAAAATTTTGCCCTTTTATGGAGTGGATTATTAAACCGAAAGATAGGATATAGGAATTTGAAGGCACCATTTGCACGGTTTAGTGCTTTATTAATATGATGCCCATATAGACGACTTGAATCGGAATTGAATTGATGAGGACAGACAGGTTCTTCATGTCGAAAGTCATTCTCGGTGTCATCCTCAATCTATTCCTGCGGAAGACAATCGTTTGGCACTTACGAGGATTGAGGGCTAGTTTCCACTTGGTAAATTATCGGTAAAGCTCAGACATATATGATTTCAGATGGGATTACCACACGCACACGATGGACATGTGAAGGTGTATACTATGAGGTCACCGGCAAATTGGAGAATCTTGATGAGATTACGATTAGGAGCGAGTTTACAAATGTCTGCTGTGAACAACAAGATAAGAGTTGCGGAAAGGACGGATTCTTGCGGGATGCCAGCAGGGGTGGGGTACTGAAAGGATTGCGAACCATTTAGGAAGCAGAGATGCGGATGGAAGTTTAAGACGTTTTTGAGCGAATAGACTGGTTCTCAATTTTCCCTGTTGCGTTATTGAGATGTTTGTTAAAGTCATTATAGTCAGTTCCTGATGTCAGCGTCTACTTCTGAATAGGTGCCCCAATCTTCTCGGATTCCTTACTATTATTTCTACTTCACAGTCCTCAATATCTAGATTTTTAATTTGTAATCCCGCCCCCTGAGAACCACTAACGCTACGGCTGCCTTTCGAGCCCCCCCCCCCCCCTCCTCGAGGTTCTCCATGTGCCCTCTGTTTCTTCACCAAATTGTCCACACGCATGGGAAATTCGCTCAATCTGTAGTAGAAGGGGCGATTTGGGCGTTTTATTGTCCCCTACTCTGATCGTGAAGAGTTTGCCTTTGCCCTTCACCTTTCTTCTAAGACTCACAATTCCCTGGAGAGATCTGGAAGATGTAAATTTAGTGACTTTGGTTCTAAGCTTGGTTCCGCCGGGAACCTCCCTCCTATTTGTGTGCAGTATGAGGTGCGGTTTCTTGTTTTGAAGGTTTTGTGCCTTAGTAAAATCGATTGACTATGTGTCTGTCTGTCCTTCCGTTTGTCTATCTATGTATCTCAGGGGGGGCTGAGCTCGTGTCCTCTGTGTCTGTCTAGTGTACTGTAATATTCTTAGTTTAGATAACATAAGTATTCACGCAGTAAACGGTATCATTGATTATAACCAGCAGCGATACGCTTCGAAGTGCTAATGCATACACGCTTGCTGCCTTCTGGTGAGTGAGGGAGTTGTCTGATGCTGCTTCATCTGCAGTATGATGGGCGAATAGCTATAATGACTCTGGTGGATAGCCACCCGTTCCTTCTGTTTAGTGGTGTTTTGTGACGTCTTATGTGTTAGCGTGGTAGTTGACTTGTGGAAAGGTTTCGTTCCGGTGGTTGATCCTAGTCTATTGGGGAGTACTATTTCCACGTACTTGAGGAGAGCGATCAGACCCCAATCTTGCTACGGAGGTTATCGGGTACCGTGGGACTCTGAGAGGATATGTCTCCGAGAAGTTCTAAGGGATGTTTCCTCGCCTCGACTGTTTCCAATGCCCCTCCCCCCCCCCCCCCCTCGCAAACTTTAAAAAAGCGTAGTTGCCAAGCAAACAACTCTTCAAAAATATCCACAATAAAAATAAGAAATTATTAACGAAAATACTTAATCGTAGTTTGGACGAAAGTTGCTGATGTGTCGAATAAACTGTAACCATTTCAGCCCGGTTGGTTCAACAGAATATTAGTTTTGTTTCCCACGAGTTGGTAAAATATAGTTTCGATAAAAACGTGATTAAAATTTTAATTTTGTATGCACGCGTCATGCGAGCTCTTCTGTTTGCTGTAGCTTTGTAGGGTGTACAACTCCGCAATTTTAATGATTATAATTGTGGTTTGGACGATAAATGTAAGTATACAGAATAAGAAAACATGTGAATTTTTGGTTTAAGATTCCGACAAATGGATTACTACCTTTTTACGGGGCCCACTTTGACTCAAAAACAAATATAAGCGATTATCAAATTAAACGGAAAACCCCCTTAATGGACCCCGAACCGCCACTTACTGGAAGCCAAAACGTATCTAATGTTTAGTCGGAGTTTCGACGGGAGGAAGGGTTCTGTGGCATTAACCTTGAAGCCACTTCAGAATGATGTTGATCATGTCAAATAAAGTAATATTAGAAACAATCTTCAAGAATAGTTTGGAGTTGGGGATAACTGGCTGTATTCCAAAGGAACCTCATTGAAACCTCAGTTAATAAACTTCACCTTGCCGTGCTGTGGGGAGCTATGGCACGGGGTACCTCCTCATGTCATTCAAATGAATTCATCTGTTAGAAAAAAATAAGAAACTTGGCAAGTTACTACACAAAAACTGGTCCACCAGGCAGAGGCATGTCTCCACAATATTGAAAACCAGGTTATTATATCCATGGAGGGAGAAATTGATTATTCAATCGGTTGCGAAGGGTGCAACCAACTAAGGTCCCATATCGGCACGCAGGGACCAGCAAAAGTACGGCTGCGATCAGTACGTTAGATGCCAGGAAGGAAATAGGTCCCGGTAGCGGGAGTGTTAAATAGTATCTGTGCTAGATGAAGGAAGTTCTGGGCCTTCAACAATGGAGAAAAAAAAAAGGAAACCGCGGAGATTAGCCCACAAAAGTGGAAGTTCTGTAAATCCGAATACATGAAGGAGATAATCCGGGGTAAGTCAGCAGTGAAGTTGGGTGCCAGGAGGCTCGCTTTTGGATATGCTAATGCGCTGAAATACATTCGACTGGCTATATCGCCGAAAGTATTTCCAAAGCAAATACTCGCTCTTGAGGAGCAGGAAGCAATCGAAGACCTCATCGTCATGGTGATGCACACAAGGTGGGGTAAGGAGCCTGAGTTTACCCGCATACGTTTTCCACCAGGTAGGCTGGTAGACTCGACCGGTAGGCTTAGGACCATAATTGCCAATTCAGAAGGGAACAAAACTGTTGAAATTTGCTAGAGATGATATACCAGGGGCACACATGCTGACAGTTTTCCTTCTCAAAGCCAGAGCGACGGAGAAGATTCAACGCCTCTTAATCGTTCCAAACATGGATTTCCATACGCGGTTATGGTACATTTTTGGTAGCAAAGACGAAGGCAAAGGCAAACTCCTCACGACTGGTGTACATTAACAATGCCAGGAGACATTAAGCATGGCAACTGCCTCATAAATAACAAATTAGACAGAATACTTGTGCGTGGGCAAAGGAAGAAACCAAGTTGGTATACTTCGGAGGCCACATCGGATGGAAACCCTACCGAGTAGGGAAATAGACATGCTGCCCACAGAAGAGAAGATTGTGGACGACCTTCTAAGGCTCAAAGCGGGCAGCGATATGCAAGGAAGTGCCACATCGGAGAAAGATGATGTTACTTCGACATTGGAGAATTAAGTCAATCACTAACAGAACCAATGGTGAGCACTAAGAGAGCCTAGGGAAACCTCCACTATGAGAAAGCTGCATCTACAGTATATGCAAGAACAATTTTTAAGGATGACAATGGAATAGTATTGGCTCAAGAATCCTGGGTGTACCGGGAAAGGATTTGCCGTCTGATAGGTGGAGGCTTGCAAGCAATTTGAAAATTCTTCTTGCAAAAAACCATTTAGAGTTCCTGACTGAAGACCTAGTGGCTATCGAAGTCTCATTGGAAACAGTAGGAACAACAGGAGACGGCACCAGGATGAAACCGGAACTAGTTATTAGACTGGCGAACTTCTGCGAGAGGGAAGTGCTAACACTTCTCTCTCTCTCTCTCTCTCTGCGATACAAACGTCCAATAAGACATATGAGGTAGCAGCGACACCAATTGGAGAGATAAGTACCTCCTTGTATTCATAATAATAATAATAATAATCGTTGGCGCAACAATCCATATTGGATCAGGGCCTTGAAGTGTGTTAGAGCACTTCATTCAAGACCGTAACGGTACACTAGGAGGCAATGTGGTCAGCATTGCGCTCGCCCGAGATTATTACCCTGATTTGACTCAGGTACTCATTCACAGCTGAGTCGACTGGTATCCGACGTCAAATCACGATACAAACTCCACTGCCATCAGTGAGATTTGAACCGCAACCTTCCGTACGACAGCCTTGTGCTCTAACCACTCAGCTATTCGGACTTGCATTCATCCTTAACAATAAGCTTGAAATATAATATAATGTAGGGAATACGCTAATATTCATGCGAGTACCTGGGGAGAGGTGCTAGACATAATTCTCTCATGAACCGGCTGGTCAAAAATTGTAGGATATCGAATGAGTGCTCTATGTCCGATCACCGAATAATCAGATTTGGCACTAACAGTAACTCGTAAGTAGAATAGTTATAATTAGAAATTTCACGAGAATATATTGGGTCTCCTATACGAGGTACCTGAGTGACAACATGCCTCTTTTATAGGTGGGCAGTAAAATCAGGAGAAAAATACATCCCGAAATGGTGGCTGTAGAGTCGTGATTGACGCATCCGCGGGCAAATGCCCGCTTAGGACCGTAAAGCCATCAAGGGATGTACTTTGATTGGACAGAAACCTGGCCAGAGTAAGAATCAAGCTCTAAAAATGTTTCAGCTGGGCGAAACAAACCGAGGACTGGCAGAGATACAAATATGCATTGTCGAGTATAGCTACGCGATTAAGCAATCAAAATGAAACAGATTCAGGTAATTATGTTACGAGATCGAACAAATCACAGAAACATCCAGCCTGCGCAGCATCTTCTGTCTGTCTGAAGACGTAAGTTGGGAATTTTACCGAGAATGAGGACTATAGGAAATATCTATAGTCTGTAATCCCCTGCATCCATGTCAACAGCTTATCGGGCAGGACAATCGAATCGCCCCTGCATCAGCTGACGTATGTATTCCGGAATACCAAAGAAACTAAAGAAATAGCCCTGTGTGCATTTTTGGACATCAAAGGAACGGTCAATAACACATCGCACATAGAGATACGATATGACTTAATCCAGAAAAGAGTGGGAAACACACTGGCTTCTGGATGAGCAGGGTGGGGTACTATCAATCCAGGTCAATATGATACCACCTTTGATCATCCGAGAGCTATTTGATTACATGGCATGAAGGCGAATCGAGAAAGGGGAGGTCAAATAATAGGGGATTACACTAGACCAAAAACTACTGTCTTAGAAACATGGTGAAAACCTATGTCGAAAAGCTTCAAGGGCTTTGAAGACTTGCAGGTCCATAGCAAGGAAAAAATGGCAATTCATCCCGAAAATACATTGGGTATACACTATAATAATAAGGCTAATGATTACCTGTAGGCGGTAATCTGGGCAAATAGAACTGAACTCAGCACAACAGGCAGAGGGTTACACAAACTTCAAAAACTAGCTTGCGTATATATCAGTGGGGCAGTGAGGACAAGTTCAACGACATCCCTAGAGATCCTCTTGAGATTAACCCCTCTCGATTTTTACTCTCAAATGCAGGGGAAGAAGAGCAAGTAGAAGGGCAGGAGTTATTGGTCCAAGGAAAACGTGCGTTGAATCAATACATAAGCACACTAGTGTATTCTAGGCGGAGATATACACCATATGTAAATGAGCCTAAATTTACTATAGACGAAGAACATTGTTATTCTAATCGGTTTATTAACCGGTTATTAAGAGACTTGGATCCAACCAGGTGAATCCTAAATTGACATGGGGTTGCGTTGACAGACAGGACATGCTCGACTCGCTTAATAACATCTGGATACTTTGGGTTCCCGGCCAAGTTGGATTAGAAGGCAATTAGGTAGCGGACTGGCAAGTCAAAAAGGAGTAGGGATGCCGCTACATGGACTGGATCCTTTTTGTGGAAGCGGTAATAGATTCACGGCTATTACGTTCAAAAACAAAAAGGGACGGCTGAGGGAACCAACTGAGTGAACGTGCCAGGGATGGAACTGTGCAGGGTACCCACGGGGGGATAAAAACCCAGAGTATCGAAATCTTATTGCTCAAGCTAAGCGTGTTTAGTTTATTAATGTATTCCTACAGTAGCGTATAGTTCGATTAGAGCTTTAATAGCCACCTGGTGTTGACTAGCATTGGTCTAGTAAGGCAACAGGCTCTCCGATTAGTGTCACATACGCAATGACGCAGTAATTCGACATTAAAAAGGTAATAGGGGAGATGAGTTCTTCGTTTCCTACTATCCACGAAATAATAATTAAAATAATCCTGGCACAAATCAAAGATTATTTCGAAAACTTTCTCAACAGAGATCAGACTGATTTCCCTTCCGGATCCTCCTGCATTGACTAGATCAACACCCTACGGATCATCGCAGAGCAGTGCGCGGAGTATAGATCTTTGCTTCATCTGCTCTTCATCGATTTCGAGAAAGCTTTCGATAGTTTGAGCAGGAAGTATATCTGGTGTGCTCAGGAAGGCGGCATAGATGGCGCAAAATGTAATGTGCTGCACCGAGGTCAAATGTAGGTGGATTTTGAAGTCTAAAGCGGAACCTACTAGGTTTGCATCTTGTCACCCAAATTATTTTTCTTGTTATTAATAACGTTCTTTATGCTGCATTGTCCGGAGAACGTGAAGGAGTTCAATGGACGATGATCATTCCTCAAATATCTCGACTACCCTTATGAGCCAAATGGCTACGAATTTGGAAGAAGAGGCAATTAGAGTTGAACTGAAAAAGAAGAAGAACACCAAGGTAATTAAAGTCCTCAATCTGTCAGGTTACGTTAATGTCCCTATTTGCATAAATGAGCAGAGCATCGAAAGCGACGATCAAACTGGTTGTTGCCCGGCGCATTAGCAACGCTAGATCTGCTTCGGCTTCTTTGTTTGAAGTTTGGAAATGTAGTTTTCTCAACATCAAGTTCAAGTTCAATCTGTGTCGTGACATCGAGGCACACTGGCCTGATACTATTACAATCGAAGAACTTGGTCGCGCAAAGGCCTAGCACCCGCACGAGTTGTGATGAGAAGGTGGAACTGATAGTGGATAGGTCACGCATGAAGAAGGGACCACAAATACATTACTAATTGCGTCATGCAGTGGAATCCACTCTTCCAAGATGGCGAACGGGTAGCTCGCCCAAAGAGCATGGAGGAGGAGTGCAGGGATGTTAGGAAATCTTGAGGGAGCTGCAGCCCATTTAAGGTAACCACGAACGATGGCGCCTAGGTGTAATTGACGCGCTATACCCCAGCGAAAGGTTAGTTAGGCCGAATATCCCGTTTATTAGAATTGGACAACTGCACTCTGTTTTATTTTCACCAAAATACAATGAATGCCCTATGATTGGATTGAAATATTTTTTTGAAGCGTTAAAGTAGAAAATTATTTTAAAAAATCCAGAAAGTAAAACAGAATATTCGCTCACCCAATCAAAGTAATCCATTTCTTGAACAAATCTAGATCAGGATGAACATAAACTCAAATAAATGAAAATAATTTATGGAACTTTTGAAAAATAAGTCCCCAGCCTCCTTCGAACCCCTATTTACTTCAAGCCTTCAAGGCATTGCCACCATTTCTTAATGAACAAAAAAGATATTCACATTAACGAGACTGAGTCTCTTCCTGAAGGAGCTCCATGTCTAATCCAAGCTGATTGGATACATTCTCTATTCCTTTTAATTGTCCCAAAGTAAAGATACGGAGAAATAAAGAATGCTCCAAAAGTTCTCGCCCAGCCACCTCCACTCCAAGGACGGAACATCAAAATGGTTGAGATGGAATCGTCTCGAACCACCACCCAGTATCAAGGTAAGGGTGGATTACTTCAACAACTTGGGGGTGGGCTGTTTTGCTGTCTCCCATTGACTCGGCTCGTCTTTTTCATCTCCATCGTCTTCGACTGCGGACGAATGATGGTGTGGCATTATGGCAGCCGTAGAATAAGCACAAAATGCACGACATCGAGTACGACGACAAAGACGACGTTTCTCAATAGTCGTAAATTTGGTCTTTATCACCAAACTGTCAAACGCGTAGCAATTAGAATATTAATGGCCCGTTTTCGGGCTTAGAGAAAAGAACGATTTATTGGTTTTTTGAGGGAAGGAAAACAGTCAGCGGGCTGATGGCGAACAGTGAAATCCTCCCTCCGCTTGAACTTTAACGAGCCAAGCCAAGCAAATATTTCGGGACAGGAATGAAATGAAGTATGCGTCCTTTTTTGCTGAAGATGATGGAAGAAAAGGAATCCCAGGATCATAGCCCAGAGTGTGGAGGGCGTACAAGAATTGTGTACGAGATACCTAGAAACATGGCGTTGAAAGAATGGAATCAAGGAGAGACTAGATAAAACCTAAAGGCGGAAGTGAAGTTTGTTTCTGTATCGACCAGGAGCACTTCAGCGTATTTTAGGGGGCAGAGGGGGTGGCTCTCCAAATAATATATAACAATAGGTTTCGTCACTGATTGTTGAGATGCTGCTCATAGAGAAATTAATTATAATCTGATCGGTTGACATCCTTTGTGAGGGTTGTTATTAAAATATAACTTAGGGCAGCGCACAGGACTTCCCGCCAACATTAGCTCGCCAACTTATCCCACAAAGGGTTCCCTATCACAAACATCATCATCAATAAATTATCAACTAAAAATCCGCATTCGAAAATTAATCGGAAGCCATAAATAACATTTTTCCATCATATCTTTCACAAATAGCTAAAAATTTTATACTCACATGTGTACATTTGCTACATATGAAATTTGTATGTTTGAATGTGTGCATGTTGGATGTCTGTTCTGTTTCTCTATGTGGAAAATGTTTTATGTCACGTCACATGAATTATTGCATAAAATCGAACGAATTGCATATAAAACTCATCGGGGTAAAAATGTTGCAATTATTTTCCGTGTAGTGTGACTAGTTCTAGGATAGGTGGAAAGGACCAATGCAAAAGTCGTGAAATATTATGAATAGGTCGTTGTTAGAGGAAGCATGATGAATTGTGCTTTCAGGCAGGGTCTCGGAAGGGGTGGAATGAATTATAACTAAATGCAGTCATGTATGATTTTGTATTTTATTTGACCTGAGGATTTAGATAAGCCACAATTAAAGATATTCGGCAAATGCGTTGAAAATCACCACTGATTCAATCAGATATGACCAGGATCTGCGGTGAAATTTACCACTGTGTTGAAAGAAAAAACTTACACTGCCTGTGTCGATGGTTTTCACTTGCTGAAAGTTAGAATTTGGGAAGGGTTGAGTTGACCCAAGCTCCGGGTCTTCAATCCCGAATCACTTACACTTATTTGAAAATGAAAGTCTTGGGGGTTTAATGTGAGTACCTGCCGTATAGGCATAATCCCGCGGTCCTCTTCGGACACGGATTGATTTGGGGACCACAATTAGAGCCCCGCCATGACTGGCTCAGCGCTCATACCAGTGGATACAAGGCCTCTCTAACACCTCTGCCGCAAATAAGGGGTACGGCACCCGAGTTGTGCGACGGAACTCTACGCTTGAGGAGCACTGCCCGCGATGTAGGCGTAACCACAACCACCAAGAAACTCCTACTAGGGGGCCAACCGCAAATAACCGGACCGAGAGCACACCCTCCAGGAATTCTCCTTAAGCATATGTTCTCAGGGGGCCATCCCGGTTCCCTTGGTACCAGATAACCTCCAGTGAGGCTTCGTGGCAAGAGCCACTTCAGATGAATCCCTTGCAGACTCGGGTCTGATTGCCCTCCTCGAGTATGTGGAGACGACACTCTCCAACGGGTTAATTGGAATCATCCCGAAACGGAGAACCGCAACGAAACCTTTCACCAGTTAACTACCGCTCTGCGTACAGTGAAGTCCTCGGTGTTTTACGTCGGTACCTGTCATGGAGACTTAATCCTACGGTTCTCTTCAGACACGGATTGATTTTGTGACCACAATCAGAGCCTCGCTGAGACAAGCGCAACGGTACCAGTCTATACCAAGTGCATGGCTTAGCATTCATACTGGTGGATGCAAGAATTACCTAAATCTCTACCAAACTATGGAGTACGGCACCCGTGTTGATACGCAACACCACGTCGAGGCCCGAAGGTCTCTTCTCGCTCGAGCACAACCACAGCCCCCATGAAACTCCCACAAGGGGGCCAACCGCAACCAACCGAGCTGTACTCAGATACGACAGGAATTCTCCTGAAGTATAAGAGTCCAGGGGCTACCTCGGTTCCCATGGTACCAGTATACTCCTGGTAAGGTTTCGTGACCGAAGTCACTTCAGATGAGTCCCCGTGCAGACTCGGGTCTGATCGCCCTAGCTAGGCCTTGGAGCATTCGCCTACTGCATCACGGCCGGCAAGCCAATGCGATACAACGGTTCCCGGTGCCACCACTATGGAGGTTCTCCTCGGCCACTTGGTTTTGGTTCAGCCGACAGGGTTGCTGCCTCGTTTTCCTCCCCGCCACCTCAGTGTCACCTCTGTGTACAATACAACATAAAGGACATCACAAGACAACACTAACAACAAACACGCAAGATTGGTGGCTGTCCACCACGGCTACTATAGCCATTCGCCCATCATACTGCAGGCGGAGCTGCGTCGAGGAGCTCCCTCGTTCGTTGGAAAGCAGCACGCGCGAATTCATTAGCGCATTTCAGTGCCTCACTGCTAGCAAGGCACAGGCTAAAATCATAGATACCTTTCACCACGTGAACGTCCATGTCGTCTAGCTTATGGATGTCACAGTACGCTGGACAGACACAGAGGACATGGAACCAGTTCTCTGAGTGTGTCCCACAGAGAACACAACCCTGACTGAAGGCAAGGTTCCGCTTGAAGAGAAACTCATTCAAGCTACCAGGCCCCGTCAGGAGGAAGCAAATCTCAAACCCGAAGTCCACGATGGAACTTCCTCTGGGAGACATGTTTCTAACGTACTCATATGTGCCCCGACTTTTCCTACATTCATTCCATCTAAGCTGCCACTTAGATGTTACACTATCGTTTAACACCCTTTTGATCGCAAGCGGTCCTAGCGCCTCCACCTGATCAGCACTCACTAAGTCTGTTTGCGGCGAAGGTACGCCCCTCCTGATCCTGTAGGCCGTGGCACGCCGGACTACCTCCACATCAGATGCGGACTATTTCAATGGGTATTCAATGGAACTCCATTGAGTTTAACACATGGCGTACGACGTAGGTAGCCTTTCAACATCATCGTGACGGTTTTTTCCGTTGAGACCGCAACATCGACTTTTAAAGACCACGTGTTAACGATGCGTATGTACTCAGTACCCTGCTGCTCGACGCACGTCGACTGTTCCCCTCAACAAGAATGAGGAGATCATCCGCGTAGGCAACACATTCAGCAAAGTTCGGAAGCTCACCCAACAATTCGTCCATCATCAGATTTCATATAAATGGACCTGCGATAGATCCCTGTGGGCAGCCGCGCTCTATGTTCGCCTACACACGCTCATTGACACCTTGGAGGAATGCTTTTCTACCATGGTAGTAGCTAGGTAGTAGCTAGTAGCCATGGTAGAGCCAATTCCTCGCAGTAATACTCACAAAGCTTTAACAACCCAGACGACCAACCTAGGTAATCAAATGCGCCCTTGAAATCTACAAAGATTCCAAAGACGTATTTGCTATGACAACGGACAACAAAGTTCTTCACATACATTAAGGCGCCATCAGTGGACCTACCAGTACGGAAGCCATACTGCCTGTCAGACACCAGATGGGATGTTTTCATCCCCAGTTGCTGGACCATAATCCTCTCCAGGACCTTGCCAAGGGCCGGGGGCCTTTTCGAGCGACTTCAGGAGCACAACCACCAGTCCTCCAGAATGCAGGGAAATAACCCTCCCGAAAATAACACTCAAACAAATACTGGACATGAGATGGGATGGCCTGCCAGATGGCTTTGCACATCTCGCCAGTCATCCCATCCCAGCCAGGTGACTTCCGAGACCTGAGCTTCGCCATGCTCTCCTTGATCTCACAACACCTCAGGTGAGGAATTTCTTCCTCTCCTTGAGCGCGACCGTCCGAAGACACCGAAGGCTAAAGTTCACCTTGATGGCAGCTATGCCGTGACTACGTTTTCCTTTGCATATCTAGTAGACCCTATCCTGAGGGTTATCGCGACGCTCACCAACGAATCGCCTCCAGTCTTGTTCCATAGACTGCCTCTTATTTGGAAATGAAAAATAAAAAGGAAACATTCTGACTTTTGGTTCCCGCATCGATTGCGTATGAAGAGGGATTTATAATTTACCAGAAAACTATGGTTAAGGTGAGTGTTGTTAGTGTGGCGTGCCCGAAAATGCAAGGAATGCAAGCCTTTTGGGCGGCTCTTCCTAAGAGAAAACTTATTGAGTCGGATTTTATCCACAACCAGACGGTCGTCGTATTGCTCACAGATTTCATCGCTATTTAGGCTATGGAATCGTCCAACCTCTTGAAAAAGTCCAAAAATTCTTCTATCGGTTGTACCCTAGAATGTGGCTAAAGGTTCGCAACTTTTTTTGTTGAGAACCCAAGTTTCTGAAGAATACATTTCCCATCTTTATTGTTTTGACTAGTGTCATTTGATGCTGTTGCTTCTTTGAATTTCGGTGCTAACGTTACCACCATCCATTTTGTCTTGACTGCATTAATATGTAGCCCAAGATCTCGCGTCGATCGTCGCTTACTCGATTTGGGTGAAGGCAGTTTGTACATCTCTGGTCATTCTTCCAATTATGGTGGACTTAAAGAGGATGATGCTTCCCGCATTTACCTTAGCATCACTTTCTCGAGGACCAGGCTAAAAATACCGTTGTCTTAAACTGTTGTTAATATTGAATGGCCTCGAAAGTAATCCTACACCTTTTATTTGGCCTCGGATTTTGGTCAGGATCAGCCTAGTCAGTTTTATCAATTTGGGCGGAATACCAAATTCTTTCATGGTCCCGTAGGGTTTTACCCTGGCTATGCTATCATAGAAGTCACTTATCCGTACGAAAGTGACACAATCGGTAATCCTTCTTTCCAGCCTGAAGGTGTGTTTATAAGCCATACAAGCCCCGCGTGCCTCGCCGATCAATGTAATAAGTTCTCTATTCTTTATCCGTCCATTTTTTTCAAAATGTAAGGGTTTCAGAACCACGCTGGGGGTCTTCTGTCTATCCACGCCACGCGACGCCAACCAACAACATGTAATTTGTATTTCTGAAACTTGGCTTCTTCTTTTTCTATAGCGTTTGTCCCGTTCACAAGCGGGGTCGGCTCGTCATAATCGGTTTCGCCATTTGGTTGTATCAAAGCCTGATCTAGATGCAATCGCAAAGCTTTTGAATCCCGACCCAGAGTATCAGGCCACCGTTGTTTCCGGCCGGCCTTTTGGTCGCTTACCATCAATTTGGCTTGATGACAATATACCAAACTTTGAGCTTCCTGAAGGGTAGTTCATCTTCGGCCGCGACAGAAACCGATGGTGGAGTTCTAATTAAAATTGAAGGTCAACTCCGCGCCGAACTCGTCTCCTCCTTCTCTGGTTCACCATATTATCGTATTGCTCTACGTGTCTGCCCGCCTAACTTCCATCCGTTTATTGTATTTTGTATCTACGTCCCCAGTGTTAGCCCTTCTCACGAACATTGTGAAGATAATTTGTTGATGCTTCATCTCCAGGGCATCTGTTAGCTGCGGTTATTGCGGCATCCATTTCCCCTTATAGGTGTTGCGGAATGGCTTCAGTATTCACTTTCACCTGATTGTCAGAGGAGATTTTAGATGGTGTTGTAATTCGAGCCCGGAGCACAATGCCAACGAGATAGTGATCCGAGTCCGGTCCTCCATTCATCAAGGTTGAGAGATGGTGGCGTTTAATCAACACGTGGTCAATTTGGTTGAAAGTGGTCCTATGTGGAGAGAAAATGAGAAAATGCGCAAATCGTTATTTCGTTGTCGTTGCCGTGTTCGTCGTTTCAAAGTCCATCCAGTCTGAGGCTCCCTCTATGGTTTCGTACCTTAGGTTTACCGTGTAGGATTGTCAGCCCTCATTCCCCACCAGGGGTACCAGCAGCTACAATTTGTCCCGTTTTTAGGCGCCTGATACTCGCTTTCATCCTTCTCCATCTGCGGATTTTCATTAAGAAACAACTCCTAGCGATCACTACGTGAAGGTGGAGATAGGGTTTGGTAGTAGAGCTGTTGGTGTTGGTTCAGCGGGCGTTTCCGAGGTTTTATGCATGACCGTGGGTTTCAACCCTGTGATCTATACTACCCTTTGACTGCAGACAATGCCCGCAGATATCCTTTGTTTCCCCTGGTTGGCCCTTTTGGAAAATTTTAAAAAAATCTACAAGTATTTGAGATCGAATGAGAATACTAGACTATTCCATTCTTGGTAAGTTCACCCAGTATAGTCCCTTCAATCGTTCCTTTTCATTGATAACAGCCTAACTGTTGGTCAGAAAAGTAACGTTCTCGGTTGAAGGAGGTACCCCTTATTGTGGCATATCCCAATGCCCGAACTTTACTAGTATGTTTACCCATTTATTTAAAGTGCAATTTTCTTCTCTACTGTGAAAGACCCGCTTGTGTGCCAGGTCATTAATTCCAGGATTAGGCCACAGGTCATTGCTCCGCTCTCCCATCTTGTCCTATTGCTTCATTGTATTTCAAATTTTTAGTTGAAATGGAACCTCATTGTCATGTTATCCCTTAGTCTGCTTAGAAAGAATCTTCTTCCCATAGAAGTAACTATCCGCCAAGCTGATACTCACTAACATTCTCCAGACTTCCGTCTTTGCCGGCATCTATATGTGAACATGAAGGGTAGTCATTAACAAAAGCACCTTCAGGGATGCACACACAAGCCAGTCTTTGAAGTTTGTGTAGTTTGCTATTGTATTGAGTTTGGTTCTATCTACCCGGATTACCCTAAAGATTATGACGAATATCACAAGCCTTATTATTGAAGTAAATATCTGACATTAAATTTCCCTCTTGTATGGTCCATCATCAAAGTCTTTTTAACTTTCCGAGATATGCTCCCAATGTGTATCTTTCAGAGTAATTTTTGGTCTAGTATAATTCCCAAGTTTCATTGTTATGCCATGTCTGCTCATATTTTCCCCCACATATCGTCAAAGTAACTCTGGGCCTGGGTCTTTGGTAGCTCCCGTAGCAGTTCGTCCACGACTATACTTGACATTGGCGGTGATACTAATTCATTCTGTGAATAACCCTGAGTAGACAATAGACAGTTGAATTTGCACTTGTTGGTGGTTCTACCTACCTGCTCTCTGATATTCTACCCATCCAGAAGGCCAGGATAGTCCCGGCTCCTATGCGGATTAGACTATTTCGTAACTCTGCGATGTGTTATTAGAAATTCTTCCAGCATCCAAAAACGCATGCAGCGCTAATTCTTTGGTTTTTAACCATCCATTAGCTAGTACAGGGTAGTTTTGGTTGACTGTCCTACTCGGTAAGCATATCGAAGGATGTGAATGTTGGTTCTAATGTAGTTGTCTAAGACCACCTTCTCTGTTTTGGGTACAAACAATGTCTGGTAAATTTATATGAAAGATTTAAAGTGGAAAAGGCTATTCTTGGCCGCCTCTATGCATTCCGAGGCCATGCTGTTCTTACCATCCCTGTGAGATCCTATGATAATTTCTAAGCCGCTCTGAAGCAGTGCAGGGTAAATGGTGTCCACTTCGGTAGATTTCAGCTTATTCTTTTGCTAGTGCCCAATTTTCCTTCTGTCTGTTATCGACAGAATTTTGTAATGTTCGCCATGGGATAGAACCCCGCAATATAAGTTCTGAGGAGCAGATGTACCCTATCTTGCTCATTCTTGGTACATGTTCTATTCTCCTTTTTTACACAGGCAGAGGATATTGCCATATCCTTTGCTTATGTGGTTTGGTAAAATCTTTCAGAGAATTTCTGGAGCTTCTTGTTGGTGTACTATACGGCGTCGGTGCGTTTTCGAATATCAGCCAGTCCTCAGTTTGCTTTGCCCCGAAGAAATAGAAGCCAATGATGTGGACATTACTGGTCTAATGCCGGTTAGTGGAAATGGACCCATGCGGATCGGACCCTCTGCCCACCCCATGCCTTCTAGCTCTGCGGAAGAAGCCGAGGCTCCTCAAGATTGAGGACGTGGACGTGGCTGCACTGCCAGTTGTGACAATGTCCAATGAAAGAGGACATAAGGAAGCGCAACCTTCGTCGAAAGGTGGGGACAAATTGGTAATCTTCGGTGAGACTCACACGGGACGCAGCAGCCTTTTCGGTCAGCGCTAATGCGCTCAAGAATATACACAAGCTGCAGACTCATTTCTGAGCATTGTTGTAGTAGTTTCCTCAAAACAGCAAAATAACACAAGGTAAATTTCCAATCCTCCGAGGAATGTCTCTGCAAAAAAATATTGGAACTTGGACCTAACGTAATATTCAACATTTTCTCGATAGGTGCTTCCATTTGGAGCGCATCGATTAGACTGCCTTAAAGTGGCTTCAGCAAGTAATAATAGCTTTTAATTCAGTCCACCATTGTGAATACTAAGCTATGCAGAATAGAGCATTTCGAACATTGACCACCTGGCCTCCGAAGGAAGGCAGAGGAGTGAGCAGAATCGAGACATTGATCTCGAACACTGAGGGTTAAAATTCATGAATACCAGAAAGAATAGATATATTCTTGAAGCGACCCATCCGTCAACCATGTTAGGAGATTGGGCTATGTTAGGGTCGTAGGCAACAATGTAATTCTCATTCCTTCTTAACGTGTGACCCCCATTGCAAGTTCCGATTTTTTATCAAATCGTCCACGGGTAATAGTGCATCGACCATATTTTTGATTCGAAATAATATAACCCGTCGCATATAATTATTCGATGTGTCATGTGACAACTTGCACCATATGTAGTCTGATAATAGTCATTAATTTCTCCGGAATGTCTTCCTGTATGAAAAACGCCAAATACACTCCCTGTTCACCCTGGCGAAAACTTTCTTGAAATCGATGAAGCTGCACGCACTGCTGCAAAATAATGGTGTTGATATGGTCAATGTTGGAGAATCTGGAGTGGAAACCAGCCTGTGATGACAAGGACACTTGTCTAATTGTCGGACCCTTTTTGGAGTTTTAACGATCATCCCCTTCTTCCACTCCTTGCAAAAGGTCTCGGATTACCACGATATGCGTATGTAGAAGCAATAGAACTGCGAAAACTGCTGTTGCAGCGATCATTAAATCTGCGGGCACATTGCCCAGCCTAGAGGCTTTAATCCATTTGAGTGCGTTGACTGCCTCTTGTGTTTGGGGGAACAGCCCGTATTCTTATGTTATGATACATATATAGGGTTTTTTTGGAGGGTAGGCTAGGTGAATGTATTTACGCACACAGTGTTGGACTCCCGGTTTGGTACGTCGTCGGACTACCAACTAAACACCTCCCCATCGTCAGAGAGCTAGCCTGGAACCGTTTGTCACATTACTTCGGACTAGTCCCCGAACTCGCCTTGCGGAGCCTTCAAATCAGGGAATTCCTTTCACCAACGAGAGGGGACAGGAGGAAGGGAGCTGTCAGTTCAAGGAACCCCCTGCCATATATATAGGGTTGGCGTGGCTATCGTCCGCGATTACCTGAAATGCATTTCAGCTTCCCTCCTCCCATTTTCTTATGGTGCCTGTTCTCCTTCTCTATTGTTATACGCAAAGGCTAGTGCAATGACCAGCTATTTCATCCTCGAGGAGTCAAAACCTGTTTACGCCCGCAGAAAAAACGATTATTCTCTGCCTTCCGATCAGCAAGACAACTTTCCTACTGTCGAACGATAGCTGAATCATATAAGCGATCGATGTTGAACTCGGGGGCCGTTGCTCACCAACTTTGTGAAAAGTGGCGGACGCAACATGCAAGCGTGATCTCTTTCGAGGCTGACGTTAGTGTCTCTCCTGTTACACATATCCAGGAGACAGCTGATAAATCCACTGATGATCCGGAAGTGATCAACTTCATTAGTTGTACGGTATCGGCTAGTAGAATACAACTGCCCTTATAGCAGACTCTGTGCTCGAACAATGCGCCACCAAATTTCAATCCCTTCTAGTCGCCTTTTTCAACAACAGGAAAAGCTTTGAGTGTATTTTGAAAACCCAACTTACGGCGCATTATTTATGCAGGTACGAAAAGTGCGAGGATCAGTTGACACTGATGGTATTTATTTGCAGTAGTATGCCACTTGCCTCCTTTCTCAATAACAGAAACTATTTAGCCGAGATCCACAATTTGGTTTTTTCGAAATCTCGATAATCGTCTCCTTCTTCCACTCTCTGGAATTTACAGATAACTGAACGAAGTAAGTTTTGCCTCGACTAAGGGCATTCTGGTCCATGTCCACATGTTACAGTGACTTCCCATTCACAAGTAGATGACATTCGCCGAATGATGTACGGTTCAGAACGGTAGTAAAATGGTCGTTCCATTTCTAAAAATGCACATCACTGTGAACAAGAAGCTGGTGTTAACCTTTCTTCCTTCTAATAAGTACCACCGTTTACCACCCTTTTCGATCTGCTTCTAAGTTTCAGACCAGGCTACCAGATTTTAAGTCGCCCTTCTGGATACGACCTTCGTCCTAATTAGCATTTAAACAAAAAACACTTTCGATTTAGCGAGCTGCTTAACGAGGAAATGAGGACACAATACTCAACTGAAGGCAAACGACCATCAGGCCGAAGTCAGTGTTCTTCTTGTTTCGCACATATATATGGAAACTCGTCAATCTACTACCAATCGGGATGTGATCCATCTGATAAGATGTACGTTCCCGGTTAGTTGGAGCCCACCTGTCTATATGACAGGTTCTGTGCTGGAACATTGTGTTGCTAATGGTGAGGTGGAGGAAGCTACAAAAATCCACGTTGTTATCGTTGTGGGCACCAAGTTGTCCGTTGCTGCATAACAACTGAAATATTTCTCCTTCTGTATAGGAAGAATATGAAACTGGGACTTCCGGTTGCAGTAAGAATCAATCCTTCAACAGAGCACAGCGCCCCAATAGAGAGAGTAGTGATCCCCTGAGTATTAACATCTAACGTTGCTTAACCCGACAATGTCCAGCGTGTATTAATGTCGGATAAAGGAATCTTAAGTTGGACGAAAGGGACATTCTGGCCAGCGTCGATGCCTTCGACAAGAAGCGTTCCAGAATCCGATCATAATCTGTTGACGAATGCAAAAGGTCGTTCCCGGAAAATCAGTCCGCTTTCGAGGCATGGTAACCATTAAAATTAATAGACCAGCAGCTCCAAACTGCAATTTTATTTTATTGTGTATATTTATATTTCGGGAGCAACTTACTCCCTTCATCAGTACAAAGCCACTTGGTAACCATTTCCGAAGCATAAGAAAATGCGAGAATTGCAAGCTGCAAAGCTCAAAAGTCCCTGTGTTTTAGTTTGACAGAATCAAAGTTGTTTCCTTAGCTCATATTAACTTCAATTGCATTCACAATTTTATGGAAAACATATCGATGTCGATAAGCTCCAACTTTAATAACAGAAAAGAATCGAAACCCCTACCAGCCTGTGTGATTGGTTATACCATTTTAGATTTATTCAATATATTGTAGCCTCCATCATTCCATCTCCTCGCCCTGGTCTTCAAACTATAATATCAATAAATTTCTCTAAGCCGGATTCCACCCGCTAATAAATTACGAAGACCCCATCAAATCTATCGACCAAGGAGAATTTCAAAATCTGACGATGACCATCATATTCCACGAGTTTCCCATCGTCATCATCATGGTAGACAATAAGCCCAGAATCGAAAAGAATTCGTTTCAAATAGAAAAGTCATAAATTTGGAGTTATGTGCTGATCAATGGAGATGAAGGAATACATGGGACCATTTCTCCAATTATCAAAAAGAAGACGGTCTCGAATTAGATTCTATTCCCAGCCTGAGATTTTATGACTTTTCACTATACTATGCCTGATGGTGTTCGAGTGGTATCCATTTCGAAGCTAGGGAGAAGGTGCCGAGAACATAAAGGTCCGTCCTCACATGTCACCGTGCACATGCACAATATTTTTTCCCTGAATGATAACAAATCCAGTTCTTCATTTCGTCATCCATGGACGCCCTAATCGCACCAGGCCTATGTCAACCATTTATCCCATTGGACAGACCGAGGTCGAGGCCACATAAAACAAGAACCAGTTCCACATGCTGACAAATAAATTAGTCGCAGCACAGCATCAACATAATTCATTGGATCTATCCCGAACTGTTCCAGTTTCGTCCGTAGGATGCGCGCCTTTTTATAATGTCCATAATTTCTGGATGTAAGACTGGTCACAGCCCAATCGAAGGATGGATGGCCTGCTTTGCGTCTGTCGGGCCAGTTCGTCTTTGAAATTTATGTTCATATCGGGAGTAACTCGAGAGGAGAAAGTGAGGATAAGTAAATTCGTTCTGGGAGATAGGAATGCATTTCGGGAAGCAACCACCTATGCTTTCCTTCTCACCTTTGATAAATAAAACTCGGCTAGTGGAGGAGGGTGAGAAGTATCTAATTCTACTGGAAGCGCCAGTAAGAAGGGTGGACGATTTTTGGGGGTAGGGAATCTCGAAAATTATATTTTCTCAGAGACAGTCTATCCACTCCAATTAAAGGCTTTGTATTTCAATTACGACGAGACATCTTTAACAGTTTACTGTATTCGCTCAGTCATTTGAAATACAAATTATCTGGAAAATCGATCTAAATTGACCAAATTGTGTAAAAAAGCCCAAACAACTGGAAACTAAACTCTTGACGAGAAATCTGTCCACCACATTAGGAACAACATCGCCCAAAAACGGTCTCCGAAAGATATAAAACCGTGAAAGCAATAAATTACGACGTTGAGACGAACCAAAATGAAAAAAGGACATTTCTCATTCAACTGTGACATTTAATGGCAGCATCCTCGTTTTTAGGCCTTTCACTGATCCAGAGCGTCCTTTCACACATTAAACTTGTCACACAGTTGTCTCACAACATCGTGACCAGGGAGATGAGATCCTTAGAGTAAAGACTAAGCGAATGAGAATGACTATCAGTGACGCTTTCCTTTTTGTGTTCATCATCGTCCCTCTGGTCCTTGGTCCAGCCACACCACGGCTGCAAAAGAGTTTTCGGGCTTAGACACAGGTTTGGGCATTGGCAGGAGGCACCCCATCTGTAAGTGCTCACATTGCGCAACGACCTCGTACAATAAATTAGGACATGTGTCGGATCCTTGAAGGATTTATGACAAATTTATTCTATATAATTCCATGGCCGCACTCTCCTCGGTCGTCTTTTCATTTCGTTTTGTTTCGTCCTTTCCTTTTCTCGGCTCGGCCTCAACTTCGATCACGGTTACGTAAGTACATCAACCACTTCTTTAGCATGTCCTTTTCATCTAGTTTCTGGCATTTTTAACTTCTCTCACGTGTTCTGCTCTTCTGGTATGAAAGCGGCCGAAAACGTGAAAACGCGAACACACGTAAGGCGTTCAGTCTATTCTTCTTTGACTTGGAAGGGACCAGACGATGAAGAGATTTTCCTTTAAGGAACTCAAAAAGTACCATCATGCATTTTGGATCTTTTTAAGAGTTTTGATTTATGTCGACAGTTTCGCAAGACGATGTTTTGGAAGAGAAGGAGCGGCGAGGGGAATCGGAAGGGGCTTAATAGAGGGATAATTGTTGCAAATATTAAGTATGGCATTGGGTTGTCTTTAAGTTTGGTTTAGGCAGTAGAATAGGAATGAGGCAATGTGAAAAAAGAGTTGTTTCTGAAAGAGTATTTGCAATTAAATTGACAGTATTCACTAGCAGTAAACTGTATGCTGACTTATGTTCCCCTATGAACTACAGCGCACACACATATATCCCTTTTAAGGTGTTCTGACAAACGAACCCTAATAAAAATATTTATCTGCCACTCTGTCTTTTAGTTAAGGGTGTGGTTATTTTCGTGGATATTCTAAACATGACAGCGTGTGGCATTTCACCTACTAAAACCACCCTCGACTTGTCTCCTACCCCGTGGAATCCCCATCACAGGACGAAGTTAGCTCTAGCCTAGTGACTTTGGTAAGCTACTCCGCTATTCCGCTAGAAATATAACCATTGATTTGATCGCACTCTAATCCTCCACGTTCGCCGGAATGATCCATAGAGTTCCCTTTAAATCTTTATCTCACTCTCTCTTTTGTTTTTCGAATCTTGGACATAGGAAAGATATGTACGCTCCTCCAGGATCCCATTACACTTTGGACAATCAGGTGAAGAGATGAATTTAAACCTGAAAATGTCCTAACGGCATCCTTTATGACCAGTAAAAAACAGTTTAGTTTATAAATGGCCCCATATGCCCTCTTTTCAACCACCCTCTAATTGCGGGAATCGAGCTGTATGTCCACCGACCTTCCTTTGAGCGATCCCGTCGCTCTTATCATCTACTTGTAAGCTACTCTCTTTCTGTATTTTTTTTCTGCCATAAGAAATGGACTTGTCTTTAAATATATTCGTTATTTCCTTTTCCAAGATGCCAATTAGCACCATTTTCGAGATGGAGAATATTGCATTATCTGAGATTGCCCTTGAGCAAAACATACCCTAAGCGTTGCTTTTCTGTATGCCGCAATCAGTTTATGTTTGACACAAAACATATAATCCCGTTTATCAGATCAGAGTTGCATACAGAAATATGGAGCCGACCTTTTGCCTCTCAATAGCCTACAAGTAAACGATGGTCCCCCTACCTCCGGCGTCATACTTGCGAGAGCATCACTTGTCGCAGATACTATGTATAGTATTAATCATACTTCACGTCACGGCGGTCAAAGGGTAGTATAGGTCCCAGGGCGAAACGTGGATTGGTACCCACGATGGAGCATAAAACCTGGGAAATGCCTGCTGAATCAACACCAACAGCTCTACTACCAAACCCTATCTCCACCTTCACGTGGTGACCGCTGGGAGCTCTTTCTTAACGAAAAGCTGCAGATAGAGAAGGATGAAGGCGAGTCTCCCGCGCCTAAAAACGGGACAAATTGTACCAACTGGTCCTCCAGGTTGGGGGTTGGGTAGGGCTGACAACCCTACACGGAAAACAACTTGTTACGAAGCCACAACAGGAGCCTCGGACAGGACGGACTTTAAAACGACGGACCCGGCAACGACAACGGATCAACGATTTGCGCATTTTCTCATGGAACGTGCGCTCCCTGTATAGAGATGAAGCTGATAAGCAGCTAGCCGATACCCTGTCCCAATATAGGGCTGATGTAACAGCGTTATAGGAGATGCGTCGGACAGGGACCGGTTTCCTGGAGAAGAGTCGCTACACCATATATTATAGTGGCCATCCAGTAAACCATGTGCTCGGAGTAGGTTTCTTAATCAGCCAAAAAATGAAACCTGCTGTTATCGGCTTTGAAAACATGAGCGAACGGCTATGCACTCTGCGCTTGCGAGGCAAGTTTAGAAAAATAAGCCTCATTAACGTTCACGCCCCTACAGAGGAGACTCCAGAGTCGGAGAAGGGTACCTTCTACGAGGCAGTTGAACGAACCCTCGAAGCCTATGCCAGGTTGGTTTGCGCGGAAAGCGGTCCATAAACATACAACGCCACCACCTCTAAGCCTGGATGAATGTCAGAACATATAGGGGAGCCAATAAAGACTGGGATCACTATCTCGTTGGCATGGTGCTCCGAGCTCGAATAACAATATCACCTAGAATCCCCTCTGACAATCAGGTGAGAGTGAACACTGAAGCCATCCACAACACAACCCTCCGCGACACCTATAACAGGGAAACGGATGCCGCAATAATCGCAGTCAACAGAGGACCTGCAGATGAAACATCAACAAATGATCTTCACAATCACCTGAAGAACGTTATCATGGGTACGGCCACAAGCATACTTGGCCTTAGCCGCAAAAGGAGTCGGAATGGCTGGTTTGATGATGAATGTAAGCTAGCAACGGAACGGAAGAATGCTGCATACCGAGTAATGTTGCATTCTCAAAGAACGCGGGCACGCGCAGAGACTTATCACGAACTCCGTCGAGCGATGGGTTGAGTACTTTGATGAGCTACTGAACAACCAGAACATCGGAGAGTTCCCGCCAACTGAAGACGACGGACAAATACTGCCACCACCAAGTTTAGGAGAAACAGTCCGTGCAATTCATCGGCTAAAAAATCATAAGACGCCAGAAGCCGATGGAATTACAGCCGAATTGGTTAAATATGGAGGCGACCAGTTACACCAAGTGGTTCATCAACTTGTGCTCAAGGTGTGGGACAGCGAATCAATGCCTGACGATTGGCAACGAGGCATTATCTGTCTCATACATAAAAAGGGAGATATCACAATCAATATCTATAAGATATTCTCCACTATCTTGCTAGGCCGGATAGCCCCATACGCCCAGAACATCATTGGTCCATACGAAAGAGGCTTCACTCCAGGCAAATCAGCAACAGATCAGATTTGCTCTTTGCAGAAAGCGATGGAAAAACTGTTGGAATATGGACAACAGTTGCACCATATGTGCATCGACTTTAAAGGCGCCTATGATAGCATAGCCAGGGTAAAACTGTATACGGCCATGAGAGAATTTGGTATCCCGACGAAATTAATAAGACTGACTAAGCTGACCCTGACCAATGTGCGACGCCAGATAAAAGCAGCAGCATCACTCTCAAGACCCTTCGACATCAACAACGGTCTACGACAAGGGGATGCCCTATCATGCGTCCTCTTTAACCTGGCCCTCGAGAAAGTGATCCGTGCTGCTGAGGTAAATGCAGGAGGTACGATCCTCTTCAAGTCCACCCAACTATTGGCCTATGCTGACAATATCGACATCATGGGAAGAACCACCCGAGACGTACAAACTGCCTTCATCCAGATCGAGCAGGCGGTAATCGGCGCGAGATCTTGGGCTGCACATCAATCAAGACAAGACAAAGTATATGGTGGCAACGTCAGCACCGAAGACGAATCAACCAACAACATCAAACCGCACTGGTCAAACACGAAGAAGAATAAGGATGGGATAATACAACTTTGAGACCGTTGACAATTTCTCCTATCTAAGGTCGAAAATCACAACCGATAACAGCTACGATGATGAAATCCGCGCACGGTTGTTGTCAGCCAATAGAGCCAATTTCAGCTTACAAAGACTGTTCCGCTCGAAACGTCTCACCATAGGGTCAAAGGTCTTACTGTACAAGACTATGATCTTGCCAGTCCTCATGTATTCCTGGGAAACTTGGGTTCTTAGCAACAAAAACTGCGAACTCTTGGCCGCGTTCGAAAGAAGAATCCTCCGAAGAATTTTTGGTCCCCTACATGAGGATGGACGATTCCGTAGCTTACACAATGACGAAATCTATGAGCGATACCATGACCGTCCGGTTGTGGATAAAATCCGGCTCAATAGGTTACGGTGGGCGGGCCACTTAATCCACTTAATTAATGGATGAGGATGATCCCACCCGGAAAGTCTATAAGGGCTATATCTGTGGTAGAAAAAGAAGCCTAAGATGGAGCGATGGCGTAGGTCAGGACGCCAGACAGCTTTTATGGATATCGAATTGGTTGACCTCGGCGCAAAGCCGGGATGCCTGGAGTTCCTTATTAAGGCAGACCTAGACCAGATACCGGTTGTTGCGCCGTTGATGATGATGATGATGATACTTCACGTGTTGCTTCACGTTTTTCGTCAAGTAATTGACGGCCGGCTTTAAAGTGATGTTATGACTCCCAATTCTAATTTAAAAATGTCAGTTCACAGCTCTTAACTACAACCGCTTCACATCAGTATAGCGCGGCTTTTGGAGGCCACGGTTGTAGGCCTCCTTCGGAATCAGAAAATTATGCACATGATTATACCTGATGTTCCAATATGGAGCCTTGTTGGGCATTCGTAGAAATGACGTACTCCTTGGATCCATAATCAGTGTCACACTGGAGCATTCATTTTCGTAGGTAGCCATCAACGGGAGCACCGAGTTAGGACATCAATCCGCGCCAAGGAATACATTTCTTCCAATCACCACTGCACAACACTTGCTGGTACTACTTCGTAAATCGATTCCTCGGTTAGCCCAGCTACTACTTTGATTTCTCTATCGAACACTACTTTGTCGTGGTGGGGCAGCCTGCAGTCGTTTACTACTACAATAAGGATGTCCAAGTGGTAAGCAGTCAAAGACTTCGAATCCACTCGCGATTTTGGAGGCCTCACTAAATTCATGCCCCTACGGCGGTAGAAGAAGGCATTGCTGAAGAAGGTGAAGCACCTTGGGAATGAGAAAATGGTCGTAGCTTTAAGCTGACTGCACCACTAGGTGCGGCAATGTCCAGAGAAATCGAACAAAAGGAAGCGGAATCTTTGGTGGAAGGTGGGGACAAACTGGTGACCCCGGTGAGACCCACACTGGACACACCAGACTCCTCTGTCAGCGGCAGTGCGCACAAGAAATGTAAGACCAACATATCTATGGTGGGCAACGCTTTATTATGCTCCGCACCAAGGCATACATCTGCGCGTTCCACAGGATTAGGACTGGTGTGCGAGGATTTGATCAAATCAGTGGGAGAGACTTCAACGAAGCTGGTCCTTCCCATAGGAATACGGACACGAAGGCAGGAAGTAGGAGGACGTATGAGCGACTTCACCCTTATTTCTGACCGTTGCGTGGGTTTGGTGCAAGTATTGCAAAATGTCAGACGGACAATGTACGGGAATGTTTGTGGAAAAAAATACTGGAGTTTGTAAGAAAGCCAAGATGTAACAATCAAGATTTTCAATGTGCACTGACAAGGCTGCCTTAAAGCGGCTCCATCAGGTAATCCCGACTTTGAGTTCTGGCGGTTGGCCCCAGTTCACTTTTGTGAACACTGAGCTGCGCAGGACAGAATATTTTGGTTACCTGGCAATCGAAGAAAGGCAGAGGACATCATCCTCATATTAGGTGAACAGAACCCGGACATGGACTTCGGAAACGAGCTTCACTACAAAGAACTATATGGCTGGGTATTGCCATGATGTCGACATCCGGCGCAGCCTTAAATGCATTACTCAATTTGCAGCCCCTGGATATATTTATTCAAAGCACTGCATAGACTACTTCAATAAGATCTATGGGGAAACAATCGACTTTGGGGACACAGAACATTGGAAAAGTTATTGGCAGAAATGAATCTAGTTCTTTCAATGCTTTCTGATTCTTGGGTCCCCATACATCGGTTTGGTAAAAGATGTGAAGTTATCCTGAAAGGTAAAGAGAACTGGGATGTCTCAGAGGAATGCGTGTAGGGATATATGGAAGTCTTCTGCACCGATGGCTCAAAAAGAGAACAGGGTTCTGGAGCCGGAATCTATCTCTCGAATAAAAACGAGATGTGGACTTTGCCTTTGGCTCATCGCAATTCACAGTGGCAGCTAGTCTGCATTGAGGGCGTTGAGTAGTCTTTTGATCACCTCAAAAATCATTCAGGAAAGCAGAAACTGTTTGAACTCTATCTCCAAATTCATTATGATGGAACTATTCTGAGTACCGGGTCACCCCCCCCCCCCAAAGCAGAACCAAAACTAGCAATTGCAGTATCAATAGCAATGACTATGGCTGTCTTCATAAACTGGGAACAAGCTTCCCATAATGACAGGTGGCAGAGCCTAAATGTTGAAGCTTTTCCTGTCAGAACCAAACATGAATACCGTAAAGTTTATCCTGTTGGAAAACAGGAAGACGTGCATATGTTCAGAAGAAGAGTTATTCAAGATGATACTTGTCCCTCCCGTAAAGAGGAATCGGAATCGACCGTCTTTGGATGCGTCAGACATCAGATCGCTAGTGCTTGGTGCTAACCACAGCCTGTACGAGAGGACACTACTATTGCAAAATCGAGCAGTGAACTGAAGGTTTGACGGAAATGAAAGTAACTTTCTTTGAGTGTTAGCAATTCGACCATCACGATTGTTAGTGCATGGCGAGGCGAGGCCAGGTGACCCTACAGTAAATCTAAGCAGAGGATTGTAAAAATGCCTCCCCCAGTACCCTGCACTGGGAAATTATGTAAATCGTACCCATTGTAGGGTAACTGATACAAAGTCGCCTCAAAGAGTTAGCCTAACTTGATCGTGCTATGATGACTACGGCATAGCGAACTCCGCAAGCCGTGAGACCTTAATGAGTACCGAAATTAATAGAAAAATCCACAGCAACTGAAAAAACAAGCAAACGGGCTAGTACGATGTGGCAATACTGATAATCGGTTGACAATAGTCGAGAAGGGAGAAATTAGAAAGTCAAGTGGCGGAGTCAAACTAAACACTGCTGCGAACAACACAACCAACTAAGAACCATAATCAGCTGCTTTCTGAACGGAGGCCTGGACTCGGAAAAGATCCTTGAAAAAGTTGAAGATGGACATAATCCTTGAAGGTGGCAACCTAAGTAGAACAGAGCAGTTTGGATCAGCTCATGAAAGAGAAATTTCGGGTAGGCTAGGGGCGTAGGTAAGCGCCCGAATACCCGGTGATAGCAATGCTAGCAGACGGAAAATCTTGCCCAGATACTTTCCGGAAAAAATATTCAGTCATAAGAGCAGGCAATCATCCTAATAATTAGGCAGACGTGTAAGGTGTACCAAACTTGTGTTCGAGGCCACAGTTCAATCGCCCGGAATAAAAGATATCTTCCAAGCGATAGAAATCCTTTTCACCTCAAATTTTTCAAACCAATTAGTCTGATATTTTCTCCTTTGTTTCCATGCCAACATGCCTACTGGATCGAATGATCAACCTAAACTATCCAGTATCAGCTGGCAAGATGTATTAAGCAATGCAATAAAAGTCAAAGAAATGGCTTTGTTTTGGATAAAGAAGTTGCTTTTGACAACACATGTGGAAATGCAGAATGTCTTAATTTGCTAGGGAGTCACCCTGGTCATACGAATGGGCGAAAAGTGAAAAGCACCAACTGGAGCGAATTGTATTGTCATGAACACAACCAACGGTTGGTAGGTGAGGAAAGTGCAGGAACTTTGAAGTCTTGCAGATAACTCACTGAGGAAGCTGTCACCACACCTGGTAGTTAAGTATAAAATGCAATAAATCTAATGAAAAGAAGGAGAAACTTGGGGTCCAGTATAGATAACCGGCAGGAGTCGTCTTACTTGGTGACTGAGTCGGGCTCCCGTAATGGACAGCATGGCGTCGAAACCGCTAGTCGTGGTGCGATTCGATTTCTAGGCGACACGACGACCGGGAGCATTGTTCGCCTGCTCTAGCTGTTATGCAACAATCTGTGGCGACCACTTCAGCAGGTTCTCGTAGGCTTCGGATGAAGTGGACTGAAGAAACGAACCTCTTCATCATCCGCTCCTACTACGAAATAACGACGGGGGGCGGGTACAACAGAGATTCGTCGAACGGTTCCCGCAATTCGCGCACTTGACTGTGCAGCGAGTCGCAGACCAGTAGCGCTTTATAACTCGGAGGACACAATCCCGGCCCATCTGGAAACTAGTGACCGAGAGTCACTGTTTGCACAGTTTCAGTACTTGCCGAAGCACTCTTTTCCACCACCCAGGTGAAGTTTCCGCTGAGGACGACTGTGTGCTGATATTTCGCTGCAGCAACTACAATCACTTGTGTACTGTGGTGCAGTTACGGCTGTCAGATTGCACGGTCAGATCCACCATGGAAAATTCATCTGGAACGTCAGCGGAGCTCACTAAGGCAGGACATTGCTAGGCTAACTCAACTCAGCTCTGGAAATGCCAGGAGACGGGTGAAGAATAAAATGCCACTATGCACTATGCCATCCCCAGTGAGACACTCGTAGTTGAAATTCTGAGCGCGCTAAAGTAGAAACTTTCTATCTTATGCAGTCGGTTGCGACAATATGGCGAAAGTCACCCGAAAGTCAGACGTGTCCAGAATGCAACATACACGAGGAACCTGCGGAGCTTTTTCAGATCTCTCAACAAATCCCCACAGAGTGTCTAGTTGCTACTGTTTTCGGTGACTGAAACAAAAGAGTATTGGGGTGGACTTTGGGGTTACAGGCTGAGCATGCTGAGTGGATCACCGCCGAAGGCACCCGCCATGCCAATACGTCTGAGATGAATTTTGCGGATGTTACCGAAGAGGAAGTTCGACGAGCCATAAACAGCTCGAAGAACTGGAGGGGCCCAGGTCTGGATCGAGTGCAGAATTTCTGTTATAAGAAATTTACCAGCGAACATAGTCGGTTGGCACACAGCTTAAATCCGGTCATGACTCGGCCTTGCTCACTGCGGGGATTGCCTATCTTATCCCTAAGAAAGACACGGTGCAGGACCCGAAAGATCGATTACTTGCTTACCAACCCTCTACAAATTCATTACTTCCATTATTAGCGGAAGGGTCAACGCGCACTTCGAGGCCAACAAGATTCTATCCGAGGAGCAGAAGGGCTGCGGAGTTGGGTCAAGGGGTTAGTGGACATGTACAGCCATCTGCACAGATAATTAGGAGCCACATGCCGGACATAGCATTGGTGACCTCCACATCAAAACTATGACCGAAACAGACTTCTACAAGTACCTAGGAATTGCGCAAGGAACCCATGCTCGAGGTGGTGATCTGAAGGATGCTCTGCTATTTGGCGTCTCGAGTTCCCATAATATTGTTAGCTACAGGTAGTGTACCTAAATCCCTGACGGCTTCCCTTGATCTCCTGGAACTCCCACACAGTCTGGTTCAAACTATGCAGAAGTACACCATTTTGCATAAGTGCTCGATGCTGCGAGGACTCCTCGACAGATTCTTTCAGTGACCTACCACTAGCGCCCCTTTATAATTTAATAAGGTAGGATCGTCCGAGTCTAAATGCTTGGCACTTAGCACTAGTATTAGGTAAAATCCGGAATCTGCCGAAATTGTGACAACTCGGAAATAAACAAATATATGATACATATGCCATATTAATCTGTGTCTATTTCAAGTTGCTGGCACTTACCCTCAGGCCGGCTATTAGGGTCTTTACACCTAACCAAGTGATCTTTGGATGGCGAGTTCCTTGTTATATTAATCACACTTGCTTTGCACAATTATTTTAGGCTCTTGGCCATATTAGATTCGGCGGCAATCGTACATAGAACCTGGTCAGGAAGGGAGTAGAAAACCAGCAAAAAGAATGGCTTGGGAAACTCTTCTAGCCGTGATTACCAGGCAAAGAACAGTCCAGGGTGCTCATGGGGAGTAGGAATGGAAGTAGGTTTTTTTGATCTTTAACAAAGAAAGCCTAGGGTCATAGCAGGAACATCTACGCGGCGCTGTGAGCTAAGTTGCCACTTGTAGGAACTAACAATATCTGTAGATATTGTCTGCGGCTGCGTAAACTTCCAAAAAGTGGGATAATATTCTTTTAATGGATATTTAATACCTGACGCAAGGCCAAAACACCTAAAAGTAGGAAACATCCTAAAAGTCCTGTCATCACCATCATCATCAAGGATGCAACAACCGATATCCAGTCTAGGCATAGGTCGTAAGAAACTCCCGATATTTGGGTTTGGCGCCTAGCTCCACCAGTTCGATATTCCTAAAAGTTGTCTGGCGCTCCGTTTTGAGCAGGGTCCTGAGCGGCTTCTTTTTCCACCATAGATACTTCCGGTTAAATCGTCCTCCTCTAAGCAAATTAGATCACCCACCAACTCTGGCCTATTGAGCCGGATTTTATTTACAATCAAACGGTTGTGGTATTGCTTCTAAATTTCGTCGTTATGTCAACGGAGTCATCAAATTCTTGGCAGGACTCTACCCTTAAACGCGGGTAAGCTCACAAGACCCCAAATCACCGAGGATTATTTTCTTTGAAACTTCTCGTTTAAATTACAATAAAAACTCGCGCAAAACTTAAGAACATTTTCAAAAATACGGCCCCAGAAAAGGGGGGGAAAATACAAGTCAAAGGGTACGACCCTAGTTTTCCTAAATCATCAGGACGGAATAATTGCAATGAATTAGGCCCAAGTTTCTAAATTAGATGCATACTTTTTGCGCTGTCATATATAGTTCTCATTCGAGCCTTTAATTTATACATTGGCGGGAAAATTTCGAAATTTAAAAAAAAAATGCAGCCTTATTCAATATATAGAAAATGGGACGCAGAACTGTACGTTAAATCCATAAAATACTCCATTACCCTAAGCTGAAGGAAGGAAAATATAAAAACCGTCTCACAGCCGCTACAAATCTTTCATCTTAACCTGGAAAAAACCTGCAAACGACAGACAGTCTGCAATTCATCGTCAAAAGGACCATTATCACCGTTCAGCCATTAAAGACAAATACCTCAGCAGCAAGGAGTAAAGTATATGAAAGAAAAGTCCACGCAATTAGTCTGCTGCGGAAAGATTTAGATGAGAAAACACAAGGAAATTTCAGGACCCGGCCAATTCAACTTCTCCGGCTATATACCCTGACCGGGGCTAGTAATAACTCTGGGAGTAGTAACACATACAACCGTCTAGCCCAAAACTGCATTGTGACGGCAATGGCCGTCGTAAAATATGGATGCTAGAGAAAGAGACTGTACCCGTAAAGGAGCCTTTCTCTCTGCTACTATTTTGCTAAGAACGGTGCACAGTGAAACGAAGAACTCAAAGAGCCATCCCTCATAATGATTTATGCCGGGCGGGTTTTGCCCCCATCGACAAAATTTATGCTGTGACGTTTTAAATTGCAAGCATTTAGGGCCGCCACGAATCGTAAACGAAGCCAGAACCCTTTTCTTGAGGAATTGCCGGGATGCAAAAAATTAAGCTTATTAGGGATGAGGTGGAGGAGAAGTTATCAATGAGAAATTGTGCTCGTGATTGATGTGAATGAAGGAAGCTTCCGGTAGGTACTTTCTGCAATAACTAAGAGGTTTCAAATAAGAGAAGGAATGGTCAGTTCCACCCATTCTGCAAAGGCTTCCTTTTTAGAAATCATAATTGGGGACGATGCATGTCAACTAGCTTCCCATCAGGCAGTGGAAAACCTGAGGAGACCAGTGACTCGATGGATTTATGCATAATCACATCTGAATGCATACACCAAAGTTGCGTGTTCCAAAGGACCCATTCCAAGTAGAATTACGTCGTAAGGTTTGTTTACGGAGAGACACTAGCATGTGAATGCGGTGATGGGATTCTTGTGCGGAAATGTGTGGCTCATACAGGAGATGGCAGCACAAAGGATCTTTCTCAACCAACGGATATTATTTGGTATACCATCTTGCCTTCATGTGGATGACTGAGAAAACTTTAAACGTCAATCCAAACCAATCCACATAATCTACACTCTTGAGAAGGTCCGGAATCATTCTAGGTTTTTCGTACTCCAGATATTGTTTTGTAAAAAGATAATAAAAATCATAACTGAATTTGAAGCCTCCTAAAATCACACCAAAGTCCCTGTGCTCCTTTATGTGCCATTCTACAATGTGCACACTCCTTTCATTGAATTCCAACCGCAAGCCTAACTCCGTGTGACATATGTCGGTGTTAATGGAAGCTATTTCAGTTGATGGTATCCTAAACGGCAGCTCTTTAAGTGACGATCATCGCACAACCGCCTCCTCCAAGGCCAACGGGTCCTGCCATAGTCGCAGGCTCCCCGAATGGGTGAATAGGGACTAGTCGTTCGTCGTTTATGTGCCAGCCTTATGACGAATTTATCCTCATCAACGTCCTCATTTCGTGTTTACATGTTTATGTTTGGAATTTTGTCACCACTAATCACTTCCACACTATCAAAATCAAATGATGCATACGTTTGAGAGTGGGGACTTGGAAAATGATGTCCTTGGAGAAATATTCTGATGAAATGGTGAAGCTCATAGGTAGGAATGAAGAAGAATAATTGGTCGCAACTGAGGAGAGAAACGGCTATGTTAGGAGCAGATAGAGTAGTTTTTTGAATGTGCGGTTCCATCAAAATGGTGTTAAGCGAATGAGGTACAAACTGTTAATTATCCAAGGGCTTTCCTGGTAGGATTTGATAACATTTCTATATATATTTGACCTTGTAGAAGAAATACATTAAACAAGATGGAACATATTAAAAAAAATTTAGATGCATTGAAGACTGGAGAAAGTTTTTGATTGACAAATATATAGGTGGAGAGGATCCCTAGTATCCTTATTCATGAATTCCACAATCGGCACATAAATCGTTTCCCTCGTCTTTGGAGAGTGGAACATCCATAAGGACCTTACTTTCCTATTGCATACTTATGTGTTGCTTTTTGAGACAACGATTCATTGTAATGAGCTAACATGATACTAATTTTTTCTTCAGATCAGCACCAGGACAAACGCAAAGACAAATGGAAAATTCCTCGAATTCCGCAGGATCTCGACTTAAGTATTTTTTACTTAAGATGTGTTGAATACGGAGTTGTTCTATTTGTATGTAAGCCGTAATGTGCGTGTATTTATTATGAAAGACTTTTCACTTCCGTACGACAAACTTGACTTGGTATAACTTTGTCTGTACTACTAGCATTTTCATCAAACTTCGTAGGGTGATGATCTACATTCCAATTTATATTAGTACAGATTCTAGGATGAACTTAAAGGGTTTTCCAGTGTGATAGATAGACAGACAGACGCAGGTACGGTGTCTGTCTGTCTATCTATCACAAAATAACTGAGAACTGAAGAGGAACTTGCGCAAATTTGCTGGAGAATTGGTGATAACAAAGCAGCCGGTCTGGATGCTGTTCCCAATAGAGCTCTTAAACTCGCTGTTAAGACCAGACCCCACTAGTTTATCAGCGTTTTCGAAACATGCATGGTAGAAGGAGTTTTCCCCGACCGGTGGAAGACGCAAAAACTAGTTTTGCTCCCGAAGCTGAATAAGCACCCATAATACCGACCGATTTGCCTCATCGACAAGGCAGGAAAGATGCTCGAAAGGGTCATCTACAATGAACTGCTCCCTAACATTTCACCTTTCATAACTACAGACTCCACCGAATCTCTAGCCATTCCTCTCCTTACGCTTTCGTTGGTTGAGTTCCTCATTGGTAATCTTGACCCCAATGTCGGACTTGGCCCCAATCATCATCATCATCAACGGCGCAACAACCGGTATCCGGTCTAGCCCTGCCTTAATAAGGAACTCCAGACATCCCGGTTTTGCGCCGAGGTCCACCAGTTCGATATTCCTAAAAGCTGTCTGGCGTCCTGACCTACGCCATCGCTCCATCTTCGGCAGTGTCTGCCCCGTCTTCTTTTTCTACCATAGATGTTGCCCTTATAGACTTTCCGGGCTGGATCATCCTCATCCATACAGATTAAGTGACCCGCCCACCGTAACCTATTGAACCGGATTTTATCCACAACTGGACGGTCATCGTCCATCCTCATGTAGGGGGCCAAAAATTCTTCGGAGGATTCTTCTCTCGAACGCGGTCAAGAGTTCGCAATTTTTCTTGCTAAGAACCAAAGTTTCCGAGGAATACATGAGGACTGGCAAGATCATAGCCTTGTACAGTAAGAGCTTTGACCCTATGGTGAGACGTTTCGAGCGGAACAGTCTTTGTAAGCTGAAATAGGCTCTCTTGGCTGACAACAACCGTGCGCGGATTCCTCATCGTAGCTGTTATCGGTTGTGATTTTCGACCCTAGATAGGAGAAATTGTCAACGGTCTCAAAGTTGTATTCTCCTATCCTTATTCTTCTTCGTGTTTGTGTTTGACCAGTGCGGTTTGATGTTGTTGGTTGATTCGTCTTCGGTGCTGACGTTGCCACCATATATTTTGTCTTGCCTTCATTGATGTGCAGCTCAAGATCTCGCGCCGATTACCGCCTGCTCGATCTGGATGAAGGTAGTTTGTACGTCTCGGGTGGTTTTTCCCATGATGTCGATATCGTCAGCATAGGCCAATAGTTGGGTGGACTTAAAGAGGATCGTACCTCTTGCATTTACCTCAGGATCACGGATCACTTTCTCGAGGGCCAGGTTAAAGAGGACGCATGATAGGGCATCCCCTTGTCGTAGACCGTTGTTGATGTCGAATGGTCTTGAGAGTGATCCTGCTGCTTTTATCTGGCCTCGCACATTAGTCAGGGTCAGCCTAGTCAGTCTTATTAATTTCGTCGGGATACCGAATTCTCTCATGGCCGTATACAGTTTTACCCTGGCTATGCTATCATAGTCGGCTTTAAAGTCGATGAACAGATGGTACAGCTGTTGTCCATATTTCAAGTTTTTCCATTGCTTGCCGCAGAAAGAAAATCTACTCTGTTGCTGATTTGCCTGGAGTGAAGCCTCTTTGGTATGGGCCAATGATGTTCTGGGCATATGGGGCTATCCGTCCTAGCAAGATAGAGGAGAATATCTTATAGATGGTACTCAGCAACGTGATACCTCTATAATTGCTGCACTGTGTGATATCTCCCTTTTTATGTATGAGACAGATAACGCCTCGTTGCCAATCGTCAGGCATTGATTCGCTGTCCCATACCTTGAGTGGAAGTTGATGAACCACTTGGTGTAACTGGTCGCCTCCATATTTAACCAATTCGGCTGTAATTTCATGGACTCCTGGCGACTTATGATTTTTTAGTCGATGAATTGCACGGACTGTTTCTCCTAAACTTGGTGGTGGCAGTATTTGTCCGTCGTCTTCAGTTGGCGGGGCCTCCAACTAGCCGAGGTTCTGGTTGTTCAGTAGCTCATCAAAGTACTCAACTCATCGCTCCAATATGCCCATTCTGTCGGAAATCAGATTTCCCTCTTTGTCTCGGCAAGATAAGCATCGAGGTATATAAGGCTTCATCCTACCGACTTGTTGGTAAAACTTGCGCGCCTGGTGCGGTTCCTCCCTGTACTTTTCTAGTTCACAGACTTGTTGGTTCTCCCAGGCTTGCTTTTTCCGTCTGTGAAGTCGCTTCTCCCTCGACGGAGTTCGTGATAAGTCCCTGCGCGTGCCCGCGTTCTTTGAGAATGCAACATTACTCGGTATGCGGTATTCTTCCGTTCCGTTGCTAGCTTACATTCATCGTCAAGCCAGCCGTTCCGACTCCTTTTGCGACTGGGGCCAAGTATGTTTGTGGCCGTATCCGTGATAACGTTCTTCAGGTGGTTGTGAAGATCATTTGTTGATGCTTCATCTCCAGGTTCTCTGTTGACTGCGGTTATTGCGGTATCCATTTCCCTCTTATAGGTGTCGCGAAGGGTTGTGTTGTGGATGACATCAGTGTTCACTCTCACCTGATTATCAGTGGGATTCTAGGGGTGTATTGTTATTCGAGCTCGGAGCACCATGCCAACGAGATAGTGATCCGAGTCTATATTGGTCCCCCTATAGTTCTGACATTCATCAAGAGTGAGAGGTGGCGGCGTTCGATCAATACGTGGTCAATTTGGTTGAAAGTGGTCCCGTCTGCAGAGGCCCACGTATGTTTGTGGACCGCTTTCCGCGCAAACCAGGTACTTCCAACAATCATTTCGTGTGACCCTGCTAATTGAATAGTCCGCAGTCCGTTATCATTTGTTTTTTCGTGTAAGCTATGGGAGCCAACGTATCGCCTGAATACGGGCTCCTTCCCTACTTGGCTGTTAAAATCCCCAAGTATGATTTTAATATCATATCTGGGAGAGGCTTCGAGGGATCGTTCTACTGCCTCGTAGAAGGTACCCTTCTCCGACTCTGCAGTCTCCTCTGTAGGGGCGTGAACGTTAATGGGGCTTATATTTCTAAACTTGCCTCGCAAGCGCAGAGTGCATAGCCATTCGCTTATGTTTTCAAAGCCGATAACAGCAGGTTTCATTTTTAGGTTGACTAAGAAACCTACTCCGAGCACATGGTTTACTGGATGACCGCTATAATATATGGTGTAGTGGCTCTTCTCCAGGAAACCGGTCCCTGTCCATCGTATCTCTTGTAACGCTGTTATATAAGCCCTATATTGGGACAGGGGATCGGCTAGCTGCTCATCAGCTTTATTTCTGTACAAGGAGCTCACGTTCCATGAGAAAATGCGCAAATCGTTGTTCCGTTGTCGTTGCCGGGTTCGTCGTTGTAAAGTCCATCCTGTCGGAGACTCCTTTCGTGGCTGCGTAACTTTGGTTTTCCGTGTAAGGTTGTCAGCCCTACCCAACCCCAAACCTGAAGGACCAGTTGGTACAGTTTGTCCCGTTTTTAGGCGCGGGAGGCTCGCCTTCATCCTTCTCCGTCTGCAGCTTTTCGTTACGAAAGAGCTCCCAGCGGTCACCACGTGGAGGTGGAGATTGAATTTGGTAGTAGAGCTGTTGGTGTTGATTCAGCAGGCATTTCCCAGGTTTTATGCTCCATCGTGGGTACCAAACCACGGGACCTATACTACCCTTTGACCACCATGGGCCCCGATGGGCTTCCAAATCTCTTCCTCCTTAACTGTAGAAAACTCATTTACCTCCCCCTTTGTATAATCTACAACAAAAGTCTAGATGAATGCTACTTTCCCCGTCTCTGGAAAGACGCCCTTATCATTCCTATCATCAAGAGCGGAGACCCGTCCCTTGCTGTGAACTACCGCCCCATTTCTCTTCTCTCCTTTTGCTCCAAAATCCGAGAAAGATACGTCAACGACTGGTAGACCGCGCACTTCGGTCACCTCATTGTCAAAGAGCAGCATGGTATCGTGAAACATAGATCTTCTGGTCTTCCTCAACTTTGTTGCTAAATGCTTGAATTCACGATAGGAGGTGCATGCTATTTATAGCGATTTCTCCAAAGCCTTTGGCATCGTTGACCATCAAATTCTCCCCTCTAAACTTTCATTACTAGACTTCCCTCCCTCAGTCATCTCCTGGCTTTCCTCCACTTTCATACCGTTCCTGCAAAGTTTCTTTTCATGGTCACTCATCAGGTTCCTTCTCTCCTTCCTCTGGTGTTCCCCAAGGTTCTATACTTGGCCCCCTACTCTTCCTCTTTTTTATCAATGACCTCGCCTCCATCCTCATCTACCCGTATTTGCTTTACGCAGACGACCTTAAATTGTTTGCCTCTATTTCGTCTCCGCTGGACTGTGCTCTCTTACAGTCCAACCTTGATAATTTAGTCCGTTGGTGTTCGGTCAACAAGTTAATACTGATTGTCAACAAGTGCCACGGGATGCGCTATTCCTTTAAACCCTCCCCAACATCCTTTTCCTATTCTCTCAGTGGACAACCCCTTTCACTACTGACCTCCTTCAAAGATCTGGGTGTAATATTCGACGATAAACTTCGTTTCAATTCCCAGTTCGTTACTATCATCACTAGAGCTTCCAAAATGTCTGGTTTTATCCTACGTTCCTCCTCCGACTTTACCTCAATCCAGCCCTCTTTAACACTCTTCAATTCCCTTGTCAGAAACATCCTTGAATATTGATGTGTAGTCTGGTCCTCCTACCGCATCCGTGATTGCTGCGCTCTTGAAGCTGTATAACGCCAACTCGGATATTACTTCCCGTATTGCTTCGTCTCATAACACACGTAGTGCAGACCTTTTTGATGTACCCTTTGCACAGCTCGAGATTTACTTCCACTCTCCGATCCCGAGGTTTTGCCGGTCCTATAATGCCCTACAGCTTGGGTCCTTTAACTGTATGTCCCTCTCTAGCTTTAAGCGTAAAATAAGCCACCGCAGGAGTACCACAGGGCTCAGTGTTGGGTCCTCTCCTGTGGAACGTCATGCACAATGGGGTCTTTGGTTTTCCCGTGCCAAAGGAGGCCACGATAATCGGTGTCGCAGATGATCTTGCTGTGGTTGTCGTCGCCAAACAACCTGAAGACGTTGAAGTGTACCCTAACGAAATCATTAGCGTCATAAAAGCGTGGCTAGAGATGGTTCAGCTTGACCTTGCGGAACAAAAGACCGCGGCGGTCTTGATTAGCAACCATAGGAAAGGAAGTACGATTAGTATTTGTGTTGGTAGCCACATCATCACTCCACATCCGATTATCAAATACCTGGAGGTGATAATTGACGCTACAATCAAGTTTAAGGGACACTTGAACTATACCTGTGAGAAAGCGGCAAATACCAGCGTATCATTAGCGCAGATAGGGCCTAATATTGGAGGCCCAAGATGCAGTCGCAGATTACTTGTGGCCGGAGTGGTTTGCTCCACACCATTATACGCGACACCAATTTTGGGAGGATGCACTAGCGTGCGAAACTAATCGGAGGAGGGTAAATATGATTTACCGCTTAGTGGCGCTAAGGGTGAGCAGCGCCTTCAGAACAATATCATTCAAGGCAGTGTGTGTTATTGCGGGAATGATCCCGATTGACATTCTGGCAAGTGAGGCACGCTGCTTGTACGAGAAAATTAAAATGAATCCTCCTGAAAAGGATGCAAAATACCGAAAGGGGGCCAGGCGAGAGTCGCTGGAGAAGTGACAGCAACGGTGGGACGCATCGCAAAGGGGTCGCTGGACCCACACTTTGATTCCTCGTATTGAGCGAGATTAACTACCATCTGACGCAATTCCTATCAGGACATGGTGGTTGGAAAAGTATTGACATTCACAGTCTTGAATTTGCACTGAAACGACAGCTTTCTCCTATTATAACTTTGTTAGTAATAGTTCGACTTTCACAAAATTTGGTTGGATCATGCTCTATGATGTAGCCTACATTATTGTGATGCTAGGGTGAACTTAAGGCGAGCTTTCCTGCCAATTACTAAAAATTATAGTAATGTACTATTATTAACTTTATTTGAACAGGTATCGGTATGGAGGGTATTTCGGAGCCTAAGCACCACCTAGTGGCAGCCCCCTGATTTTTTCAGATTTTTCGGTGGAGTAGTTTCTGAGAATGGGTTCGTTAAAAAAATGATCACTTTCAACCCCCCGCACTCCTCACCTTTCTAATGAATGTCAAAACTAAGGCCGGCTTCAAAAAGTACTAACCGAGACCTTTCATGACTGTATTTGATGAAAAAAAAATTTACACCCCCTTTTGCATGTATGGGGAGCCCCCCTAAATTCGACGTAAAAGGATGTAACTCACTATATGCGTGAGCGTTCACAGTTCCCATCATTCTACCAAATTTTGTGTCAATCGTAACTGCCTCCGAGAAAAATGCGTGTGACGGACAGACAGACAGACAGACAGACGGACAGACAGACAGACAGACAGTAAACCGATTTTAGTAAGATTTTGTGTTTACACAAAACCTTAAAAAGACAGACAGACGAACGGAACATTCGGAGTTAGCAGAAGAACCCTTGGACAGCCATCGCAATGAACCAATACGGAGGAGAAAAGTATAAGCTTATGGCTCAGGGGCTCGGAACTGAAATACCATCAATCGATGACATCCTTCGATTGCAGTGCCTTTGTGGTGCATCAACATGGCATCCAAAGCTACAATCAGGATTTTAAACCCAATTCATTGCTTCCTGGATCATCCATAACAAAGCGTATTAGGAGGTACGCAGAGGAGAACGTTGAGCGTTGCAACCTATAAAGACATCAATTGTATCCGAGTACCAGGGGCCAAAGGAGGCTTTTCAGAATCGAAAGCCGGATCAGTTCAGGAGAAGCTCATTCCGGTACTGAAAGAGGCGACCGAATAGAATCCTTACCTACAAAGGCCATCATTCCTTCATTCTATTTGGATCCAAACTTGCTGAATATTCGCGGATGAGTGCAGAAACCACAGGGATCGTGAAAAGGTACACGGACACCCAAAAATCTTACAGGTTCCTAAGAAACGGTCACTTTGAGGAAGGGACCTTAAACCCTGCAAGCGACAGGGACCGATGTCCAGTCAAAAATTACGTGACGATTGGACCAAGGTTGCTCCAGGGATAAAAGGTTTTCTGTATTTTCTATGTAATAACATTTAAGTCGACATTTGTCCGATTTGTACGTAGCTGATAATGTTTACACAATTGGTATCATCATCAACGGCGCAACAACCGGTATACGGTTTAGGCCTGCCTTAACAAGAAATTCCAGACATCCAGGTTTTGAGCCGAGGTCCACCAATTCGATATCCCTGAATGCTGACTAGCGTCCTGGCCTACGCCATCGCTTTATTTCAGGTGGGGTCTGCTCCATCTTCTTTCTTACCATAGATATTGTGTATAGACTTTTCGGGTGGGATTATCCTCATCCGGATTAAGTGACCCGCCCACCGTAACCTATTGAGCAGGATTTTATCCACAACCGGACGGTCATGGTATTGCACATAGATTTCGTCATTATTTAGGCTACCGAATAGCCTGCCTTAACAAGAGGGGGAAGAAGGGGTGCAGGGGGTTCAAAAATTCTTGGGAGGATTCTTCCCTCGAAAGCTGCCAAGACTTCGCAATTTTTCTTGCTAAGAACCCATGTTTCCGAGGAATACATGAGGACTGGCAAGATCATTGTCTTGTACAGTAAGAGCTTTGACTCTATGGTGAGACGTTTCGAGCGGAACAGTTTTTGTAAGCTGAAATAGACTCTGTTGGCTGACAACAACCGTGGGCGGATTTCATCATCGTAGCTGTCATCGCTTGTGATTTTCGACCCTAGATAGGAGAAATTGTCAACGGTCTCAAAGTTGTATTCTCCTATCCTTATTCTTCTCGCTTGACCAGTGCGGTTTGATGTTGTTGGTTGGTTGGGTTTTGGTGCTGACGTTGCCACCATATATTTTGTCTTGATGTGCAGCCCAAGATCACGTGCCTCCTGCTCGATCGGGATGAAGGCAGTTTGTACGCCTCGGATCGTTCTCCCATGATGTTGATATCGTCAGCATAGGTCAGTAGTTGAGTGGACTTAGAGGACTCGCATTTACCTCACCATCACGGATCACTTTTCCATGGCCATGGTTGTTGATGTCGAATGATCTCGAGAGTAATCCTGCTGCTTTTATCTGGCCTCGCACATTACTCAAGGTCAACCTAGCCAGTTTTATCAATTGTGTGTATAATTTTACTCTGACTACGCTATCATAGACGGCTTTAAAGTCGATGAAAGGATGGTGCAACTGATGTCCATATCCCAGTAGTTTTTCCATCGCTTGCTGCAGAGAGAAAATTTCTCCTCTTTTCCTCGTTTGCCGGGAGTGAAGCCTCTTTGATATGGGCTGATGTTCTAGACGTATGGGGCTATCCGATCTAGGAAGATAGCGGAGAATATCTTATAGATGGTACTCATCAACGTGATACCTCTATAATTGCTGCACTCTTTGATATCTCCCTTTTTATGTATGGGAGGTGGTCAAAGGGTAGTATAGGTCCCGGGGCGAAACGTGGATTGGTACCCACGATGGAGCATAAAACCTGGGAAATGCCTGCTGAACCAACACCAACAGCTCTACTACCAAACCCTATCTCCACCTCCACGTGGTGACCGCTGGGAGCTCTTTCTTGACGAAAAGCTGCAGACGGAGAAGGATGAAGGCGAGTCTCCCGCGCCTAAAAACGGGACAAATTGTACCAACTGGTCCTCCAGGTTGGGGGTTGGGTAGGGCTGACAACCCTACACGGAAAACAACCGTTACGAAGCCACAACAGGAGCCTCGGATAGGATGGATATTAAAACGACGGACCCGGCAACGACAAAGGAACAACGATTTGCGCATTTTCTCATGGAACGTGCGCTCCCTGTACAGAGATGAAGCTGATAAGCAGCTAGCCGATACCCTGTCCCAATATAGGGCTGATGTAACAGCGTTGCAAGAGATGCGATGGACAGGGACCGGTTTCCTGGAGAAGAGCCACTACACCATATATTATAGCGGCCATCCAGTAAACCATGTGCTCGGAGTAGGTTTCTTAGTCAGCCAAAAAATGAAACCTGCTGTTATCGGCTTTGAAAGTATAAGCGAACGGCTATGCACTCTGCGCTTGCGAGGCAAGTTTAGAAATATAAGCCTCATAAACGTTCACGCCCCTACAGAGGAGACTGCAGAGTCGGAGAAGGATACCTTCTACGAGGCAGTAGAAAGAACCCTCGAAGCCTGTCCCAGATATGATATCAAAATCATACTTGGGGATTTTAACAGCCAAGTAGGGAAGGAGCCCGTATTCAGGCGATACGTTGGCTCCCATAGCTTACACGAAAAAACAAATGATAACGGACTGCGGACTATTCAATTAGCAGGGTCACACGAAATGGTTGTTGGAAGTACCTGGTTTGCGCGGAAAGCGGTCCACAAACATACGTGGGCCTCTCCAGACGGGACCACTTTCAACCAAATTGACCACGTGTTGATCGAACGCCGCCACCTCTCAGCCTTGATGAATGTCAGAACATATAGGGGGGCCAATATAGACTCGGATCACTATCTCGTTGGCATGGTGCTCCGAGCTCGAATAACAATACCACCTAGAATCCCCTCTGACAATCAGGTGAGAGTGAACACTGAAGCCATCCACAACACAACCCTCCGCGACACCTATAAGAGGGAAATGGATGCCGCAATAACCGCAGTCAATAGAGGACCTGGAGATGAAGCATCAACTAATGATCTTCACAACCACCTGAAGAACGTTATCATGGATACGGCCACAAATATACTTGGCCCCAGCCGCAAAAGGAGTCGGAACGGCTGGTTTGACGATGAATGTAAGCTAGCAACGGAACGGAAGAATGCCGCATACCGAGTAATGTTGCATTCTCAAAGAACGCGGGCACGCGCGGAGACTTATCACGAACTCCGTCGAGCGGAGAAGCGACTTCACAGACGGAAAAAGGAAGCCTGGGAGAACCAACAAGTCTGTGAACTAGAAAAGTACAGGGAGCAACCGCACCAGGCGCGGAAGTTTTACCAACAAGTCAGCAGGATGAAGCCTTATACACCTCGATGCTCATCCTGCCGAGACAAAGAGGGAAATCTGATTTCCGACAGAATGGGCATATTAGAGCGATGGGTTGAGTACTTTGATGAGCTACTGAACAACCAGAACATCGGCGAGTTGGAGGTCCCGCCAACTGAAGACGACGGACAAATACTGCCACCACCAAGTTTAGGAGAAACAGTCCGTGCAATTCATCGGCTAAAAAATCATAAGTCGCCAGGAGTCGATGGAATTACAGCCGAATTGGTTAAATATGGAGGCGACCAGTTACACCAAGTGGTTCATCAACTTGTGCTCAAGGTATGGGACAGCGAATCAATGCCTGACGATTGGCAGCGAGGCATAATCTGTCTCATACATAAAAAGGGAGATATCACACAGTGCAGCAATTATAGAGGTATCACGTTGCTGAGTACCATCTATAAGATATTCTCCACTATCTTGCTAGGCCGGATAGCCCCATACGCCCAGAACATCATTGGCCCATACCAAAGAGGCTTCACTCCAGGCAAATCAGCAACAGATCAGATTTTCTCTCTGCGGCAAGCGATGGAAAAACTGTTGGAATATGGACAACAGTTGCACCATCTGTTCATCGACTTTAAAGCCGCCTATGATAGCATAGCCAGGGTAAAACTGTACACGGCCATGAGGGAATTCGGTATCCCGACGAAATTAATAAGACTGACTAGGCTGACCCTGACCAATGTGCGAGGCCAGATAAAAGCAGCAGGATCACTCTCAAGACCATTTGACATCAACAACGGTCTACGACAAGGGGATGCGCTATCATGCGTCCTCTTTAACCTGGCCCTCGAGAAGGTGATCTGTGATGCTGAGGTGAATGCAAGAGGTACGATCCTCTTCAAGTCCACCCAACTACTGGCCTATGCTGACGATATCGACATCATGGGAAGAACCACCCGAGACGTTCAAACTGCCTTCATCCAGATCGAGCAGGCGGCGCGAGATCTTGGGCTGCACATCAATGAAGGCAAGACAAAATACATGGTGGCAACGTCAGCACCGAAGACGAATCAACCAACAACATCAAACCGCACTGGTCAAACACAAGCACGAACAAGAATAAGGATAGGGGAATACAACTTTGAGACCGTTGACAATTTCTCCTATCTAGGGTCGAAAATCACAACCGATAACAACTACGATGATGAAATCCGCGCACGGTTGTTGTCAGCCAACAGAGCCTACTTCAGCTTACAAAGACTGTTCCGCTCGAAACGTCTCACCATAGGGTCAAAGCTCTTACTGTACAAGACTATGATCTTGCCAGTCCTCATGTATTCCTCGGAAACTTGGGTTCTTAGCAAGAAAAATTGCGAACTCTTGGCCGCGTTCGAGAGAAGAATCCTCCGAAGAATTTTTGGCCCCCTACATGAGGATGGACGATTCCGTAGCCTACACAATGACGAAATCTATGAGCGATACCATGACCGTCCGGTTGTGGATAAAATCCGGCTCAATAGGTTACGGTGGGCGGGTCACTTAATTCGTATGGATGAAGATGATCCCACCCGGAAAGTCTATAAGGGCAATATCTATGGTAGGAAAAGAAGACGAGGCAGACCCTGCCTAAGATGGAGCGATGGCGTGGGCCAGGACGCCAGACAGCTTTTAGGGATATCGAATTGGTGGACCTCGGCGCAAAACCGGGATATCTGGAGTTCCTTATTAAGGCAGGCCTAGACCGGATACCGGTTGTTGCGCCGTTGATGATGATGATGATGATAGATAATGCCTCTTTGCCAGTCGTCAGCCATTGAGTCGCTGTCCCATACTTTCAGCATAAGTTGATGAACCACTTGATGTAATTGGTCGCCTCCATATTCAACCAATTCGGCTGTTATTTCATCAACTCTTGGGGACTTATGGTTTTTAAGCCGATGAATTCAGTTGGCGGGACCTCCAACTCGCAGATAGTTCATGAAAGTGCTCAACCCATCGCTCCTATATGACCATTCTGTCGGAAATCAGATTTACATCTTTGTCTCGGCAGGATAAACATCGAGATGTATAAGGCTTCGTCCTGCTGACTTGTTGGTAAAGCTTACGCGCCTGGTGCGGTTGCTTTTTTAGTTCACATACCTGTTAATTCTCCTAGGTTTCCTTTTTCCATCTGTGAAGTCGTTTCTCCGCTCGCTTGAGTCGTGGTAAGTCTCCGCACGAGCCCGTGTCCTTCGAGAATGCAACATTACTCGGTATGCAGCATTCTTCCGTTCCGTTGCTAGCTAACAATCATCGTCGAACGAGCTGTTCCGACTCTTTTTCCGACTGGGGCCAAGTATTATATGTTGGTGGCCGTATTTATGATAACGTTCTTCAGGTGGTTATGAAGATCATTTGTTAATGCTCCACCTCCAGGATTTCTGTTGACTGCGGTTATTGCGGCATCCAATACCCCTTGTAGGTGTTACGGATTGCAGTGTTCGGTGTTAACTCTCACCTGATTGTCAGGGGGGATTTTCTGTGGTGTTGTCATTCGAGCTCGGAGGACTATGCCAACGAGATAGAGATGGGTCCTCTTTATGTTCTGACATTCATTAAGACTGAAAGGTGGCGGCGTTCGATTAGTACGTGGTCAATTTGGTTGAGTGCCAGACCTGTGCGCAGCCAGGTTGTTCGTTTGTATTATAGTAGCATCAGGCCAGCGTCTTCTGATGATTAGATGCAGACAGCTGTTGGCGAAAGCTTGGACCTTTTGAGCAACAGTGCAACACAAAGAGAACACTAGCACAGAACAGTCTCAACCTGATATTTATGTTAAGATAAGATGTGTTAACATAACTGGATCTCCGGATTTTAGACAAGGCAGCGAATGCGGATCACGCGTTTCTAATGTGTCGGGTGACATGGAGTTCGATGCGACCGTCGACAGAAATCACGATTTCTAGACAAATTGATCGATGCCTTGGATCTCTCAGCCCATTAATGCGGATAGGGAGAGTGCGATGACCCATCAGACTGGAAGTCTTGGTTTTGTTTGTATTTATCTTTAAACCAAATCTAGTTGCTCTCTTTCTAAATCCAGAGTCATTTGGCCAAGGTCCATAACCCAGTGAGAGACTAAACAAATGTTATCAGTGTAGCGTGGTGTTTGAGGAAAGATGTCATCGTCCATTGAATTCTCCGCATCCTCCGGACAAGGCAGTATGATCACTGATAACAAGAAAAAATAATATTGGTGATAAGATTCAATCCTGAGGCGGACTACCCTTTGGACCTCAAATTCGTTTGAGATTTTACCTCGATGCAGCATATGACATATGTCGCCCTGATAATAACCATTAGTTTTTCCGAAATGCCCTTTCAGATTCCCAAAATTACCATACGAGTGGAGATAGCAGATTCGCAGTAGCAGCAGACGCAACGGTAAATAATACTGCGGGGGGAACGCCAAGCCCAGCGGCGTTAGCCCATCTGAGTGCATTGATCGAACCCGCATATCGAACAATGACTAACCATTTCATCCACAAGAGGAGGAACCTCATGGATGTGATACGGTTAAGAACCGTAGTGAGGCACTATTTCTATCTCTATCTCTTCAATTGCTTGCCATCGTGGGCGATGGGTGGACCGTTAACACCCTTCACAGGACCATCGAAAGATCGACTACAACATGCTATCTATTTGTGATGTCTTATACAGTTCTTTCACTTCCCTGACAAGCACAATAGCAAATTCTCTCTTATCACGGCATACCATACAATAACCTGAGTTCTTGGGATTTCGCTTGATATCGTAGTTCGCCGGCTATTATACGTAGCGGTCAATAAAGCCTTTACTCCTTCCGTTCATTGAACGTCTTCCACGATTCCACAGTCAGCCAGATCTTATAACGCCCCTTCGTTACATGGTCGATGACCTGCGTAGCACACTTAAAAGGAGCGTTTTTGATGGGGGCTCAATGCGCATCGACACTTTCACTCGGGTCACTCAGTATATCTGCCATCATGCCAGCAAGATAAATCTCCCACTACCGAATAACAGCTGGATCATACAAGCGGTCGATGTAGAGCTTGTTGAGTCGCAGCCCCCCAACCTTGCGAGAAGTGGCAGATCATCAAATGGCGATGTCTTTCGAGGCCAATGTAAGCGCCTCTCTTGTTAAGCACATTCAGGAGACCGCTTCTAAATCTATTGCTGATTGCAAAGTGGTCAATGTTATTGGTCGTACGATGTCGGTCATTTGAAACCCAACTGACTATATGGCAGGCTCGGTGCTCGAACAATATGCCACACAATAACGAGGCGTTGGAAGCTGCAAAAATCCACAAACTTCTCACTATTATAGTTATGGTCGCCAAAAACCCGCTACCCAACACAATTACTATGTAATCTTTAGGAAGCAACCCCTGAACTGCGTGTAATTGCTCACAGAAAGCATCCTTCTCCACTATATCGTAGTTTTCGTGGGGACACCTGGACCGTAATCTAAGAAAGTGTGGAAATTTTTAGGTTACTAGCCCACAAATTTCGATCCCTTTTACAACAAGCGGGGAAGACTTTGAGCGAATTCTTCAGCCCTAACTAACAGGGGAGTAGTAGTGAGTGGTCAATAGAAACCTCTGCAGGAAGGTATTCATTAGTGGACAAAGAACACCCTTGAACTATTTCGGTCACGCTGCTCATAGGCAGTTGTGAAGCAGTTTCTGATGAGTTGCATCTGTCTGTGTGTCTGAACCATAAAACTAATAAAGCAAGAAAGAAAATTACGAACAAAAAATAAATTAAGGAACAACTAGAAAAAAAATCTTACTCATCATCATCATCAACGGTGCAACAACCGATATCGGGTTTAGATTTGCCTCAATAAGGAACTCCAGACTAGCTTGCGTGAGGTCCACCAATTCGATATCCCTAAAAGCTGTCTGGCATCCTGACCTACGCCATCGCTCCATCTCAGGCAGGGTCTGCCTCGTGGACGGATTTTATCCACAACCTGACGGTCATGGTATCGCTCATGGATTTCGTCGTTATATAAGCTACGGAATCGTCCATCCTCGCGGTTTGATGATGATTTTTGGTACTGACGTTGCCACCATATATTATGTCTTTCCTTCATTGATATGCAGCCCAAGATTTCGCGCCGCCTCCTCGATCCGGATGAAAGCAGTTTGTACGTCTCGGGTTGTTCTTCCCATGATGAGGATATTGTCAGCATAGGCCAATAGTTGGGTGGATTGTACCCCCCGCATTTATCTCAACATCACAGATCACTTGCTCCAGGGCCAGGTTAAGGGGGCCGCTTAATAGAGCATTCAATTGTCGTAGACCGTTTTTGATGGCGAATGGTTTTGAGACTGATCCTGCTGCCTTTATCGGGCCTTGGACATTGGTCAGGATCAGCCTAGTCAGTCTTATCAATTTCGTCGGGATACCGAATTCTCTCCGTGTATAGTTTTACCCTAGCTACGCTGTCATAGGCGGCTTTAAATTCGATGAAAAGATGGTGCAAATGATGTCCATATTCCAACAGTTTTTCCAACGGTTGCCGCAGAGAGAAAATCTGATCTGTTGCTAATTTACCTGGTTGCCTGGAGTGAAGCCTCTTTGGCATGGATCAATGACGTTCTGGACGTATGGGGCTATCCGACCTAGCAAGATAGGGGAGAATATCTTATAGATGGTACTCATCAACGTGATACCTCTATAATTGCTGCACTGTGTGATATCTCCCTTTTTATGTATGGGATAGATAATGCCTCTTTGCCAGTCATCAGGCATTGATTCGCTGCTCCATACCTTGAACACAAGTTGCAGATTGGCAAACTTTTTACAAGATACCTGAATTTCATCAATTTTAATTGCAAACTGCATTGTCCTGAACTGTATGTACTCCAGACATTCCCTTTCCCTTCCCTTTCCATTTCAGTCTCCTTTTCAATCCTGAAAATTCTGTAAATCCTACCGCAAACCAAACTATTACCACCCCTCGAAAATGCGTGTATGTCATCATCGTTTTCCTCTCATCTTAAACCACGACAACGCCTCGACATATATTAACCGAAATCTGCCAAACAAATTAAGTCTCACCATGACACATGTTAGCATACACTCAATCAACTCAATTCACGTCCTAGGAAATTTTCAAGGTAGATATTTTCCGGTTGAAATCGTGACGAAACACTCACGTCAACGACTACCAATAACATGTGACAGGACTGGAGACAAGAAATTGAAGGGTTATAATCAACCCCTCAATCTTGGAAGGAACCCTATCATTTGTCTTGAGTGAAGGTAGCGTCGCACTACCTTTCGAAGGGTGGTCGTCCTGCCTAGATGGTAACAAGTTCTCGTTACAACCATAAGAACGACTGAATTATGAAGATGAACCTCTTTGGACGTGGCGTGTGATAGGGTTGAAAACTTAATCTTTGGTAAATGAGACTCTTCTAATCATTCTTGAGCTGTGATCCCATGTAGAGGAGATTGTAGTCCTGGAAGCATATTGATGAATCTGACGATCTTAATGAACCTTTCAGAAATACATAACTGGTAGAAAGACGCATCCTAAAAGAAATAATATTGAGGGAGTTCTTTCTAATCCTTTAGCAGGACCGTCCATAAATTATTCATCTGTCGTTAACATCTTTCTGCTGAAGTTGGATTCGTTAATTTCTAACGTCGATTCTTTAATTCCAGTCCGAGCGACGAATTATTATAGTTCCTTCATCATCACCACACTCACCAATAATATGTGTGTCCCCCGCCTCCCCCAAAAACAAAATTATGTGCATGTTTTGAATCCTCACTTACAGCGCAAACTTGAAGGATGAGAGATTAGTTTATCCCTTCCGGGTAAGGGTTGAAAGTTTGATACGCCCCGCAACATAATCAAAGATGATGACATGACATTAATATTCATCGAGTTAACTACTCTCCGTTGCGGAAGATAATTTTTCAGTGTTCATATACCGGTTACCGCGCCATTGCCAGAGCTGATCCTTCACAATAGTCTGGTTTTAATGATGGATAAGTTGACGTAAATCAAATACGAGAACGTGACGTGTATAAGTGACTTCGGGGTTGACTTAAAGAGGTAAATTCATTGCAGGTATCTATGAGAGGTGTAGAGAAAGGTGACAAGATTGATATATTTCCGAATCTTGTTACTGATTTCGACGGATAATCAGTTTGACTTTTCAAGGAAATTGAATTTAAGCTATTGGATAAGGTAGAGTGATTTTGGTAGAAGTTTTCACTCTATGGAGTTGTTTAGGTTTAGTTTAAGTTAAGGTAATAGGATTGGCTGTAGAAAGAAAACCAAAATGTTAAATAAACGAACACGAGCAATAGACATTCTTTTCTTTTAGAAACCTATCCAGTCTTGAAGTTTATCGAAACATGTCTAGTCCTCTCGACTCTTAAAAGTTGTACATTCTCATACATCTGTCTGCTCGCCGGTGAGGTCCTTTGCTGGAACAGTGAGTCCTCACTCAATTTCTGTGGATGATTCCATATTGATATAATAATACAATAACTGAAAAGTTCGTTGGATAACACACAGATGGTACTACTAGTATTAATTCCATATGAGCTAACCCTAACCTTCAAAAGACACGTGTACAAATTTGACAGCTGTCGGGCTGTTAATTTGTGGGATAGAGCATTTGGAGTGAAGCAACTTTTGTTAGTTTGAAGAAAATGAATAAAAAGGAATTTCGTATGTTTATAAAGCATTACCTTTGGGCGAAAAAAGATACTGATAAGGCCAACGGTTGATGAACATTATTCGGACTTTGCACCATGAAAATCAATCGTTGAGAAGTGGTTTGCTGAGTTTAAACGAGTCGAAATGTCGAAATGAGCACCGAGAACGATGTACGCAGTGGATGCCCCAAAGAGACTGTTACCTAAGAAAACATCAAAAAAGACCACACAATAATTTTGGATGACCACAAAGCTGAAGGTCTATAAATATCAAAGAAACGTGATATCGTGCATGAATGTTTAGATATGCGGAAGCTCTGTTCAAAGTGGGTACCGTGTAAGCTCACGTTCCTAGGCAGCAGATAGCCTGGCGAAAGTTTATCGATGAAAAACGTCCCGCGAGTGATTGGTACACGTCGGAAGTGGGAGTCCCCACAGTTGACTACGGCTCTCTACCTGCGTCGGTGAGGCTAGAGTCTACCTCTACCAAGATGTCAGTTTTGGCGTATATCAGAAGCCGTGTTTTTGAGACCCTGATCGGGTAATGTGCATTAAACCGATATTAGCGTCGCTCCGAGCGACTGTTAGTCCGTCGGTTAAGTTGAGCATCAGCTAAGCATAGGTCAGGCCTCAATGAATTGGGGTACGTACTTTCTCTCCATGGGTACACTCGTTCCTGTCTGTTACGGTATCAAGTACATATGACTTCTGGGTGTGCCAGGCAAATATAGAGGAAGTCTGGTAAAATATTGCGGCTGTCAGCACAAGCAATCAACACTAGTGCTATGTAGCGCTCATGCCCTGGAAAGAGGCCTAGCGGAAATTGTTGAAACTGGACAGATGATTTTGGATATAGGACAAGCAGAACGCCAGTCGACTGTCTTTGCTACATCTGAAGAGGAAATGCTTGAACGCTTGGAATGCTTGGAAATGTGCGGCAGTTGTGAAATGCAATCGGCCCGCAGATTTTCTTTAGAAAAACTTCAGCAAAGCTGTGAAAAATAAGTGGCTGGAACTGAAAGAATGCTTGTACCGCATTTGCTTTTATTGGTGAATATGAGCAACAACAGAAGGGGCGCGTAATGTAAAAGCAACGCTCGGAATACCATAACTGCCAAACGGATCGTCCATTACAGAGTGAGCTGGAAAAAGAGAAAAACGCATCTGAAGATGACTTCATGCAGATGGAGGGTTAAAAAAGGAAGTCGTTGGGCCGATATAAAACCGCTTGACGAAAGCCAAGGCAAATACAAATGGTGGGACAACACAGGAAAAAGCGGTGTAGTTTGTTTTTTAAACCGGCGTAAGTCAGTCAGGAAATCTAATCTATAAAGTTAAACCCGAAGATAGTGGGGCTGAAGCAACTTTCATGCCAAAAACATTGGCCGGCAGAGTCCCTTTTACAATAGATCCGAAAATAACCGAAAACGGTACCCTCTGTAAGGCGATCAAGGAACTGCTGGGCGAGAAGGGTATGCTACTAATAATAATAATAATAATAATAATCCTAGATCCTAAGCTAAATTGGAGGTTGAACATAGAACTGAGGGTTAAGAAGGCCTATATAGCCTTCTATGTCTGCAAGAGAACCTTTGCAAAGAAATGGGGTCTATGGCCGAGGATAATTCTCTGGATGTACAATGCTGTAGTGCGTCCGATCCTAACGTACGACTCTATTTTATGGTGGCAGGCTTTGAAGAAAAAATACAATAGAACGGAGCTTAATAGGATTCAAAGAACCGCATGTGCGGGTGCTACTGGGGCTCTGCAGTCCTGCCCGGCAGATGCTCTCAATATACTCCTGCATTTCCTCCCCCTAGACCTCCACATAAAATATGTTGCAGCGTGCAGACTACGTTAGTTCGGATGCTGGGCAGCGAAGTCCAACGGCCACAGCAACTTGTATTCCAGGCGGAAGTACTGGCGATATTGGAAGTCTGTCGATGACTGGACCGAGCCCCAAGCGTAACATGCCCATTCTGACCGAAAGCCAAGCGGCCATCAGGGCCTTGTATTCAACGACGACATCTTCTCGGCTGGTGGGGCAGTGCAGAGACGCGATTAACCGTCTGGGCGGCACGCTCAAGGTCGCTCTCCTCTGAATTCCCGGGTATAAGAACATAGAGGGGAATGAGCGAGCTGACGGATTGGCCAGGCAAGACCAGGCTCCTATGCCAGACGCGTACAAATGCATTCAAGATTACAGCGGTCTGCACCGAGCACTGGCCCATAGGGGACCATGCCGCTAGGCTCGGCATACCCTACAACTCACATTGCCGAAGCTCATAGAGACTGCAGCTTTCATCTTAACAGCTGTGAGAGCTTTATCCCCCAGTTGCGCCTTGATCGTTTCGCAAAACGTACTCTTTTTAGTCGCCAACGAGGACTCGGCTACCCTTTATTTTCCGTATGGAAGACCCTTCTACTCCATTGTCGGCGGGTTTCACCTTGTAGCAGATTTCACTCAGAATTTTCGCAAATGTCTCCCCATCCGCCGGCTTAATGAGCAGAGGTGATGGTCTGGTCCTTCTTCGTTTCCTCGTCTTTTTTGTTAGTGGTTTTTATTTGTTTCTGACGACTGTATGACTGTTATTCTTTCCTTTTTTCTTTGTTTTTTTCGGACCCTGGAAACAACTTGAATAAAGTTTGCTTCAGGCACTATTTGCGATCCTTACAGCGTTCTTCAAGGGAAATGCGGCAGTTTTTACTTTTTGCGCTGCTGTCCAGTTCGCCTGTAGAAGGAAGTGTGCTCCAGTAGTTTCTCCAGTCCCATCAGCCCGTTTTTGGTGCCTTTCCTGATGTTGCCAACCGCAAAAGTTTCGCATTTCGCGTATTTCCAGATGAGGCTATCCTCTTGGAAGCTAGCTAGGATGGTCGACTGCACTTCTACTCGGCTCGTGTCCTGGAGTTACCGTCCCCGCACCGGCAGCCGCGCTACTTTATAACGCTGCGTCTTTATTTAGGCGTCCCTGTATCAAATCGAGTGTTTCAGTCATGCTGCTTCTTTTAATAAACGTTGCGGCAAGGGATCATTTTCGTACTGCGCCCAAATGCAGTCAACCCTTTCTGCTTCCCTGATATTTCGTCGATTTTTTGAGTTTTCTATCTTTGTTCTTCATAGGAATTTCGCCAATGCACCGTGTATAAGGGAGTGGACTGCAATAGTCAGGAGCGAGTATACAATTGAGAACAAAGCTCCTACTCCAGTTCGCTGAAACCTGACTTAGCTTAGCTGATCCTGCAACTCGCGAACGGATCAGCACACATCACCCCGTCTTCGACAGAAAATTGTGTGCCCCATCATGTACCGGCATTCTGGGATCCCTCTTCGCCTAGAAGCTTTCTTAAGGTTACTATTTAGAACAAAGGTATACAGCAAGCGAGAGGGTCTACTTGTGTGTGTGGATGAGGTGAGGGATGGACAAATCCTCTGAGTACTCAGACCCTAGTGGCCCATTGTATTCGATTACTTCGTCTAACAGCATATCCCGGATTCGTTTATATATCGCAGGATTTCGGTTAGGCGCTCGCATAGAAAAAGTCCCGTGAGTTCCGCTTCCTAATTACAGTATGGACACGTATCATCCAGAAGAAGCCCCATATGCCCAGCTAGTGAATTATCGCCTGTCAGAATGCCCACAATTCTCCTGTAATTCTTCCTGCTTTTCGACAGGATAAACTTTCCAGTATGTTTGTTTGATTTTGACACGAAAAGCTACTGTTACTATGGGAAACTTGTTCCAAGTTTTTGATAGCGACATTAACCAATGCTACTTATACTCCAATTGCTGATTCTGGAATGCAGCTTGACAATGGCCACAGATTCAACCGCTTGGCAATCACCCACGCCCTTGCGATCGCATACACTTCAGCCTGAAAGACTGTTGCATATTGTCTCAAGGGAAAAGTCCACCTCTCATTTTTAATCGATAGGTAGACTCCTGTTCCAAAACCACCCAGCCAGCGGTTTAAAAGACGTCAATATATCCTGACGCGCATTCTTCTAGTTCGTCCCAGTTCGTTTCACAGTAGCATCATATCTTCTACCAAACAGATGTATTGGGATCTGAGAATCAGAATGCCTTGCGAAATCTGGATTCAATTCTCCCAATAACTCTTACAATGCTCTGTGTTCTCCACGGCCTTTGTTCTCCGTAGATCTAATTGAGTTAGTCTATGGACTGTTCTCATTGAAGTGCTCTGAATAAATAAATTCAAGTGTTGCAAACTGAGCAATGTATTTAGAGTTGCGCCGAATGTCGTGTTCATGGCACCGCTAATACCCAGATACACAGTTATTTGCAGTGTGGCGGGTTTACAGCGGAAACTCCTTTGTTTCACCTTAATCCACCACACTGCGGATGCATAAGCGAACATCGGCCTAATGATAACAACATATATCCACATTACTCCCTGAGGCTTAAGTCCCCATGTCGAGACAAAGGGCCGCCTACACAGCGCGTAGGCTGTGAGAGCTCGTTTCATCTTTTCCTCTACCCAGATATTTCACTCCTTCGAAGAGTTAAAGCATTGTGTCATCTTTTGAAGGCAAAGACCATTTAGTTTCCTTCTTTTTGCAAATAATAGTGATTTCGCATAGTAGTGATTAACACACTCCACAGGAGCGACAGTAGCACACCTCCTTAAGGGCAACTTTTCTCCGCTTCAGTTCTTAGGTAGTGATCAACACCCTCTTCACCACACAGCAATCTCTGCGTTAGCATAGCGTAGATCCACTTAATTAAAGTTTCACCAATACTATGCTCTCTGACGTTATCACACAGGTTTTGGAAAGGCGCACAATCAAAAGCCCCTTAAATGTCCTCGAAACCCCCATCGCGAAAAATGATATTAAACTGATTTGCTTGAAGTTCTTTGGATTTGAATTGTCACCTTTCCCAGGCTTCGGTATGAGGAGGTGAGAGGCACGTAGTCCAGAGCAGGACATCCTCGAAAAATATTTCTTAGAAGCTGCTCTAAGTACGCAATGCCCTCCTTTAGCATCGCTGGGTAGATGCCATCCATGCCAGGGGCTTTAAAGTGTAAAAAGGATAGTGTAACAGTTCTCACTTTTTCATTGGTAACAACAGCACTCGCAGTGTTCCAATTTCCCTTGTAAACCTTCGTGTTGAAGGGTTTGCAAAAGCCACCAATTCTCTCCCTCCCACTTCTGCCACCTGTTCTCCCGGATGGTGTACTTCCAAGGGAGTCTGTAAAGACTCAACTCTGGAGTTCATGAAAGTACCATCCGGTTTTCTAAAAAAGTCCAACTTGGCTGATCCTTATTAAGGACTCCGCATAGTCTAGAAGTCTCTCTTTCTCCTTCTAGTTCTTCACAGTATGCTCTAAAGGAGTCTCATTTTGAACGTTTTACGCGCTTCGTATATTCGCGCTGTGAGTTTCTAAAGTTCAATCAGACTGCATTCGTATTGCTTTTACAAGCACTACTTACTCGGGCACCCCGAGGACGCCACTCCCGGTATTGTGATCGACCCGTTAAAGATTGCAGACTACCTCTGAGATGATATCCTCCGTTGTTTCGCTGGCGATACCTATTTATGTAGTGAGCATGACCTATTAGATAGTAGATATCCACTTCTTCTTCAGCCTTTGTTGCGTCAAGACGTGCGGTTGTGTTGATCAATTAACCCATTTTTCCCGGTCATGGGCATGATCTAGATGGAGTCCTGCAACACTCAAATAACCATCTAGTGTAACAAAACATCGTTTTCATCGTTTCCTATCGACTTCAATATTCAGAATAATCCAGTCCAGTGAGTTCCCGGCAGCTTGGGTAACATTTCCATACCACTGAAGACGCCTCTCCCGGAAATTTTCCACGATCGGGGCAACCGTATACCGATCGCAGATGTCCTCATATCAGATGTGACCATAGCGTGCTACGTCACTGGTCCAAAGTAACATTTTGGCTCCATCACCGCGAGGCGCGGTCCATTGCCCTTCCACTCACTATACAGGACGAAAGAATGAATGATATTGCGATAAATTTTGGATCTAAGATGTTCGTTGATACGTCGACCTCACTTCAACCAACATAAAGATTCAGCCCCAAACCATGTGATATAAGGCGATTATCTCACTTTAGGATAAATTGTTGGGAATCAGTTTTGCTATGAGAGGCTAGGAAAACATTATCTGTATAGAATAGTGTGTAGGGTATTGGATGTTGAATTCCTTAATGAACATCGACAGAGATATAAAGCAGTTTTGATGTACCTGCCACACTTCCAACTTTACTCTTCCGTTCGCGGCAGAGTAAGTTAAACTCAGCGTATGAGTTTCTTTGGCATTAGGGATTGCCGCAAAGCTTACCAGGTTAATTTGTGTGGCACACGGTCAAAGCGTTCTCAAGATCCTTGTTTAGATCCCGAAATGCCGATAGTAATGCTTCTTATGATGTTGAGTAACCGTGCCACCAAGTCACTGAGAATGCTCTTCTTTCAGTATTGAGAATGCCAACATACCCCATATCCTCCAAAGTAATTTTTCTGTTAAAAAAGACATCAGCTTACAAAAATACCCACTAAATTGAATCTAATCCCATAATCCCATAAATCACTTACTTCAAAATTATATTTTGATTGGAAATTTCGAAAGGAGAACTGCTATCGTTGCGTTGCGTCTTCCCCAAAGACATCAAGGTGTTAATTACATAATCGTAACCAACTGGTCCATTAACGCTAACGTCAGACGAAATGAATATTTACACTCACTTTTTTCTCTAGAGGGGAGCCATAAACTTTGTCATAAGCACCAGCAATTACCATACATTTGATAATAACGACAATAAAAAGTGACAGACTCTCTTAACAGACTTGCGGAATCGCCGCACTAGGGGTGAAAGCCATGCGACACGTTAGAAATTTCACTCCCCTATATTAGCATTGCTGAGTAGCTCGTCGGTCAAGCAAGCGAAGCCAAGCGCGAACCAGCTCGGCAGGACGGGCAAAAATCATTTACAATTATGTTTTATAAAATGGTCCATGCTCCATCACTTCTAATCACAATCTTCTTTCCTGCAGATATTTTTCAGAAAAAAAAATTTGATTGGTGTTCGTGACCAGAACCGTGACTTGAGCGCCGCTATTAGCCGCGAACACACTCGTAAATATGCAAATGCTATAGCCAGCGCGAAAGATAGCTTATCAGGAGTCGAAACTTACGAACTCTCATCTTGGGAAAAGTTGATTGAGTGTCCCTGAAAATCGTCCCGGACAAGGGCTCGATGGGGATCTCGGGTATGCGAGGGGAGGCTAATTTTGTTTGAAGTTTCATAACTGTCCAAAGTCAAACAATAGCGCCAAGATTTTCCCTTTTCCAGATAATAGTGAGTTTCCTATCTTGTCACTTTAGACAGTATTTCAGCGAAGTATCTGCCTCTCAGTTCTCAGGCGATTGAGGAAGAGTTTTCATGTCCCTGCGAACTACCACATTTCCTTCAGGTAGCTGCTTCATTTCAGTTTTGAGTCAAAGGACTGTGGTGAAGGAACCAGACTCCTGAAAAAGTCCCGACGAAGACATACCATATTTCTAAACGTTCAAACAATTCTATTTCGCACTATGTCAGTCTCCACCAACACAACGTATGCCCTGAAACAAAACTGAAAAGTGTGATCCTGAAACTTCGTAACAAGGTTCTGTTGCTACCCGAGCACTCCGCTCCCATCCTCCCGATGGACAACAACAAATCGGATGAGTGGCGTGGTTTATCTTACCTCTATTTAAGGAAGCGTCTTATTCTTACAGAAAAGATGTCATCTCATCTCTGCCAGGATCCGGTCCACGCTCCCTGTTCGTCTCCACCTAGTCTTTTTGCTGACATCCGATATTAAAAGAAAGCAAGTGGAAAAAGAGGAAGAATTTCATAAGACACCATTCGTGGAAAGCTGTGGCGTAAAAGAAAAAACGGAACCGTATTAAAAAGAATAAAAGTACGTAAGTAAAGAGAAAAGATGAGGAAAATAAATGAACGACGGTTGGGCTCTCTAGGACACGCCCCAGGCAACAAATTAGGATTATAATTTGCCGCTGACATTTATTGTTGGCTTCAAGATGAAATATGCCGTAAACTGTGAAGACTTTGGCCAGAAGCAATGCGGTGTCACCTGTTTACCATTTTTACTCTTCTTAGATGTGGATTTTAAAAGATTAGGTTTCGAGCTTAACGGACGGTGTTGGTCGAGACGTTTGCGTATTTAGTGTCCTTTTTGTGGGTAAATACAAAATATCTTTGGCATTAATTCAAAAGGCTGATTCATTTGCTAAATAGAAGTAATTGAAGAAGATTTTGATCCCCAATTTGCAAAAGGGTAGGTATTCCGAAAATGGGGTATTGGGAAAATGTCTCCATTCGGTGCAGCGTTCCACTAGAAGGTTCCAGGAGCTTTCCGACTCTTTAACAAAGGATGGGCTCCTATTTTCCTTCAACAGAATCTTACTTCATCTCAGCTTAGTGGCAGGTGGCGGTTCGAATGCATTTTCCAGAGCACCTTTGACTTCTTTTATTTATTTCCGAACTATCCCGTATCCCTTCCATTGATGTCAGGCTATCCACAGGTTGGTCTTCTTTACTGCGATCGTGGGCGTCAAATGTTGCAGTTATTCTAGCGGAGCTGTCATGAGCTGGTCATGAGCTGTGTAAGCCGGGGAAATTTACATGTTCCACACTCCCGCCTGCTCCTGGTTAACCACGACTATGTCGCAGGAACTCAGGTCCAGATATTGAAAAACGTACAGGCTCGTCCTCGCAAGAATACATGTTCTAAAATTGTCTCGATTAGTGTCTCTTATGCTGTGGAATCAAATATAATATTTTCTTTGGAGCATTTTGAGGGTTTGGCTGCCTTCGATCCAGGGCTCCTAAGTCAGTGTAACGTCGTTGTCTTCCTCTTGAAGATTCAAGTGCTGCAGATTTATCTGCGATACCCTCAGCATGATCAACTTGCGCAGGGGCTCATCAATCCCTGTTAGACTGTCGATCTTCATCTCCTCCAATAGCACTTTGACGGCGTTGCTTAGATCCAAGTCGTCATCCGGTTCACTTTGGCGTTCCTGATTCCGAACCGCCTTTTCCAGTGTCTCCTGGCACCTCCATTTATGTGAAGCAGAAAAGTTTGGCTGTTGGATGGGGATAGCTGCCCCTTGCTAACCACCCAGTCGGCCAAGGGAGTCCTATGGTTTTGAGGGCGCATGAATTGGACAAGCTTATCCTTATCCAGGCAACCAGATGGGAGGAACCGGTCTCCCAGGCATTACGTCATATGGGATTTTTTTTTTGGAGTAGGGTAGGTGAATGCGTTTACGCACAGAGTGTTGGACTCCCACAACAGCACGTTGTCGGACTACCAACTAAACACCTCCCTGCCATCAGAGAACTAGCCTGGAACCGTTTGACACATTACTTTGGGCTAACCCTCCCGATCTCCCGGCTTTGGAAGCCTTCAATTTAGGGAATTCCTTTCACCAACGGGTAGGGAGGGGAGGAAGGGAGTTGTCATTTCAGGGAACCCCTTACCGTCCGATTCCTCCGGTGGTCGAATTCAATCTTCTTCGAAATAAGAAGAGCCTGAACATAACGCGCAATACGATTCCAGCTGCCAGCGCTCTTCAGCATCTCTCTGACAATGTTGTCTGGAGAGAGCTCCCCTGTGTCTGCATAAAGCTGCTGACGAAAGCCGTTCCACCTCTCGCAAGGGAAAAACGTGTGTTCAGCGTCGTCCGCCACTCCATTGCAGGAGATCCCGATCCTGTGCAGGTAAGACTGCAAATCTCCATGCACACTCAAAAGTTGGGTAAGGAAGGGAAAGTCCTGGGGGTTTAACGTGAGTACCTGCCGTGTAGGCATAATCCCACGATCCTCTTCGGGCAAGGATTGATTTTGGGAACACAATCAGAGCCCAGGCATGACTGGAACAGCGGTACTGGTTTATACTGAGTGCAGGCTCAGCATCCATACCAGTGGATGCAAGGCCTATCTAACACCTCTGCCGCAATTAAGGGGTACGGCGCCCGAGTTGTACAGCGCAACCCCACGCTTGCCTGCGATGTAGGCATAACCACAATCACCATGAAACTCCCACTAGGGGGCCAACCGCAAATAACCGGGCCGAGAACACATCCTCCAGGAATTTTCCTGGAGCATATGCATGGTACCAGATAACCTCCGGAGAGGCTTCGTGGCAGAGCCACTTCAGAGGAGTCCCTTGCAGACTCGAGACTGATCGCCCTCCTCGAGGACGTGGAATGAGTAAGGAAGTAATCAATCACACGGTTCAAACACGAGTCTAATTTGTGGACGTGCCGCGCAGTCCATCTGCCCCTTGGCTCATTTCGCCAAGAAAGTTACCACTCGGTAAGGGTGCGTTGACGTTCTTCACGGGCAACCACCTTTCTTTAGTTTTCGCCCTTACGGCGGTAGATAGCTTTGCGCTTCTTGGCAAGGAGGGCAACGGGGATCATCCCCGCGATCATCATCACAGCTGGTTCAGAGACAGTGCAATAAGCAGACGCCACTCGCAAAGCTCCCCGCCTCTACACTTGAGCGAAGCGTTTACGAAGTACCTCCTTGTCAAGGGCATCAGCCCATACCTCCGCACCATAGAGCAAAAACCAACTTCGTTGTTCCCATAAGGAGACGTCTCCTAGTAGATATAGGGCCCCCGACATTCGCCATTAACCGACTCAAGGCCGCGACTCTAACTGCAGCACTGTCCGCTGCTGCTTTGATTTACTCGAAGAAGCTCATCTTCGAGTCTAGCATTAAACCAAGGTATTTAACCACTGGTTTTGACTCTATAGTCAACTCACCGATCGATATAAGACGCAGGGTCGGGATTCTCCTTCTGGTCAAGACGACTACTTCGGTTCTTTCCAGCGCAAGGCTGATACCGTGAGCAGACATCCATCCGCTTACCCGTCGCATCAATATGCCAAGTCTACTTTGCGCCTGTTCAACAGTGCGTCTGGCAACAAGTGCTGCAACGTCGTCTGCATAACCAGGCGCGATTCTTCAGACATATCAAGTCTCAACAGACTATCATAAGAAGCGTTCCAGAAGTCCAGCCTAGGATGGATCCCTGTGCTACTCCGGACTTGATTTCGATCCTCGTCATATGGGATGACTCTGAACTTAAAGTCCTCCCAGGGCGACGCAAGAACCAAAAAACACGATGTAGAATCGATCCCACTCATCACCTGAGAAGAATCAAGCAGGGTATGAATCCCACCTGTTTCTCTGTGCCGAGAACGGAACGGAATTACGATCTGCCTTTGCTACCCGTGAGGCTACGTCGCTGAAAGATGTCGCAGTTCGTATCTGGTCGGGCGGCTGTTGTTGCTTACTGGTTTGGAAAGATTCCATGACGTCCGAGCCCTTGCACACTCTGCTCCGGTTGTGTTGCTATTCAACTTCGTTTTGAGATCGATTTCATTCGATGTCTCCATTTCCTGCTGACTTTCCAGGCGTTTGCTGCTATATTCCACGATAATTGCCTGGTATTTAACAAGCTCCTTTTCGCCCCATTCGCCGATAGTACGAGCCTCCTTATTCTTCGCAATTTTACTCGAAAAATATATGGCTTTCTGGTACTGGCTTCTGAGTAGGATTCCAGTGGACTTGCGCTTCTTTTTTGGTTTCCGGTGACGGGCATTCTTGACAGACCTTGCTTTTAGGGGATCCCCGACGTCGAACGTTTCGGGTTAGGAGTACTATGGTTGGTACTAGCGCCTGCCGTCCTGTTCCCGGAGGTCCCTGTTTTTGGTTTCAGTACCATGTTACTGTTGTCACCGACTGTACGGCAATCAATGGCCTCGCTCTCCTGGCTTGATGCCTCACCCTCTCGACTTCTTCTATTATCAGTTTTTATTTTTTGTTAAATTGGAATCTTGATCCTGTGAGTAGTTCGAGAAAAATGGGGAGGATCTTACTTGAAAATGAGGACTGTGCAAGGTCTTCAGAGTCCGCATACGAAAAATCAAGCTCCCCATTGGTCACGCAGCGTAGATCAGCGTAGTAATCAGATAATCATCACTCCCAACCCGACTCTGCACACTCTCGGGCTGTTGCAAGACGGTTTCCAGCGACCACCTTAGAGGTATTGCCGAATTCTGCAACCTTAACCTGAAGCATAATCAGACCAGGCCGCCTGGTGAAAGGATATTATCAGGGAATCATACTCACTCAAAATCAAAAGTGGGTACCGATTTTAATTTATGTGTAGTCATTGCAAAGCCCTTATCCAATGCATCCCTTGTCGCAACTTCTGCCAAAACCGAACTTCTTCGAAAGCTAGAACGCACTAGCTCATAATCTGGCAAAAGGAACAAGAAGTTGCTTGGTAGAATGTTGGAATGTCACCCCTGGATCCCGTCATTCCATAAAGTTCTTTCGATAGGATCACTAAATTCCCTTTCAGACCTCGTCGCTAGTGCTCCGTCCTAATCTCATACAACCGTTCATTTCTATTGGACATCCAGTTACTGCCGTACTGCAATCGATATCTTTGTTCCAAGCAATAAATGACACAAAATCTAAATTAAGGAATCACGCATTGACTCTAAATAGGCAAATTACGAGCAGCATCCAAGTTAAATTCAAGAACAAAAACGAACCAATGAACGACCAAAATGAACTTTATGCACAAATTTTGATTACAATCTTGCGCAAACACAATGGGAGCCAAGTTCACGATTGCACGGACCTTGCCAGCGAGCGACATGTTCAACCCTTTCGTTGAAAAGAATCCGCCCGTTCGGCCTCCACCTTCAGAGAATTTCAAAGATTTCGATTCAAGATCATCGCCGACAACGGAATGCGCAACTGCAAATAAATTATTCGGGTTCATAGTTGTATCTTTTCTAAGTCAATGAGATTCGATTGGTTTGGGTGACCAGTTGCAGGGAATCTTGTAATTCTTGAACCATTCTTTGATTTGGCTTGTCTGCCATTTCTTTTGACTAAGTAGACGACGGAGTACTAACAAACCACGTTGGGCTTCTTTCAATAAGTTGAGGAAGCAAAGCCTTGGAGAGTAACATTTCTGACGTAACCTTGACTCTATATTGCTCCCATAACTAGACTCAGCTCCTAACTCGCAAATTTGCGTTTAGATCAATTTTAAGACTCGCGTGAGCCTCTGAACGAAAGGCTGAAACCGTGGAAGATACTCGCTTCAATAGCCGTGATCGCACTTCGGTTCCCCACAATGACAACCCTCGGAATCCTGATCCTTTCATTCCGCCATTTCGTTACTCTTAATGTCGATTCAAGATCAACAATATGGACGTTTGCCAGGCAAAGGTATACGAAAAATTACATCTAGCGGCCAATGTCCGGGTCGTGCGTCTCTTGGACAATGTCTTAGTGCAACCAGTTGATAACATCCATACTTTCTGAGCTCGAATGCTTAATTAAGTGATGACTATCTTCCACTAGTGGTGCCTTGAGGAGAGCAATATCCGAACATTATTTAGATTTAAGCTGTGCAAGCCTGAAGACGACGACAAGCAATTAATTCCACAGAATTAGAATTATTCGTCTTGTTAGCGTTGCATCGAAAATGCAATCCCTGATTTTGGTATTTCAATGCAAATATCCTCCCTTGATACTAGTTTGCATAAAAAGTATCTTAAGTCATCCTCGCTAGAGTGAGATCTTATCCCAGTGAGCGCTGCTCGTGCTAGACAAAGTGTTTGAACTTGCAAGGGGTGAAATACATATCGCTATGTTGGGAGCCACACCTTCTCCTCCTTCGAGGTCATAATTTTCTCAATCAGAATCGTATAATTTCCATTTCGTCTAATTGCAGCTGGTCTGGGACAAAAGGGAAAGGAGGTGAAATGGGTTTGAATTATTCGGCAGAAGTTCAATTTCAAATTGAATTTTCTATCGCGTTGTGAGCTTCAGGGCTTTAGGGTTGAAGAAATATATCGACCTTTTTGTCTATTTTAACAATTTGGCCTCCATTCCATTCTGCAATCATTCTAAAATGTCATGTCAGTTTTATATATGATATGCTGACCCGAAAACCTTCTTCAATTTGTAGCTTAAATCGCATCACGGTCCACCGTTTTGTAAGGAGGTGGTATGACCGTATTATAATCATCAGGGCATGCTAGCATTCTCCGCAACAGGATTCCGCTAAGAGTTTCCTGGAGATTCCTCCTTTCTTCCGAAAACGTGTGACAGTGCAGGAATATACGCCCTGCATCCACTGGGACTCCATCCTGATTTGAACAACTAGATGACGTGTCTATTTTAAGCCTGTAGAGATACTGATGGTTACCATCCTTCATGCCGCGTGAAAAACTGAGTAAGATTGAAATTGTTTTCTCCCTGCCTTATATCCAGGTACTCCCCGAAGTCAGGGAACCTGTGTCTCCATCCACTCTCATTCGAGTGGTTATATCGCTGTCCCCATTGATCTTACCTTTTCCGCTTTTTCAATCTGCCAAAAAAAAAGATGAGTTGGATGCCATACATATATATATGTTGACCGTCTCACCTACCTAGATGCAAATCGAGGCCATTTGTGAGACGATGAATGGAGCGTGATCTGAGACGGTCCTGAATGTAGATTATCTTCGGCCTGCCGTTCCCCCTCGGGTCTGGATACAGGTGGTTGAGTGCGTAGCCCTGGTTATAACCTGGCTTTTTTTGGGGGGGGGGGGCGGTGTTGGCTCGACAATGTTGTCTGGAGAGAGATCCCCTGTGTTTAAATGGAGCTGCTGACGAATTCCATCCCACCAAAAAAAAAAGGTGAAAATCCATTGCAAAACACACAATCCGGTGATCGTGCCTTTCCAATCTTGGGCAGGTAAAAGTGAAAACCTCTATAGGAGCTGGGTAAGAAGATAGTCAGTCTCACTATGTTTGCTAATGAGCCGCGCAGTCCATCTTCCTCTAGTCTCATTTTGCCAAGAGAGTTGCCACTCATCTAGTGTACGTTGCCGTTTTTGACGAGCAACCACCTCACTTGGCCTTTGTCCCTTGCGTTGTATATGTGGCTTTACGTTCATTAGCAAGAAGGGCAACGGAGATCACTCCCGTGATCACCATCACGGCCGGTTCAGATACTGTGCAGTAGGCAGATGCCCCCACCCCCGAAGCCCCCCGTCTTTATATTTGTTCAAGACGCTTATAAAATACCTTCTTGCCAAGAGCGTTATCCCTGCGATAAATTCATCAGAAGAAGTTGCCTGCTATACGTAGGCCCGTCAATATTTGCCATTAGCCAACTTAAGGCCGAAACTCCAGCTGTAGCCTTGCTCGCTGTTGCTTTAATTTGCTCGAAAAAGCTTATCTTTGAGTCAAGAGTCAGTCCAAGGAACTTCATCGTTGGTTTTGTTTTTGTTTTGTTTGTTTCTCATATTCGCCGAACAATATGAGATGCAGAACCCGAATTCTCTTTTTAGTCAGGATGACAACTTCGCTTTTTTCCAGTGCAAGGTTGAAACTCTGAGCAGCTATTCATCCACTTACACATCGCATCACTATCCCAAGTCTGCCTTGCGCCCCTTTAACAGTATGTCCAGCAACACGCACTGCGACATTATCTGCATAACTGACCAGTATCTCGCTATTTTGGCATGTCGATTCTACGCAGAGTATCATAGGAAGTGTTCCAGAGGTCTGACTCTGGAATGGATCCCTACGCTACCCCGACATGACCTCCATCCTCTTCTGACCTTCTAGTGTCGCAAAGAGCAGGGAGCAGTTCCTCAGATAATCCCTCAATATCCGTAAGAGATAGTTTGGCGCGTAGAAAGTATTATCCAATGTGTCTAGAATGTCTTTCGATCGTACGGAATTAAAGGCATTTCTGACAACAAGCGTCGAGCTTGAGGGCTGGGTGCCATCGGTTGATAAACGGCGTCCACAACTTGGATTACAGCATCAATCGTGAATCTCCCCGCTCTAAAGGCGAAATGACGTCGGATAAGTCTTCAGCTTCAGCGAGTATATTTCTGAGCTTTTCGAGCACTTTCCCGGCAGTGTCAAGTATACAAATTGGCTGATATCAAGACGGCAACTCGGGATCACCTTTCTCTTTGATGATCAGCTCAAGCCTCGCCACTTTCGAACGAGAAGGCAAATGCCCTCTTTTAGGCAATTGTTGAATGCGCCGAACAGTAGGTCTGGCCGATGTTGCAGCACCAGTTTGTATACCTCTGCTGGGATACTATCGGGTCTGACGCCTTCTTGTTTTTCATAGAGAGGACTGTCTCTTCCGACTCTTGCATAAAGAAAAGTGAGCAGTGCTCGCTCTCCGCACTGCTGTCATCATCCTGTACAATGTGCGTAAGGAATAGTACCCATGCAATGGGGTCCATATGCTCGGCCTTAATTGAGCAGTGACTCCGCAGCGCCCCGATTTTTCGAGTTACCAATTTGTAACCGGGTCCTCACTGGTCACCATTCACCTCTTTGACTACGTCCTGCCAGTAGCAAGTTATACTTCTCTTTATTGTGCCGCGAAGTTTCCTTTTGGCTGATCTGTACCCTGTGCTTTTGATACATGCCTCCTTCCAGTCATTCAGACGTTGTGCCAAGCGGCACCGTTGTGACACTCCTTCTGGAGTTCCAAATGCACTAATACATAGAAGGCTTGCCGCGCTTCGATGCCCTTCTGGGCATTGAAGCTACGCAACCCATCGTTATCAGGTTCGTAACTGAATTGACGACAGTGTCAGCTGCAGTGCCACCACCCCCAGGGGTGTACTCAAGCGCGGCCCACCTGCTACAGAAGTCTTCACAAATCTCCTGGTGTTCACCTTCGCGACGTTCCATGTACAGAGAAGGCACCGGGCTGCCGCACACCGAGAGTTTGTGTTAGCCACTTAGAATGCGATGTATTGACGGTCGGTTGCGAAGAAGTATTCCAGGACTCGCAAAGGTTACTTCAGGAATGCCCCCTCGCAGGCCTGGACGCCAGAACGTGGGGTAGATCCGGCATTTAAAACTACAAGTCCTGTTCTCGCCGCCATTTCGACAATTCGTTTCCCTCTGGAGTCTGGGTGAGGCATGCCCCATTCAAGTGTCCTGGCATTGAAGTTACTCCGACCAGAATCCACCCCTCTATGCACAAGATATCGTCCTCTGGAGCATCAAGGCTGCGTCAATAGTCCGGCATTGTTTCATTGGGTGTTATATAGACACTGAAAGATGTTAGCTCCAAACACCAAATCCAGCCAGACAAAGCCGCCGCCTCGGCCTTGGGCAAGAACCCAAAGGTGGGTGCCGACCCAAACCTAGATGGCAGCAGTAGTTGATATGTCGGGGTGCCATAAAACTGGGTCCCTCTTTCGGTACTGTTCACTGATTTAGTACTCATCAGCTTTAGTCTCCATAGCGAAATGCGGTAGCAACCCATGAGCGGTTGCACTCCGGTGCATATTTATTTGTAGGATGCGAATCATGTAGACCGCAATTTTTCCATTTCTTCTCTGAAGACTAGACACCGCCCCGGGCCCACAGTGTCCGCAACGCTCTCACTAGACGTGCCACGATATCAATCTACCCCGTCTGGTCGCATCTACGACATGTTGCCCTCCTGTTAGGTCCCCGACAGGTTGTGCACGTGTTCCCACAATCCAAACAGCTTCCTCGCGTATTACCCCACAGTTTCCACCACAACGAGTTTTTGGCCTCGGGCGTTCGCAAAGGTGATACCAATTCAGACATTGATGGCTTCTTCTACCTCGTCCTTTTCTGTCAGGCAGTCAGAGGCTCGAATTTCCAGAGAGCACGTGGATTCTACGCACGAAATTAAATCTTTTTTCTCCTAGTAACTTCTTGAATGATTGCACAGAACCAACCTATAAGTGTACCATGACCCGTTTTTGTTCGGCATCGTCCTTTGTAAAGCAAGTATACTCCATGTACTACTAAAAATTGATTTTTGCGTTTAATGGAGTAATGATATGCGAGCTTAATTTCTCTCCCCACATTCGGGGATGAGAACGATTTCCGTATTGTCCTTTGTTAGTGTCAACCCAGAGCTCTCCAGCCAAGCCTTAACAGTACTGATTCTTTCAATTAAGTATAATCTAGTTACTTTGAGGTGGTTTGTAATCACACCCAGCGCTATGTCGTAAGCATATCAAAACATCGTGGTTTTCTGTCGAATAGACGGAATAAGTACATCATTCTACATGTTTCCGGATGGCTCGGTACGGAAGGTCGCGGTTCAAAATTCATTGGTGACAATGGGGTTTGTATCGTGACTGGATGTCGGACAAAAATCGACTCAGCTGGAAATGACTTCCTAAGTCAAATCAGGCTAATAATCACGGACAAAGGTAATGCTGACCACTCTGCCTTCTACAGTACACCATAGATCTGTAGTGTACCATTACGATTTTGAATGAAGTGGTCTCACATGTTTCAAGGTCCAGATCGAATTGGGTTGTCGTGGCAACGATTATTATTTGTCCGAGTTATCATAAGCTCGGCAGATCCCAGATTTTACCTGATATTAACACTATTGCCAAGCATTTAGGACGATCCTACCTACTAAAAAGATAAAGAGTGGTGGCAGTCGGTGGCAGGTTAGTGAGAGCATCCGTCGAGAACTCCCCGCAGCATTGAGCACGCAGTAGAGTGGGATACATCTGCATGGTTTGAACCAGACTGCACTGATTATTCTCCATCTGCTTTTTCATCAGTGTTTTATAAGAACGAGTGGCGACTGGCGACTGGCCATCCTGAATGGCACACACAAATCCCCCGTCTCAGCAAAGAGCTCCTCACCACACAGTCATCTGTTCGGCAAATGCAAATGGACAAAAGCCTGCCAATGGCAATCCACGTGTCTGTCATGCATTCCCTTTGATTTCTATTCATCGATCCGCTCTTGGTCAAACTTCACTCCTCTCAGAGGATTGAAAGATCGATCTTTCAAGTAAAGTTGAGTCAACTCACAATCAGTTTTAGGAATGGCGGCATGCAAGGGACTGCCTGTCCTTTTGTGTGAAGCGCGTAGTTACTTGGGTTGGCAGTGACATTACGGGCAATGTCAACTACGCCCCTGCCTACGAATGCTCCACTAGGAATTTCATCCAAGTCATAGGGAAAGTAAGCCGAGTACAAAGCATCTCCTCATCTTTCTGTTGACTTCTGGCGCTTAATATGTGGTGTCGCCATCACATAAGTCATTAATCAGGGCAGCCTGGAAGCCTTCTGGAACCGCCATCCAGGAGCAGGTTTTACAACTTCTATTGGCATATAGCACGTTAGCATATCTGAAGGTAAAGTCCTTAACTCCCCGCTGACAACTTAAAATTCCATTGGTGCAAATTTATTTGGGAAATATGGCACCTCATATACGTTTCAGATAAAAATGCCATGGACTGTAGGTTCCTTCCATTGGCCTCAGGTGCCGACATTTGTAACGTGAGGGTCCCAAATCCGTAGTTGAGTCGGCACCCTGGTTTAGAAACGCCTATAGTAAGGAAAGTCCCTGGCCTATATCTCTCTCTTGCAACTGTTGAGGTTATTCTGTAGATGCAGTTGTTGGAGAACCTTAGTGTCCTTACGGTACTCATCTAAAAGCCAAATAAACCACTTTTTGAACGATGGTAGCTCGGAGATCCCGCCAGGGTAAGTTTCTCACTTTACAATATCTCGTTGAGGCAGGAGCAGTACTGTCTGGGGCAATTGATCGTTCTTTCGTCTGTATTTTGCAAAATATATCCACCGACTCAAAGTAAAGTTTAATGCCTTGCGAAGATGCAGTCTTTACAGCCAGGAGGAGTTTTCTGCTGAACCGCTCACTATCGTGATTGCGTGAATTGGTGTCGTCATCCAAGACCCATCCGTCGGCTTCCTCAGCTTTGGCTGCAAATGAAGATTTGCCTTTCCCGCAGACTCCCTTTTGTTGCCTTTTAGGCTGAGGAGGTCGGATCGTTCTTGGCCGTAGATACAATTGAATAAATGGAGAATCGGAGTCTAGACCAGTTTCTCCACTGTGATTTAACTTAATTAAATTATTTAATTAAATTGAGAGGAGTCTCTCTCTTCCGGATTGACTTGCCTTGAACTCTAACTGACACTCGAAAATCAATTATTTTTCGATGTCATGGTCGCCACGATTGACACTTGCGTTCGTCCGACACCCAAGTTGCTTGTTCCGCCACAACACTCCTCCCCTAGTTGAGACCAAAGGGGGAGCGAGGAACCATGCGCATGTCCAATCATGTCGAGGTGGATTGTGTGAAAACGCTTGATGGGCCGAGGAAACGCTTCTTGATCTTTCGTCACATGCTTTGTAGTTTTGCATGTCTGGCACAAGAATTAAAGTTGACGGCCAGAAATACTTTATGGTGACTAACCGATTCGTTGTCCGAATGCCTGGGTCCGCCTGATCGTGAACGGCGTAAAATACTTCCTTTCGGAAATCGGCCGGAATATATGGCCTTGGTTTCTTGTCTGAGGTCTCGCAGTATATACTGGATGTTGAGCCGAAGATAGGAAACTCCCTAGATGTGTATTTGAAGTTGGTCCTTAAGCTCGGAAAAATTGGGTCGTCCTTCTGCGCCTCGTCGATTTCCAGAAAATGGACAGTGGAGAGGATCTTGACCTCTGCACATTCTAGACACTTTTTGAATGCCGGAAATGAACTGGCTGATAAAGCTCAGGTGCCGAAGTGCGAAAGTGCTCTGTCATCCTTTTGTTTCAGAGCAGAAGTGAGTGGCTTATGATCCATAAACAATGTGGACGGCCTGCCTTCAAGGGAATACCGGAAGTATTTAATTGCAAGGTACGCGGCGAATAACTCACTATCATTACTGTTGTAGTCCTTAACGGGACTGAGCTGCTGCCAGATTTGATTCTCTTTTGGTGAAGAGCAGCACCTATAACAATGTATGAGTCATCGACGAATACCGCTAAGGGTGCATCTTACTGAGGGAATGCCAGAAGTGTAGCATCCACTAGCTGTTGCTTGGTGGTCTCAAACGCCTGAACAGCCTCTGGGAATCACACGATCAGACGGGAGTGTTTGGTTTTTAGCCTAAACAAGACGGCGTTAAGAACTGATTGATGATGGGCAGCCTTGAGTAAGAAACGACGATAGAAGTTTAATATTGCCCAAGAACCTTCTCAGATCCTTAACAGTTTTTGGAAGAGGAAAGTTCGAAATCATTTGCACTTTGACTAGGTTCGGTTAGATGCCTTCAAGGGTCAGGTGGCCGAGGAATCTCACTTGCGATTGCAAGAATTTGCATTTCTTAACGAAAGTTCTAGGCCGGCCTGAGTTGCTCTAAATGCTCAGATCTTCCAAATATACGAAATAGAAGTTGAAGTCTCGCAGCACAAAGTGGATGAATCTTTGAAAGGTTTGCGCTGCGTTGCACAGTCCAAAAGTCATCCTAGTGAACTCGAAGAGTCCGAAAGTTGTGCATATTGCTGTTTTCGAAATGTCTCCAGGAGCTACAGGGATCTGATGGTATACCTTAACTAAGTCCAAGGTTGAGAAAACACGCCAGTTACCGAGGTTGTGCGCTAAGTCGTGGATAAGAGGTATAGGATAGCGGTCTAGAATCATCTGAGCACTTAGAAGTCTGTAGTCGCCACAAGGTCTCCATTCGCCATTGGACTTAGAGATCATGTGAAATGGCGAAGACCAACAACTGTCTGAAGGTCTGCAAATGCCCTGCTTAAAAAGTTCTTCGAACTCATTCCGCGCTACTGCGAGCTTCTGGGGTAGTAATGGACGCACCTTAGTAAAACATGGGGAAACAGTAGTGTTGATCTGGTGCTGGACATGACGGTTAATGGGCTGGGCTCAAAGAGACTACGCTCGGTATTGATGTTGCGGTATTTTTGAAGAAGTGCGCGAATACATGCGCCGGCAACATCTTCAAAAACGTTGGAAAGAGGGCTGGGTGAACAAAATGAGATTTTTCCTGATGACCTAAAGGAAGTTGTGGGATCAATTATGAATATCTACTAGCAAACCATAGTGGCACAGAAAATTCACGCCTAAGATGGGTATACTGATATCCACTATTATGAAGCGCCAAGAAAACGTTCTTCGAAGTCCTAAACCCAAGTTTACCTGCCTGTAACCATACGTGCGGGTCAATGTAGAATTTTCTGCCGCAAGTTTCAATCAGCGCCTCTATCGACCATGTAGTTGCACTGGCTCAAGGGCTCCTAGATTGTGAGGCGACGTGGTGCTGCATTTCGAGTAGTAGTTGCCAGACCTCCCGGCAAGTCTAATTAATTTGGTGAGAAATTGCAAGGGCTAGTATATTTTTTAATTTTTTCAGCAAATCTACGATGGTGCCCGACAACCTACTAACCGATCGCCCATTTCAGGAGGTGGATCTAGACCTTGATTTATGTAGTCCTACTCGCCGAACGCAAAGCACCAACTCAGATACAGTGGCTGCTAATGCTGCCATCATCTGCTGCAGCAGAATCACCTGACCTAAATTGTCGCGGGACACCTCACCAACCGTGGATCACACGTGGACCTCATGGACTTTGTCTAGGATGACGGCTAACATATCCAGAAACCCCGAATCCGCACAAGTCAGGATGGCCTGTTTGCTCTCCAGAAGCTGCTGCAGCCACAAGGACTATAGCAGCTTGGTGCTGACCCAACTGCTTCATTTCACACAGCAGTTGGTTTGGCGCATGGTCCCCTAGTATTAGCTCTGTAAGTGGTTAATTTTAGCCGTCTCACTTAGTGACAGGCGTTTTACGAGCTGTTTTTTTAATTGCCTATAAGAGCAGTCCTCGAGGACTTTGGAGACAAGCTCAACTGCCCCCCCCTCCCCCCCCCGACCAGCATCCGCTGTGAAGTCGACCAAAGTGAACTGGGCCTCGAGTTGGAGAAACCATGCTGCCGGGCTGCTACGCCAAAACGGCGGCACACGTATGGCCGCGGTTGTTAGCGAGGACATCATTAGTGGAAACGAACAACCAAAGGGAGCAAAAGCGCTAGTGGAAAGAGCTGAGTTCGGGAACCAAAGAAGCAAAAAAGCGGAAGAGAAGAAAATGATCCTGGGCCGTCTCTTTTTTTTTATAAGAGAAAGAGGCAATGCCGACCCTTGCAGTCAGACGTTTCTTACTTTACTAAAAGAATAATAATTTAACCTATTGAATAAGGATGTGACCAATCCGGCACGGTACTCACTCCTAGGATCGGCGATTTGATTACCGATTAGCTTCTGGTTTCATATCTGTTTCTCTAGAAGATCCTCCTTTCTGTACTCCCCCACCACGAGGAGGTAGATAATCGTGGGGGAGAAAAATTCATTTATAGTAGATATATGTAGTGTTACCAGGTTACTAATGTTATGTGTCTCTTATCATTAAATATTAATAAATATTAAAAATTAAAAATTAAAACAAATAAATAAAATTTTAATGTTAAATAATATATCTAAATATCTAAATTTCTGAATATCGAAAACCCGTTCGATATATCTTTCTGTTTCTTATTGTAAAGGAAACACATTCCACCCCTTTGTTAGTATAAATTCATCCCAAATCCACTTACCTTTTTTCCTAAATGTGTAGATTCTCCAATCTCTATAAGAAAATATTTCGTTGATAGAAGACCGACAAATTTTAATTGAAAATTGATTTATGATATTCGATTCACACAAAACAAGTAAAGTAAATGCGGGAGCTTTGAGAGGATGGAGGACATTTTTACGTATACGGACACCCACTAATTTTTGCTGTACTCGTTGAGGATCCAGACAATCCAAATACGTTCCCGAAAGAAGTGACATATTTATGTATATGTGGTTGCTACGGTTTTTGGAGGAGCATTAGAACTACTTGGGTATTGGAAGAAACCTCTTTGTTTGATTGAATTTTGGACTTCAGAAGCGGATGTGATCGTCTGACCATTGTCCTTTCAATTCATGGATAAGAAACAGGAATGAATTAAACGCGTCCCACATCCAAGAAAGGATCATATTAGAATGTTTACTAGCATACGAATCAGACTTGTTCGGTACTTCGTCGTCCCTATCTAAGCCCTCCTCTTTTCGAGATGCTATTTTCCATTCAGAGTGAAATTACTTGAACTTGTTTGCACTGATGAAGGGAACAAGTGGTTCCCGAAATATCGGTATTTGCAAGAATAAATACCCACACCAACGAAAAAGAAACAACAAGTTTTATTATTTCAATTATTTTCCATTATTTATGAACTATTTCTCACATATAATTTCTAATTATCCTAAAACTTCTCGGCTCACGTTTCAGTCAACATTCAGGTTAAACTTGTAATAAATAAGACCATCATTGTGCTGATCCACACTGCGCTGACACCCATTTATCCCATTTGTGCGATAAATACTCTGATTTGTCCGAAGGAACTCAAACACTCCGCCGACAATAGAGTTGTAACTGTTCCACATAAAAGAGTCCGGAGCCCGAAGGAATGAGATAGTCCTCGCTTCACTTTTGTATGTCCTCAAATAGTTTGTTGCGAGGACCATAAGCTTGTCTTGCGTCTTATGAATATCTTGAAATATGACGATGCCTAATGCTCAGTACACATGGCGGTATTGTGTCTCGAGACGGAGAACATACACAGACAATATGAAAGGAGGCAGCAGTCATTGCGGAGATTAAGACAACTTACGAAAACCCAAAGAAAGTTAATATTTAGCTCATTCGTAGGAATCCGAATGAGGGTACATGGAATGGGGGTGACGGTAATAAGGATAGAAGTGTTATAGTTGCGATGAACAGGCAGGAACTATTTCGGTTAGGAAAAGTTTTGTCTTTAATTCCTGGTTTCGCTAGGCGACAAGGTAGCGTTGAATTGGCAAGGAGGAGGTACACTCTTCAACGAAAAACAGCAGATTTTATCTGGTTAGATTTCCTTCTATCAAAATTGGCTTTCGTACAGATTCCTTTCAGTTAAACAAAAAACCTCTGAAATATTTCACTTCAAGAAAACCAGCGTGCTTTAAAGTCCATATGTTATATTATAGGAATGTGAAAGAAACTTTACCCGCAAAGGAGAAAGGACTACAGGCTAAATGTTGCCCGTCAGAACCTCCTATTCCGCCTCTACCACGAATAAGGAAGCAGAAGAGGTAAACCAGCTAATATCGATATGTGGAAATGAATATCTATGGTATGTGGGAACTGCGAACCTAGGAAGACTTCCAACCAACGACAACGGAAGGTATTGCGAAAAGTAGGCGAAGCTTTTTGGAGATGGGTGCATGGGCGCTGCGGCTCCACCATGTTAGCACATAGTACATGGTAATCTCGGTCAGGCCCACATTAGGCGTTGCTTGCCTACGTTCGTACCCAACTTCACAACGGAGATTCTTAGCAACATTCGCCTGAAACATACACTGCGGAAGAAGTTTCGGGTTTCTAAGAATGACGCCGACCTTACTCACTTTATGGCCTTGCGCTCTTCTGTGAAGCCAATGATTAAAAAAACGCATAAAAGCTACTTATTGAGCATCGAAGCCGCCCTTGCGCGCGGTCATTTGAAACCTTTTTGGTTTCAAATTCGCAATTCTCGTAATTCCATTCAATCTCTCCCCTCTTCCATCGGTTTTGCTGACTCCACTGTCAACTACCCACAGCAATTTTGGGACCACTTCCTTTCCGTGTTTCCTTCCTGGACCCTTCCACCCTCTACGCCTCTTCTAACAGCAGACTGCTCCGAATCTCTGGCCATTCCTGTCCTTAGGCCTTCCTTGGTTGAGTTCCTTATTGGTAATCTTGACCCCAATGTCGGACCTGGCGCCGATGGGCTTCCTAACCTCTTCCTTTTTAACTGTAAAAAATACATTTCCCTCTCCTTGTGTATAATCTACAACAAAAGTCTAGAAGAAGGCTACTTTCTCCATCTCTGGAAAGAGGCCCGTATCATTCCTATCCTCAAGAGCGGAGACCCTTCTCTTGCTCTGAACTACCTCCCCATCTCTCTTCTCTCCTCCGCACTTTGGTCACCTCATTGTTAAGGAGCAGCATGGTTTCGTGAAACATAGATGTACGGCTTCAAACCTTCCGGTCCTTGCCAACTTCGTTGCTAAATGCTTTAATTCACAACAGGAGGTACATGTCTTTGATACCGTTGACCATAATATTTTCCTCTCATTACTCAACTTTCCTCCCTTAATCATCTCCTGGCTTTCCTCAAATCTCTCATACCGTTCCTGGTTAATCATCTCGTTCCTTCTCTCCTTTCTCTGGCGTTCCCCAAGGCTCCATACTTGCCCCCCTACTCTTCCTGTTTTTATCAATGACCTCGTCCCCATTCTCACCTGCCCGCGTTTGTTTTACGCAGACGACATTAAGTTGTTTGCCTCTGTTTCGTCTCCGCTGGACTATGCTTTCTTGCATTCCAACCTTGATAATTTGATCCGTTGGTGCTTGGTCAACAAGCTGACACTGAATGTCAGTAAATGCCACTGGATATGCTGTTCGCTTAAACCCTCTCCAACATCATTTTCCTGTTCTCTTAGTGGACAATCCCTTTCACCACTGACTTCCTTCCAAGACCTGGGTGTAATATTCGACAACAAACTTCGTTTCAAGTCTCACTTCGTTGACATCATCAATAGAGCTTCCAAAATTTCTGGTTTTATCCTACGTTCCTCCTCCGACTTTACCTAAATACAGACCTCCTTAACACTCTTCAACTCTCTTGTCAGTAACGTCCTTGAATATTGCTGTGTAGTCTGGTCCCCCTTCCGCATCCGTGACTGTCACGCTCTTCAAGTTGTACAACGCAAATTCACCAGGACCCTCTTTTACAAAACGAATCTTCCATGAGTTGACTATCCTCGTCCTGAGGACCATATGTAATAAGGAATTTGTTTTCTGTTTATTGTCTTCATTAAATGCATAAATAAAAGGAATTAAGATCTTCTTCCATGAGAGATCTTCGAGACCGCGAACCTGCGTTCTGATGTCAAAATTGTTCAAAGCAACTATGCTAAGACAATTCTGTTCTCAGGACTTAGTCGCGGTCATCCTACAATACCAGGTTAATGGCAAGAGGAGGAACATTATAGCTGCCTTTGGTTACTTCAGGAGTTGAATCCGAACAGAGCTATAGAGTTCTTGGAGGTTCACCATCCTGGAGAAAGGGTAATAGAAGTGGGAGGGAGAGAATTTGTGGTTTTTGGAAACTTTTCAACACCAAGCTGTTGCTAGGGGAATTGGGATACTGCGAAAGAGGGAGGTACCAATGAAGAGGCTTCAGCTGCTATACTGTTCTTTGGACACTTCAAAGCACCTGGCGTGGATGGCATCTACCCAGCGATGGTAAAGTGGGTTATAAAGTACTGATGTCTTGCCTTGGGCTACATGCCTATCTCTTGGCAGAAGTTTAACGTAGTTTCCATACCTAAGATTGGGAAAGATGACTATTCAAATCCAAAAATCTGCTTAATATCATTTTGCAGAGACTCGTTGAGCGAAAATCAATATGCTTTCCAAAGTGGAAAGCCCTGTGAATCTGCTCTTCACTCTTTGGTTTCAAAGATGGAGGGCGCAATTCTGAAAGACGAATACGCGAAGTGGAATTCGCGGACATTGAAGGGGCGTTTGACTGTGCGCCCTCCCAAAAAGTTTATCATTCCGCCTCGGCATCGATGAATCGCATACCTACGTGATACACTTCGTGATATGGAGGCGTCTTTCCTTTACCTTGTATAGTGTCCTGGTCCAACCACACATCTATGAAAGTTTGCTCGTCAATTGCTTTCGCAGACCAACCTGACGTTCTCCTCATTTTGGGACGAGCAGATTTCTAGCCGCTTGTCTTGCTCTTCAGGTTAAAAAGTATTGCCTGGTGATCACTGTGGGTGTACTGTTCACTGATGTTCCAGGAAATTTTGTGAGCTAGTGAAGGACTAACAAAAGTCAGATCCACAACCCCCCTTACCGGTAAGTATTAGCCTGACCATCGTTAGCCAATATGACATCTAACTGCGCGAAAGCCTCCAAGAGACAACGCCTTCTTGCATTCGTCAGTGAACTTCCCCATTCTGTGGCCCATACATTGAAATCACCGGCGATGACTTTTGGTTTCTGTCCTTTTGCATCCAGAACCAATCTGTCCAGCATGTCCTCGAATTCGCCCAACGTCATCCTTGGAGTAATATAGCAGCTGCAGACATATATGCCGTTTATTTTTGTCTATACGAACCCACTTGTGGATTGCCTCATACATTTCTGTATGGCTTAGCCCCCTACGTGTCCACAAGGCCGTCCCACCTGTTGGATAGGCTACCCATACATTATTGTTAGGGTTTCTATAGGGTTCGCTTATTATAGCCACTTGCACCTCTGATTCATGGCTGGTCTGCGAGAGCAGATCTTGTGCCACTCTACAGTGATTGAGGTTGATGTGGACTAACCTCATTTTCTCGCTGCACTTAGCGCCTTTTTGAACTCGGGATACTTGCGCTTGCAGCAATATGCTCGCTGTCCATGCCCTCCTTTTCATCACAAAACATGCATTTGGGATCCTTGTTACAATCCCAAGCAATGTAACCTGTTTCACAACAACGTGTACATCGGCTAGACCGATCAACCTCACTTGTGCACCCTCTCACTAGATGTCAGTAAAAGAGACACTTGAAGCATCTCTTCAATGAAGTTTGCTCTCTAAGGCGACATACTACCCATCAAATATGGACGTTCCCGACATCCAGCAGCTTGCGCCCTGCTTCTACTGGCAACCTGATGGTCGCCGCCTGTGTACCTCCATACGCCTTTCTAAGGCTTACAATGGATGCCTACTGCAGTGCAGATTTCCGCCTAAGAAGATTAGCGCCTCAGTTTCTCGGAGGCGGTTACAGTGATTGACACCTAATTTGGTGAAAAGGTGGGAACTGTTATTGCTCATTTTTTTCATTTTATTTATTTCCAATTAGTGTCTTACATCTGATACATTTTGCTTAAGAGTAGCTTAGAATTAGCTTAGCTAGCTTAGAATTATTGCAGAGGGTGGCTATACATTGTTTGGCCTACCCGACCTTCTCTGTAATTAACTTTATTGTGTAAAAACCAACTGTAATTTACAACGTTCCTTGGCTTGGTATTTAATTAAAACATTACTTAACCTATTTTCAAAAGTGCGTCCGCACTAAAGACGCGAGAAGGTTTTGTTTTACTTACTTCCATCTACCTTACCTTACATAAATATTTAATTCTACTATATACAATAGCACTTAATATTTATATAGTGATTAGCCTCTTTGCACTCCTACCAGACAAGGTATGTCAGAGAAGGACAGGATTATTGATGTTAGGTTCAGGGTTAAGTATCTGGCACGGCCTAAGGAAAGTCGGTAGTGGGATTGTTTTGCCCTGCTCATGCAGTCTTCTAATTTTTGGATTTGGATGGTTTTCAAGTTTATTGAAAAACCGCTCCCTAATGTTGAGAATATATTCTCTAATGGGGTCTATATTTGCTCGCCGGTATACTATGGCATTCCCGCCGCACTTCTTAGTCTTCCAATCGTAAGACAATCCAGTGCAATGTCTTAATACACGGCGTTCGAAAGACATACATTTATCCATGGCTTTCGAAGAGCAAGTGATCCACGAGGGGCTCCGTAGCATATGATGGGCCTGAGAATCTTATATAAGATCAGCTTAGTTTTGATGCTTAGATCCACTTTTTTGGGAAGAAGAAAGTAGATCTTGCGCAATGCCCCATTTGCTTTTCCAATGGCGAGTTTAACATGGTCGTTAAATCTTAGGAATTCGTTGAAATTGATTCCTAAATATTTGATCGATTTCGACCCTCTTACTATTGTATTCCCGATTTCCAGTTTCAGGCGTTTAGCCTCCCTGTGGATGGATCTAGATCCCCAGTATCTAGATTTACTCCTGAAGATACAGACTTGTGTCTTGGTTGAGTTAATTTTGATACCCCAGCTCTGGTAGTAGTAGCAGAGGTCAACCAAGTAATCCTCTATATCACTAACTGCCTTGCCTGGGCGAACATTAGAGGAGTAGACGAGTGTGTCGTCGGCATACTGCACAAATTCTGTACCGACCACAGGGGAGGGGACATCAGTAGTGAAAATGTTGTATAAAGTAGGACCAGAAATGGATCCCTGCGGCACCCCAGAAGTAACCGGCAAGAGATCGGAAATCTCATTTCCGACACTGACGTACAAATATCTATCCTCGAAGAAACTGATCGTCGGGAGTGGGAATTCGTATTTGATCAGTTTATAGATTAGCCCGTTTATTCAGACGGAATCAAATGCCTTTTCTAAATCCAGAGCGGAAGCTACCGTTGGTTTGTTATTGATGTTAAGTCTGCTGGCCACAGTATCGTGGAGGTAGCTCAGGGCGTGCTGTGTTCCGTGTTTAGGACGGAAACCGAACTGATGGTCTGGAATAATGTTGTTAAGATTGCAGTGTTGGACCAGCCCTACGGTCCATGCTCTCTCAAAAAGCTTCCCCAGGTTAGATAGAAGTGAAACGGGTCTGAAGTTACCAGGTTCACAGGAGACACCTCCTTTCCGAATGGCTATAATTTTGGCTATTTTCCAGGTGGATGGGAAGTACTCATTATTAATGCAGTTATTAAAAACCGCAAGCAGGAACTTAATGGAGGCTACTGGAAGATTTGTTAAGACGAAATTCGTAATTCCATCTAGGCCTGCTGACTTTTTACCGTTAAGGTTATGGGTAATAGCAGTGAGTTGTGATAAAATCAGAAATTTGCTCGAATCAGTAGGCTTGTTGGAAGGGTTCTAGGCAGAAAAAGACGTGATTCTGTAGCAGTTCCTAGAAGTGAAATCTCTGACTGTTGAATCAACAGTCTTAGTGAGAACCGTTCTGTTGCTCGGAGGTGTTGCGTTGAAGAATTCCCCAAGTATTTTTGCTTTCTCAGCATCACTGCAGACTCGCACTTTGTTTTGGGTTAGAACAAAGTTGCGGGCTTTGTATTGATACCTGAAAGTTTTGCTTCATTTCCATAGACAGAAGGAAGTAGTCTACTCTAGATTGACTACTGGGCCTTGATGGAGAATTCGGCAAGACCATCACGAGATTGGTAAGCGAGAAAGGGTCGTGGATTTATTTGGGCAGGGTTTTCCCATTACAGTTAATGGCCGTTTGGCCCCAGTGAGTGTGCCTGGAGTTGAAGTCACCTCCAAAGACAAGGTAATTAGATTTCAACTGGAGATCGCTCAAGCCTTTTAAGTCATGGCCCAGTTCCTCATTTCTAGATTGGCACCTAATATAAACGGAGACAATGAGAATCCGTTTATTGCCAGCCGTTTTAATGAAAGCCGCCGCAGCGGAACAGGTTAGCAGGTTGTCTATGGCGACTTCCTCGAATTCATAATCTTTTTTGATTAATAGGGCAGAGCCGGTGTTGTTATCGTCCCGGATGGTATTATGTCCGGTGAAGTTCACGTTATGCCTGCTTTTAAGATGGGTCTCCGAAACGCAATAAATGTCTGCTTTTAGAGAGTCGATCAACACCTGGGCAGTGGCACGTTTGGTATGAGATGCAAGAGACACGGAGTTAAAAGGAACGATACTTAACTCCATAAATTAAGAATAAGTTTAATGGCAACGAATTGCCGTTGTTCATCCGTGCTGGCTGAGGTGAGGGCGCCAACCAATTCACGAAATGCAGCCGGCTGGTTTGGGAGTGACTTTGTTGGAGGTGGAGGTGCAGGAACGACCCGGGGCAGTGATTGTTTCATGGCTTGGGCGTAAGATATGCCTGGTTTGGCCAAACTTTGCGACAGTTGTGCTACTGCCTGTTTGGTCTGCTGTGCTTTTTTAGATTTGCGGGCTTTGGCAGCTTCTTTTCGGGCCAGCATATCTTTATATGCTGGGCAACCGCGGAAGCTGGCGAGATGTCCGATTTTGCCGCAGTTGCAGCATTGCGGCACCTCCGTTGAGGGGCGTGGGCAGTCGCCACGCGGGTGTTTTGTGGTGCACTTAACGCACCGATGTACAATTGTACGATTTTGAGCAACGTGCCCAAAATTTTGACAATTGAAACATTGAATCTGTCCCAACGGTCTTATTTTTTCTAAGGTAACCTTCTGGTGTAGAATGTATTTCACCTTGAAGGCGTCGTTGAGCTCTCGGTTTACCCATGTAGTCCTCGAATAATGAGGGACTGCGTCCTCAGGGATTGAGGGGTACTCGTTGTGGCGTTTAAGCCTTGCTCTTTGATAAGAGCGAAGATTTTGCCGTGATCCTCGATGGATTCGGCGAAAATGAGGGTCTTATCCGCCCTCGTGTTCTTGAGAGTTGCCTTTATCCCTTTTGCCTTAAGGGACCTTAACAGAACAGGGACATTTAATGAATATCCGGTAATTACCGGTATCTTTTGCTTCTTTTTCTTTTCCTTTCTGAGCGGGGGTTGGGGTAATGTTTGCCTGGGGAGTGCTTTCACCAATTTTAACACTTTTGGCACTAACCTCACTCCTTTTTGGCTTACGCCTTGTGACGAAGTTGAATGGGTCTTCGTCCTCCGATATTGCGGCAGTGAGATTGCTGATTATAGTCTTGTTGGCTCCAACGTTGTTGGCTTCGATGTTGCCGGCTACGCTGTTGCTGGCTTCTACGGTGTTCGGCTCTATCAAGACTGCTTCGGAGAAAGCAGACGCACATCCCACGATGTCGTCCACTTCAATCGGGTGTCCAGCTTGTAGGTTTTCCTTCTCCTGCCGTTTTTCCCGTTCTGCTCTGAGCTCTGTCCGGAGCTCCGCGATCTCCTCCTTCAGCATCTTGATTATTTCGAGCAGATTTGCTCGATTCTCGTCTCCGGGGCTCGAGCCCCCCTCTTCGTCAGAGGAGCCCCTGGCCTTCGCCCTCTTGTCGGACATCCTGTCTCTAAGCCTGTCCCGCGTGGATGTCAGAAATTCTCCGGTTCACTGAAAGAAAACAGAAAAAAAAACAATTGCATGTAAATTGTACTTTAATATACGGTGTCTCAATAATATTGAAATACAACGTATATTTCACCGCACTATACTTCCTTTGTCACTGTTGTTATGCTTTAGCAGAGCACTCTGCCTGCTCCGTCGCTTGTCATTCATTTTTTTTTTTAATTTTAACACCTTCACTTTTTCTATTTATTTCGCAGTACACGTCTGCTCGCCTCGAGATCCCGAAGCGAACTGATTAACACTCATGCATATAGTGAGTTACATCCATTTACGTTCAATTTGAGGGGGGGTTCCCATACATGCAAAACGGCGGTGTCATTTTTTTTTCACCAAATATAGTCATGTGGGGTATCAAATGAAAGGTCTCGATTAGTACTTTCCGAAGCCGGTCTTAGTTTTAAAATTCGAAAGGTGTGGAGTGCGCGGGGCGAAAGTGATCATTTCTTTAATGAGTCCATTTACAGAAACTACTCAACCAAAAAATCTGAAAAAAAAAATCAAGAAGCAGCCAGTATATCGTGCTAGGCTCTATCCTTTCAAATAAAGTGAATAATCGTACATAACTATAATTTTGAGTGATTGGCTGCAATACCCCAATTAAGTTCAGCTTAGCACCACGAAATTCCGGTAATTCCGGTAATATAGACTATGACATAGATCATAATCCCAGCAAGTTTGGTGGAAATCGCCCTGTTACTAACAAAGTTATAATAGCTCAAATCTGTCGCTTCTTTGCAAATTCAAGACTATGAATGTCAACATCACCCGAAAGTGGATACCCTCACATAATATATGCATACATTACGTGCTACGTACTAATGGGGCAGATATACACTCAAATGTCTTTATATAAGGAATACACAAAACCTTTCATGCCTGCAGCGCCCAACTTCCAGTTTCCCGACTTGTTTAGAAATCATGGTCAACCAACTTTTTCCAGAGCATTCACAATTGCGTGCGGTCATCATGCACGTTACTCTCTTCACCACATGCTTCTGTTCAGGAAAGTCCGTTCGTTGGGAATCCCATCTACGTATAGGCTGCTTCCTGTGTCCTTGAAGGGAGCCAGCTCACGCACCTTCAAGCTGACTTAGTCTAGTTTTTCGGCTTTTGTTTTCAAATTTGATCTTGTTTTCTGTCCTGTCGCTTTGACAGTCCTTTCACTCCAACTGATAACGCAACAGCAAAAACCTCCCTCCCAAAATCCTGTCACTAGTTATTCTGATATTCGTTCATTGTGCACCGATTAAACAATGCTGGACCATTCATTTTAGCAAAGGGTGTGATTTCTTAACCAAAAAATCATTTTGCCATAATCTTCCACAACGCCTTCACTATTCCTCCACTCTCCGAGTAAATGGGGCGAATAATATGGTTAATGTGAGTGAGTGGATGCTCCTTGCCATCATTCGCCGATAGAATGAAATCCGTGCGAAAAATCCGTAACTCGAAGCTAAAGTTTAGGAGGTGTCGAGGAGCAGACCCGGCAGCCAGGACATATTCCCGCTAAAGTTGAATTCCACAACAACAAGACCAACAAATTACTATTAAAGGATCATAATATTCTGTGTAGACATGCACATATGAAGGAAATAAATTCATTACGCAAAACCTTGTAATTGTTCCACCCGGGCGCATGCAAGTTTCATTCTTATTAGTGGTGTCGTGTATTATCGCTAGACACATTTGTGCTGTTGTTGGACCGTCGCGCTCCTGCCGCCCCACCGCCCGGGTTGGTGGTGTTTTTGCTGAACAACAACTTGCAGGACTTGTCCCGGGTACCAACTGAGCGTATACACATTGAAACATTGCAGCGCACATCTCTCCCCTTCGCGTCATTGCCGGGTCATATTCGAGGCTGAACATTAAACAAAAGGATAAATTATAATGTTATTAGTGCTTGCGCTAGTGTTGCTGTGGTTGATTATTACTCCAGGAATATTCATAAATAGTTGATCGTAAATTCTCCGCAAACCAGGCCATACGTCTATCGGGTACATCCCGGTGGCAGCGCCAGCGAGTTGTTATCAAATGAACATCTGCATTAGGCGGCAAATGGGCTATCACTGCTGGTCCTTGGTGAGCGCTAGTCTAATTCAAAGGTTTGTCTATGACATATTGAGGAAAGCTATCATTCATGGGAGAGAAAAAGTGAGAAGCCTGCGATTCTGGACAATAATAGGCTTGAGTTACTGCTTACGGGCGGGCAATCCGTTTCGATATTCGGTGTTCATTGTTCCAATGAGAATCATTGAAATATGTCGATAGCGAGACTAAGCATTGCGGTAAAGTTAAAGCTATAATAGCAGGGTATGATGAGACATTGAGCCTAAGGATCCTTAAGTTCGACTGTCACTAACTGCCATGTCGCTCACACTGGACACGATCTCAACTAGGACATACGCACGCATAGCATTAGCGTTACAATATTGTAGGAGCACTGGGCAGTCAATAGTCGCGTAAGAGGCTTGCCAACGGCCAAGGCTTGGGTTGTCATAAATGATACGCATCTTGATTGCCTCTGAGTTGAGAGGATCATTCATGAGTAGGAAGTTTGTGTCTCCACCACGGGAGCTTCCGGGACATTGGTTTGGCGTAAGTATGTACAGTTGCGAACTCTTGGCCGCGTTCGAGAGAAGAATCCTTCGAAGAATTTTTGGCCCCCTACATGAGGATGGACGATTCCGAAGCCTACATAACGTTTATGGATAAAATCGGGCTCAACAGGTTACTGTGGGCGGGTCACTTAATCCGTATGGATCAGGATAATCCCACCCGGAAAGTTTATAAGGGCAATATCTATGGTAGAAAAAGAAGACGAGCCAGACCCTGCCTGAGATGAAAAAACCGGGTTGGCTGGAATTCCTTATTAAGGCAGGTCTAGACCGGATACCAGTTGTTGCGTCGTTGGTGATGATGATGATGTACTATTCGCATAGAGACAATTTAGAGCCTTATATCCCGTAACTGGATGAAGTGGTTCCGCGCCTTCATAGAACACCATCCACCTTAGACGTGGACGCGAATTAAAATTTCCCCATGTGGCTCAGCAAGATTTCCCAGTGCATATCGTACCACCGTATTATAGGCAAAGGAGAGGTATTACCTGAAATGTTGGTCAACCATGTTTGTTAGATGGATTCAATGCCGACTGTTGGAAGGATGCAGTGCTAGTGACCACACTCCTGTTGAGGTCATGCTAGTGAATAGGAATGCAAAAGTCAGTATTGATCCTTGCGTGAGTGTAACTGAACTGGTGCTACATCTAGTTCAGATGGAGAACTGAGCCGCCCGCACTATCCTTTTCGAATTTATACTTTTTCCGTAGACGAGAAAGTGGAATTGTTGAATGAATGAATGTGTCGTGACTGATGACACGGTAAAGAAGCCCGAAGGGGGGGGGGGGGGCAGAACATGTCACGTGGTGGTCAAATGCTCCTTACAGTTAGCAGAGGGGAGTCCGTCACTTGAGGTGTTTTGTCGATGAGCACAGTGATAACACTTAGGGAAGTGTCTACTAGATATACAAAGAGAAATAAAGTCGCGACATTGCCGCCATTAAGATGAACGGAAAAGCTTTGCTGACTGTCCATATCTTCAGTGTTTTCTGGCGATCGTAGTGAAAGAGAGAAAAAAATCTCTGCTATACGGTCATATGTGATCGAGAAGAATACGGCGAAGCTCAGCTCTTGGAAGTCACCTGACTGTGATGGGATCGCTAAGTGATCCGGCGGAACACCCCATTCTATATCTAATGTGTATATGAGTGTTTTTTACGGGAAGCCAATTTCCCTGCTTCTTCTTTCTTTTTCTTTAGTAATGTCCTTGAGCGAACTGTGAGTGAAATGTCCTGGAGAGAATTGTTGGTCCACCATCGACCATCGATGACTCCTTGATAAATGTAAAACAAAACCTTATTAAAATCGGTTTACTGTCTGTCTGTCTATTTTTTGCCGATAGAAGGTGGAAAGTTTCAAAAGCTACCGCAAGCTCCTGCCACACGGTTATGTGGAACTCTTACCCACTAAAACCACCTCCTTCTCTCCCACTCCCCCCGCGGGACTCCCATTTGGTATTACGTCACGGGGCTGGATCAGAATTTTCCGACGCCGATTTTAGTTTTGACATTTGCTAGAAGGTGGGGTGTGCGGGTGGTTGAAAGTGATGAGGCAAATGCACACTCAAATCTCTTTATAAAAGAAATACACAAAACCTCTCATACCTAATGCGTCCAGCTTCCGCTTGCCGACTTACACTGTGTTAACATATACATCCTTAGAATCGTTGTGTTGTCCAAACTTCGTGAATGTGACCGGCAGGAATTAGCTATGTGGAAAGGCTACTTCCATTGTAAGAACGCATTCGTATAAGGCACCAATGAGCATATGTGGATGAATATGCAGGGCGACCGCCATCAGGGATCTATCGTAAGCCCATTTCGGTTCTAGAACGCATATCGGTTCTCTCTCCTACTTTGCTGGCTAGCAGCATTCCATTGGAGATATAGAGGTTGTTCTGCACATCAAGCTATTCTAAAACTTCAGCACCATCACAACGCTTTCCGAACGAGGGCGACTTAGAGACGGTTAGAGGGTTAGCTGAGTAGCCTCCCATACATCCCTGCTACAACTGAGCTACTCGACTCAAAGCGAAGCTTAATCTCTTGTGAGGATGCTGTTCTTACAGCTAGGAGGAGTTTCCACCTAAACTGTTCGTACTGCTTGCTCATTAGGAAGCAGGTAATGCCAACTGGAGTATCACTCATCCGGTAAGGACAATCGATTTGGTTCTTCCTTGAATAACTAGAGAATCTGAGTCTGAGTTTCTCCACCAATGAGCATATGGTTGCCACTTCACCTAGGGTTGGATCGTCACGGTCGAGATTATGTTTTTTTTTATTTGTTGTTTTGTGATCTTTCATAATTGGCTGCCATGGCTTTAATTTTACAATTTGGGACAAAACTTTGTAACAGCAAACATTCCCCATAAATAAATTTCATGCTGTAATCTGAGGAATTCAAGGATGGATGGTCAACCTTTTAAATTGTCGCTTGAATTTCAACTTTAGTTTCATGATATCAATTGCTATGAGAGTTTCTACTAAGCTACATTAACTATCGTGAGAATTAAGAGAACTGGTAACTGCCTATTTTCCCTCCAAAAGGGTATGTTTCGGAGGGTTATTAAAGTTCTAGAAGCGGTTCTCAAGATTTTGCGGAACCAGTAAACCATCTCTTGAAAAATACCTCGTCGTGATACCTAGGTAATGAAATTATGCGGGATAACTGGGGGGGGGGGGGCTTTCAGGCTATCCAGGCATTTGAGTCAATCAAACAATAACTGGTTGAAGCAACGCTTCTGGCATTTCCTCAACGAAATGCACCTCAAACCTTTTTCGTAGATGCCTCACATATCGCCGCAGTTGTTGTTCTTTACCAAAAGGTGAACCGAAGCTGGAAACCGTTGAGCTTTTTCTCAAAACAGTTGGACCCCGCCCAACGGAACTGCACTATCAACGATCGTGAGTTATTAGTCGCGTACCTTGCAATAAAATACTTTCGCTATTCCCTAGAAGGCAGTTGTTCAGCGCCTGAGGAGTATCCCAATTGCACAATGCTACACATCAACGGAGACTTTCTACGAGCAACTAAATGCGGTTCAGAAGAAGCTGTGATGGGTAAACACGATCTTAGCGACTGTAATGGTAATGGTGCGAGGTTCGTGGGTTTCTGCAACTTCCCCGTCTAGTCATTGGTAGCACATTGCTTGAACACAGAGTCTGCCATAAGGTCAGTTGAATTTCCATTGGTCGACGCCGTGCGAGCAATCAGATCGACCACTACACGATCGGCAGCAGATTTAGGAGTTGTCTCCAGGATGTGCATGACAAAATAAGCGCTGATATCGGCCTTGAAAAGGATCATCATGTGATGGTCACTTATGTCGCTTATGTCGTTTCCTCGGCCATCGGCCACGTCGCGAAGGGGCGTCATTTGATCTGGCTGACTACGGGTCGATGAATGGAAAGGGTGGATGGCTCTACGGCGGATACGGATCGTTCCTCCAAGCAGAAGAGAAATCACCTCGGCCATCAATGCACTCGAATGGAGTAAAGCTGCTAGGCTTCGCGCTCTCACCGCCGAGTTATTTATCGCTGAACCTGCAGTTACTGCAGATCTATTGCTTCCATTCGTACGCAAATCATTTCCCAGAGAGCGGCAAAAAGGAATGATCGTTACGATTCCAAAAAACAAGGCGCACGTTTTGAACGTGATAACTGGAGAGGTATCTGCCTACTTCCTTCCGTCGCAAAGCTAATAAAACATCTCGAAGGCTTGATCGACAGGGAGCAGGGTGATTCCCGCTCCGGATCCCCCTATATTGACTATGTCAACACCTTACGCATCATTTTGGAAAAGTGAACGGAATATCGATCGTGAACACGAAGTATATCTGGAGTGCTTTACGCAGGAGAGCCGTTCCAAAGAAATTAAAAGCTATTATCACAGCGATATATAATGCTGTAAAATGTCATGCTGCACCGAGCTAAAATCTCGGAAGAGTTTGAGTCCAAAGTGGAGTCCGCCACGGTTGGATCTTGTCATCGATATTATTTCTTCTTGTTACCAGTGACCTTCTTCATACTGCCTTGTCCGGAGGACGCGGAGAAATTCAATGCACGAGGACATCTTTCCTCAAACGCCACGACCATGCTGATGATATTTGTTTACTCTCTCACTGGGTTATGGACCTTGGCCAAATGGTTCTGGATTTAGGAAGTAAGGGAAATAGAGTTAGACTGAAGTCGAACAAACAAAGTCAAGGTTCTCGAGCAATTTGTATATCTAGGAAATGTGGTTTCTGCCGACGGCAGGAACGAAATAGATGTTCTCCGACGCACTAATAGTGTTAGATCTGCTTACGCTGCCCTGCCTAAAATCTGGAAATGCAGATGCAATGTGATCGGAAGTGGCAGTAAACAGGTGACACATTAAGAAGGGCGACAATTACATTGCGGGCCAGGCCATGGAATCAACTCTCCCAAGATGCCCAGGAGCGGGTCGCCCCAAGGACACTTAGCGCAGAACAGTAGAGAACGAGTACGGGCGTCTCGTTAAGTCGAGGGGGGAGGTGAAGCGCATTTCAAGTAACCATGAGCGATTGCGCCTAGTTGTGACTAATGCGTTACACCCCAGAAAGAGGTGAACGGCAACCATACATGAACTAGGACGTCAAATCTTGAGCAGACGTTGCACCCAGAAATGTAAAACTGTTAAGCATGTGGGAAAAGAAGTGCGCGTGTTCCGCAGGTTCAGCAAGCGCTTTTACACTACATTCGACATCATTGGCCCATTGCGGAGACTTATGGGATTAAAGGTATTGCTTCATAATGATCGATACGTTCACACGGTTTCCTCAGGCAATTCTTTTAAAAGACATTACATGTACCGAGGCCTTCTGTCGAGTGGATTTCACGATTCCTCAATTTTCTCGGAGTTAGGCAAATCCTGAAGCCTAGAAACTCACCGGACAAACGCCTGAAACCCTCAGTCTAACGGGATGCTTGGAAGATGACGCAGGACGCTAAAGACTATTATAATGGCGCAAGACGATCCCTCCTGGACACAAGCTCTGCCTCTTGTCTTACTTGGACAACGGGGAGAACTTGAGACTCTCCAGCGACCCAGATATCGATGTGCGATCGAGCCTAAATCCAATCGGCCAGTTGCGTTTGCTCAGGGACGCGGAGAGCCGGATTAAACCATCGTCACCCGCTAACCATTCGAAAAATGTCTTTGGCGTGCCCAGGTCATCTTGGCAAAGACCCATGCCTCCCGAAGGCCGTTGTAGCCACCATACAACGGACCTCACAAAGTTCTTGAACGAGGTCCGCACCACTTTACCCTCGACGTAGGTGGCGCGCCCAAACGAGTCTCGATATCCCGCCTGGAACCTTTCTCCCGGGATACAATTACTCCCGGGGGAAAGCACGAGTAGCGCATCCGGTTCGACTTGCCGAGCTGAAGGAGTTAAGCCTCGGACTTTCGCTGAAACCGCCTGGTTTCCCGCCACTATTGGCAATATTCAAAACCTTTAATGGGAGAGTAAGACGCAATATCGTGTGATCCGAAACTTAGGAGTGATGGGCACCATCCTCAATCCAATGTTGATGATATTAACATTCTAGGAGCAAATGTGTTTTGAAGGAAGCATTCGTCCAGATTGAGTAGACGGTACATCTTGGGCTACACATTAATGGAAGCAGGACCAAATCTATGATGATGTCATCAACAACTACGAAACATACAGGTCCATTACAAGTAGGAAGATATAATTTTGAAGAAGCTAAATCAATCTCCTATGAGAAGCCGGAAATCGCGGCTGATAACAAAATGGACGAAGAAATCCACGTATGTTTGTTGAAGTGAACAGAGTCTATTTGACTTTATCAAAATACCCTGAAAATGTCTGTCGAAAAGTCAAAGCTGATCTTGGCAGAGCTCATAAATTCTTCGAAAACTGCTTATAACAATGCAAACAAAACTACGAGCCGCTTAGTCGCTCGTAGTCCCCTATAGAAAAAGAAGTGTTTGCCAGGAACCATGGTGGAAGCACTATGCCTAAAACTATAAATAGAAAAATTCTTTGGCTCTTCATTCAGGAGAAGTTTTAAAATCTTTCCATGAAACGCAGGCCATCGAAGCTCTACTTCTATCCATGCACCGAAAATTAAATCTAAATGCATTTTTATTGTCCCCAGAACGTCCAGTACCACCATTTCCAATCCCATCCATTACACCAATAACTGTGTGTGCTGAACATTTCACAAACTCGTTTAAGCCAATCCCGGGCTGAGCAATTAGACAGAATCGCATCCAAATCTGAATTCAAATCAAAATCTGAAAACGATGATGTCCCCAGTTGGGTCATCATAACGTTAAATTTGAATGCAATCGGCCCAGCATGCGAGTGTCGGTCGCTTACTCTCCCTCTGGCACCCCAAGGCCGTACATTTAATGTTAAATTGGTTTCCAATTACATCCTCAATTGAGTGTGTCCTGTTTCCATTCTCGCCATCCAGTTGGGTCTCGTCCTGTTGGACGCGCTTAAATGTTTCTCCCGATAAACATTGCGTTTGTTTTCCGCCTCTCTTCCACAACCAAGCGTCTCTTCATTCGTCCATCTCGGTGCAAAGCGTCCATTTGCGTCCAGGTCTGACTGTGATTATCTAATTTCCACTAGATGCAACTCTACTAAGCAAAGTTCCGATTTGATGCATCAGTGCTTTGTGGAAAACTCGTCCCCGGCCGCCCATATTTTCTATTATTTATTGCCAATGTCAATTGCGGGTGGAGGGGGTGGAAGCCAGTGGTTAAATACTGCGTGGCCTGGGACTTTCGGAGAAGTGCAAGAGGTAGAGTCGTTGGCCCCCAATTAGAATGGAGTACTTGAACCAGCACAGGACCAATCGAATGGCAAACCAGCCTCCAGTTGGAAATATTCAACGGGAGCCTGAAAGGGGAGCACGGTTACAATCGAAAGGTATTAACATAAATTCAGTGTCTATTCCCAGAAGTAAGACCTCTTAAAATCAGATAATGTAAGGAATTACTATATTCTCAAAACTTTCTAAGATATAACAACGACCTTCAAGCACTAGTGAAAATCACTTCACAATAGCTGCTTATATTTCCTCCTGGCTCACTCATGAAGCCGCTGGACCATGTAAGAGATGACACCAAATCAACAGATCAACCATTGTTCTACGATTCCTCTATACATGCTCAATGTCCCCAAAACCAATCACGGACCAGTGCAACGAATGCATAAGAGACTTCAGAAAATTTGCATGAAATGCATCCAGCCGAGATGATGACAACGACGCAGAGACTCCGTGCACAGTTCAGGACCAGAAAATCCCAAAGATGAAAACAGGATGACAACGACTCTAAAATCTCCAAATGGGAATAAATGGGAGGCTGGGATTTTCCTTTTTAGGAGTGGTGTATGTCAACGGACACATTTCATTGTGAGCCTGGGTGAATGTGATGAAGGGCCGCCTGCATCTGAGCAGTGGATGCAGTTGGGAAACTCGATGAGTTACTGAGTTGATTGATGGGATCATGTGTAATTGGCTACGTGGTGGAGGCGCTTAATATCGGGGTAGTGGTTTAAATGGCAAATGCGCAAAATTCGCAAATTTAGGAAGAGAATTGTATGAGTCAAATTTTATCCAAAGATACGAGGATATGCTTACTTCGCAAAGGGTGCTTATAGAGATATTCATCCTTTTTCATGACACTGACCATGATACTTCCAATTTATGGTTTTTCCGAAACATTACAACTTTTCGGTTTTGGAATATAAGCCGTAGGTAACGAGCAAACGTCAATGGTATGATGCTGGATCCTGTAATGTGGCCAACCTTCGTAACATGCGCTCATCAATGCGCACAAACGTAGTAAATTCGCTGGGTTTGACGGTCTAACCATAGAGGTATTGCTGCTCTTATAGTTTCTTCAGAACTGCTACTTCAAGTTATACGAACGGGGGAATCTGAGATCCTTCCCAAAATGTGGAAGAAGGCGTTGATTGAGAAAATTCTAAATAACGGTACCCATCTTGACAATTAGAAAGGTATGCGCGTATTTTCTGCCGAAAATAATCCTGGACGAAACAGGGAAGCTTGATGGACAGAGAGCAGGCGGGTTTTCCCACTCGTGGTATGTGGGGACAAAACACCAGCTACAAATTGATTATGAGAAGGACACTCGGAAATAAAACCAAACATGGAGGAGAGGAAGAGAAATAAGGTTACGGTGCAAGACTTCGGGAACTCAGTAACGACGGTTGTTAGGAATTGGCGGGTGTGCTCAAGGTAGTCAATATTCACGCCGCAGTAGATCAGTAGTGCTGACTACTGTTAATTCTTTGCAGATCTCCGTACATACGGGTATAAGCCCCAGCGATCAAAAAGGCTATCCCCAGAAGGGAATGTATAGCGAAAGGAGGATATTAAAAGAAAGAAACTTTGACCACAAACTACTCGAGCAGTAAGCGCACCGGATAATAGGATCATAGAGCTTTGTGAATGCATCAAGGAGTGCGGGAATATTTACCAAACTATAAGGGCCCTGATAAGAGGAATCCGATTGGCGTACTACAAAACCCAAGATCAAAAAGGAGCGAAGGTGTTGACACGATGAAGAAGAAATCGGGGAAAAGGCTTCGCGAACGGTTGGGCAAGCCAGCAAAACCCGAAAGAAAAAACGGGGATAGGCACCCAAAAAAGCAGAGCACGTGAGAAAGAGCGCTGTCGCTGCCAACGAAACCTACGTAGTCACATCTCCGTGAAAAGCGAGTAGATCTCTCAAGGAGTATATGGAAGCGTGGAGAAAGATGGCACCTCAAAAAAGGGAGGATCGCAGAAAGACAAGACCGCAAATTATAATCATCTCCAAATGAGGTGAAGGGTGTTTGACGCTGATATTCTCAGACCTCTTACTCATCAATATTAGCCGTATTAAAGAGTCCTAGAGAAGAGAGATCTAAGAATGTAACTGCACACCAATTCTTGGGTAAAATTGGAAAGTCGTTATGTTAGGAAACCGACATAAGGACCAGTAGACCGGAGATCACTGCATTCTGCAAGGATATAGATAGATTACCACGGAAGAGGAGGTTCGCAAAGACATGGAAGAGCAATTCAACCTTATCGTACTACAACAATCAGTGGTCGAAACGCTAGAAAAAGCCGACGGAGACACTTAAACTATTAACACAAGTGAGAGTAAGTACAGGTTGGGTTATCTGTCAGCTTTGGGAGCAATGTGGCATTGAAGCGATGCTTTAAACGCTTTGGTTTCGGTCAAATTGCGAAGGCATGCACCAGTTGAAATGGGTTATGAAGATGCGCAGCAGAAGGTCATATCAGTAAGGACTGTGGAACTGACCCAAATTGCTTACTTGGCAAAGAAGGGAACAGATTGCAAGCAACAGCAGGTGCCCGGAATCCAGTAGAGCCCTCAAAGTAAATCGCAAACGAAGTTGATACAGACCTTAACCACTGCCAGGCGGCAGAGGACCTACTCTAGCAAACCATCCGCGCGAAAAACATCTAGGTGGTTGCAATTAGTGAGCAATATTAAAACCAAGACTGTAGTTTTTGGCCAAAGACCGACGGGGCCAAACAGCGCAATGGGATTTTCGAGAACAGGATTTCCAGCAAATAATGAAGCATCCGAGACAGGATTCGCCAGAAGAAAAGTAAAAGGAATCCACGTATATAATTTCTATGTTCCACGCAGTGCTACACTTGCCAAGTATGAGCAGATGTTGAACATTTTAGTTCTGAGCGCTATAGGACACTGGCCGAGAATCAACGCGTGGGAGTGAAAACGGTAGCCAGAGAATGAATGTGAAAGGATGTGTTCTACTCAGACCTTTCACGTAGCTGGACGTGGTAATTGCGAACGTCGACACTTTCAGAGGAAGGGTCCACAGTGAAATATACATACAAGGGCGCCGCTTTAGTATGTAGAGTTGCTTGGTAAATCAGTGAGGACGACAATCTATGTGCCGCCGAGCTCTCGACGGTTGTTTTTCTCTGGTGGACGTAGAAAGCTTTTGAGAGGGACAAGCCGTGCTCAACTCCGACCTATCCTTCAATATAACGGTTAGAAGAAAAGTCACCTAAATCGCCGATGGATGACGGAAGTATGCGCTACAACTATGCGCAGAAGGCGATTGCTCCCCAACCCAGCTACTGGCGGGGCTTTACAAGAGACTTAGGAGAAAGCTCGATAGCGATGGTCGGGAGGAGACACACAGACAACTCCGAGGTCGCTTAGAAGAAGTTTAAAAAGAACTGGTTTAAAGCCTGTTTTGTAACCATGTCGATATGAACCCTAGGAATGGGGTCTACAGTGTGATAATGAAAAGACTGTGAAGATCACCTCAGATCTGCCCGCTCCTCCAAAAAGAGACTGTTGCCACTCTGTTTCCACACTACCAAAACAGCGGAAAGCAAACGGTGGTCCAACTTACCGTGCACTTAAAAACTCCAGTAACTAAGGGGGTGCGAAGCGAAATATGTGGTAGAATCAGTGATAAGAAGGCCCCATACTTGGATGGCATTCTTAACGGAGTTTCGAAGCTGGTAGTGAAGACTAGGTCCAAAATTTTCATTAACACCTTCGAGGCGTGTCAAAAAGAAGAAACATTGCCTGCTAAGCGGAAAAAGCGAAAATTGGTGTTGCCTCCCAAACCCAATAAGCCACCTGGGAATTCAGCATCATATCGCAAGATCTGTCTGTTAGACACCAAGGGGTGACTACTGTGCCGTGTTGGCACTGGATGTCAAAAACAAACATGACATACGTGGTCCCGGATATTTAGCGTTTCTGGTAGCAAATTACTTCTCAGATAGCAGTATCTAGTGGTACGACACGGATGGGGGCTCCAAAGGGTATATTGCTACATCGGGGGTACCACAGGCCCCAGTATTGAACCCCTTGCTGTGAAATGTCATGTACAATGGGGTGCTTGCTCTCCCCGTCCCGGCAGAGGGTATAATTGTCACTTTTGTGGATGACCTGGCTCTAGTTATTACAGTGAACCTCCGGGTGGACATGGAGTCCTACATGAAGCAGGCAGTAAGAGTATAGTCCTGGCTACAAAAAAGGGGACTGAATTTGGCATATGAGAAAACGGAAACGTCTTAATAACGCGCCATAGAAAGAAAAACACTGTGAAAATGGAAGCTGGTGAACATACGGTCGTGTCCAAGCCGGCCATCAAATACAAGGGGTAGTAATTGACACCAAACTGAGCTTTAAAGAACACTTAGAGCATGCATGTCAGAAGGCATCCACTGCTATCGCGCCACTTTCGAAAATTTTACCGAATATTGACGAACGACAATCGAAGGTTGCTTCTATCTACAGTGGTGTCATCTATTCTATTTGACGAATTTACCAATGGACGGGACATTCCCAATATTAGGGTGTGGCTTGAATGGTAGCATGGAAAGAGAAACTACCATATTATTCAATTTCTTGCGGGACATGGGTGGTTAGTGACAGATTTGCCCTGGATGCGATTGTATACCGGAGAATCCGGAACAGTGGTATTTCGATTTCCAATGTTTCCTATAGCGAGGAAGAATATGAACGAAATGCTAGTAGGAGCGAGAATATAGTTGCGGAGATGTCAAGTTCGAAGGCTATTTGATTTACGATTTCCACTGAAATTATAAAAATTCTCAAATAGTTGCTGAATGACAGAAGTCGAGAAAGGTTTTGTATATTTGTTAAATAAAACTATTTGAGTGAACATTTGTTTCATTTGTCCATAGCACGTAATGCATATGCAAAACATTATGTCAGAATATTCACTTTAGCGTGATGCTGACATTCAAAGTATTACCATTTGCACTGAAGCATACAACTCTGTTAGTAAAAGCGCGGTCCCGATTGAACGTAGTAAGAACATGCTTTATAGCCCACGCTAGTGCAACATTTCATGATTCTAGGATGAACATAACGGGGATTTTATAAAAATAATTTTACACCCCCCTTTATGAAGGCCCTTCCCCCTTTACAGTTCCCACTTGGTCAATTCATGTGGTGGCAATCAGTACAACTATTTTTGAGAAAAGTGCATCTGACAGGCAGATAGACAGGTTTTCTGCGACACAAATTCTAAAGAACGACAACGCTGTGAGAGACGGCGCAGGACTTTTTTGGCGCCCTTTTCCACCGTCGACGCCGGCAATTTAATCAATTGTCAGGCTCAATGAGATGACAATCGAGCTTGACTCCGAAGTTCCTGAGGACTGCTCCTATAAAAAGCTGAAGGATCCACTCTTTAAGCGTATTTCAATGAGTAAAGCCGCCAAATTTAATCGCATACCGTCAGAGCTTATGCTTGGTAATAGTGCGTCAAATGAAGCAGTTGGGTGGTGATAAAGCCGGCGTGCTAGTTTTCATGACTGTGGAGACTTCCGGAAAGCGCACGAACAAACTTGGCATGAGCAGATTTGGAATCTATCTTTTGGCGAGTTGTCTCGTGACACGTCAAGTCTAGGGTCCAGCTGAAACAGGCGATGGCAGCTCTACTAGCCACCGTTTCTAAATTGGTGGAGAAGTCAATGTTGTGCGCGCAAGAAGTAGGACAAGATCATAGTCTAGCTCCAAGATTCGCTGAAAAAACCACAAAAATAACCAGTCCCTGCATTATCTCTACAAAAACTAGACTTTCCATCCTCGTCTGACTATTTATGACCTCCTGAGAAGGCGCCGCTGCCTTGTCAATACAAGCGCTAAAGTTCAGGTTTTTCCCGAATCACAGAACCATAAATTAACACCACAATCGTTAAACCCATCGTCGATTCATACGTACGACTACAAGTAGGTAGACTTGAATCTAGGAGTCCGACGGAACTTTTGTTGACGCTTCGTTATAGTACTCTCATCTTAGCCGCAGAATTCCTGTGTCACTATGGATTGCTAGTTGATCTGAACAGCAGATGATTCCTACAACCTCCCCCAACCTCCCCTACCTGCTCCCCCAACACTCTTTCCATGGTATTTGAACTTCTTAAGTAGTGCGCATGATTCACTCATCCACGGTTTTGCACACTCTTAGCAAACTGTCATATTTTCTCTATCTAGTATCTAGGTAATGCATGACTTTAAGACTGCGCTATGTGACGCAAACCTTTCAGAGATTCGTCCACTCTGTGCTGCGACGAAACCTCTACTTCTGTTTCGTTTGACTGGCTTACTTTCTGCTCGCTTCTTCTCCCGAATCCGAGTATTTAGAGCACCTCGAGTGCATTTTTCAACAAATCTTTGAGGCCGGGTTAGTATTTTACGTTGACAAATGCAAAATCTTGTAGCCACAGGTGAGATTTCTCCCCCTCCCGAAAGAATCCAACCATACCCAATAAAGCTACAGGCGATTTTGAGCTTTCAGCTTCCGAAAACATTTAAGGATCTTAGAAGATTTTTGGGCATGTTGAACTTCTAGCGTCATGACTTACCCAAGGCGGTCCACCATCGAATGAGACACCCGTCTGATTGCACTTTAGAGGCTGTCCAGGGGGTATTCTTCTAAGCAGCTAAACCCCGCTCAACACGGAACTGCAGCACTTACACACATGAGTTATTAACCGCGTAACGTGCAACTAAGTACTTCCGGCTCCCCCTTCAAGGCAGACTGTTCACAACCATCTCGGACTAAAAGCCACTCACTTTTGGTTTGAAACAGAAACCCGACAAACCGTCTCTCCCAATTTCGGCACCTGAGCATTATCAAGGAGTTCACTTTCGATATTCAACACATGCCTGGCGTACTGAGGGGTCTGCTTTCTCGAAACTTTTTCTAATACCGGCCTTAGTCATCTGGGTAGTTGTATCAATTTCGGCAGCGGAATCTACCCCCGTCCAACCGGTCTCTTATGAATTCTAATATGGAGCGGTTGGAGGTAAATCTATACCTATAAGCATATAGTAAGAAATCTGTGGACGTGATATCGTTCAATACTCGTCACCCTACGGCAAGATCCGGTATGGCATGGGGTTTAACGACGGTTTTCCGCCCCCCTCCCCGCATTGAAGAATGTGGGTTGATTACCAAAGTTGGGGATCTAGAGTTCAAACCCTCTTGGAAATGATACTAGATTGGAACCTCCGTGTTGATGTAAGAAGTTTCCCAGCAAATATGGTGGTCAATAACATCGCAACCTGCTATTACCCCCTTGCTTACTTTTCTGCTTTTTTAATGTATGTTTCACTGGGAACCTCGACCCTATCGTGTTGACTTTTTATGGTTAATTTGACCATTGTGTTATCACCTTCACGTAGGTCGTTAACCAAAATAGGTTGGAGGTCTTTTGAATTTACTACGCAGGAACGGGATCTAGCATTTTCGTTGACACACAATAGAGCAGCATATGGGAAGCTTAAGATCATAATTTCCCCACCAGCAACCCATGGTTTTTGTAAGAGGCACATAAATCTCTTGCAGATATTGATGTGGCAATTGAGTACTTCAGAAATGTTGCACTGCTTCTTTACTTAAGATGAAGATGATGTGGACTCCACATCCGTTTCACTGAACTTAGGAATTGACACTTCTAACGTTACGATCCAAAGTCCAAACGTCGATAGTAAGAACAGTTCTTAGCCTGTTAGCACTTCCCTCAGTCCAGAGGTCCAGCAGCATCCAGGAGGCGGGTGAAGACTATTCGAGACGCCAAGTTATCCCAGCGTCTCAGCACCAGGGAGCCAGAGAACGAATATGTTTAACTGTAGCTCAGAGGTATTTTTCAGGTGTAATCACGAATCCAGCATTGGGGAAGGAGCAGAATCGCCCCAACCAATTGTTCATACTGTCGTCGTCAATAACCTTCCATCCAAAGCTTGATCTTTGTGATGATGGTGAAGCTAGCAAAAGCAGTTTACACTACTCAATATTTTAATTTCATGGATATGATTCTAGTTGGTTGGATGTGATACTTGAATGATGGACGACTCGTCCATTAAGGACTTGATCTCCACTGGATTGGTTACTAATTGAATAAGAACAAACTCTCAGTCAAAGGATAGGGTAGGTCCCAGGGCGAAACGTGGATTGGTACCCACGATGGAGCATAAAACCTAGGAAATGCCTGCTGAACCAACACCAAGATCTCTACTACCATACCCTATCTCCACCTTCACGTGGTGACCGCTGGGAGCTCTTTCGTAACGAAAAGCTGCAGATGGAGAAGTTTATCCTTCGTGCAAGTCTCCCGCGCCTAAAAACAGGACAAATGGTACCAACTGGTCCTCCAGGTTGGGGAATGGGTAGGCCTGACAACCCTACACGGAAAACAACTTGTCACGAAGCCACAACAGGAGCCTCGGACTGGACGGATTATACAACGACGAACCCGGCAACGACAAAGGAACAACGATTTGCGAATTTTCTCATGGAACGTGAGTTCCCTGTACAGAGATAGAGCTGATAAGCAGCTAGCCGATACCCTGTCCCAATATAGGGTTGACGAAACAGCGTTACAGGAGATGCGTTGGACAGGGACCGGTTTCCTGGAGAAGAGCCGCTGCACCATATATTATAGTGGCCATCCAGTAAACCATGTGCTTGGAGTAGGTTTCTTACTCAGCCAAAAAACTAAACCTGTTGTTATCGGCTTTGAAAACATTAGCGAACGGCTATGTACTCTGCGCTTGCGAGGCAAGTTTAGAAATACAAGCCTCATTAACGTTCACGCCCCTACAGAGGAGACTACAGAGTCGGAGAAGGATACCTTCTATAATACGAGGCAGTAGAACGAACCCTCGAAGCCTGTCCCAGATATGATATTAAAATCATACTTGGGGATTTAAACAACCAAGTAGGGAAGGAGCCCATATTTAAGCGATACGCTGGCTCTCATAGCTTACACCAAAATACAAATGATAACGGACTGCGGATTATTCAATTAGCAGTGTCAGACGAAATGGTTGTTGGAAGTACCTGGTTTGCGCGGAACCAACCACTTTCAACCAAATTGTCCACGATTGAACGCCGCCATCTCTCAGCCTTGATGAATGTCAGAACATATAGGAGGGCCAATATAGACTCGGATCACTATCTCGTTGGCATGGTGTTTCCGAGCTCGAATAACAACACCAGCCAGAATCCCCTCTGACAATCAGGTGAGAGTTAACACTAAAGCCATCCACAACACAACCGTCCGCGACACCAATAAGAGGGAAATGGATGCCGCAATAACGGCAGTCAACAGAGGACCTGGAGATGAAGCATCCACAAGTGATCTTCACAACCACCTGAAGAACGTTATCATTGATACGGTCACAAACATACTTGGCCCCAGCCGCAAAAGGAGTCGCAACGGCTGGTTTGACGATGAATGTAAGCTAGCAACGGAACGGAAGAATGCTGCATACCGGGCGCGGGGACTTATCACGAACTCCGTCGAGCGGAGAAGCGACTTCACAGACGGAAAAAGGAAGCCTGGGAGAAACAACAAATCTGTGAACTAGGAAAGTACAAGGAGCAACCGCACCAGGTGCGGAAGTTTTACCAACATGTCAGCAGGATGAAGCCTTATACACCACGATGCTCATCCTGTCAAGACAAAGAGGGAAATCTGATTTCCGACAAAATCGGCATATTGGAGCGATGGGTTGAGTACTTTGCTGAACTACTGAACAACCAGAACATCGGCGAGTTGGAGGACCCGCCAACTGAAGACGACGGACAAATAGTGCCACCGCCAAGTATAGGAAAAGTATAGAGAAAATCATAAGTCGCTAGGAGCCGATGGAGTTACAGCCGAATTAGTTAAATAGGGAGGCGACCAGTTACAGCAAGTGGTTCATCAACTTGTACTCAAGGTATGGGACAGCGAATCAATGCCTGACGATTGGCAACGAGGCATTATCTGTCTCAAACATAAAAAGGGAGATATCACACAGTGCAGCAATTATAGAGGTATCACGTTGCTGAGTACCATCTATAAGATATTCTCGACTATCTTGCTAAGCCGGATAGCCTCATACGCCCAGAACATCATTGGCCCATACCAAAGAAGCTCCACTCCAGGCAAATCAACAACAGATTGACTTTCTCTCTGCGGCAAGCGATGGAAAAATTGTTGGAATATGGACAACAGTTGCACCAATTTCTTTTTCGACTTTAAGGGCGTCTATGATAGCATAGACAGGGTAAAACTCTACACGGCCATGAGAGAATTCGGTATTCCGACGAAATTGATAAGACTGACTAGGCTGACCCTGACCAATGTGCGAGGCCAGATAAAAGCAGTAGGATCACTTTCAAGACCATTCGACATCAACAACGGTCTACGAAAAAGGGATGCCCTATCATGGGTCCCCTTTAACCTGGCCCTCGAGAAAGTGATTCGTGATGCTGGGGTAAATGTAAGAGGTACAATCCTCTTTAAGTCCACCCAACTACAGGCCTATGCTGACGATATCGACATCATGGGAAGAACCAGCCGAGATGTACAAACTACCTTCATCCAGATTGAACAGGCGGCGCGAGATCTTGGGCTGCACATCAATGAAGGCAAGACAAAATATATAAACGTCTCACCATAGGGTCAAATCTCTAGGGCCTCTAGAGGTATCACGTTGCTGAGTACCATCTATAAGATATTTTTCGGTATCTCACTAGGTGGGATAACTCCATACGCGCAGAACATCATTGGCCCATACCAAAGAGGCTTGACTCCAGGCAAATAAACGTCTCACCATAGGGTCAAAGCTCTTACTGTACAAGATCTTGCCAGTCCTCATGTATTCCTCGGGAACTTGGATTCTTAGCAAGAAAAATTGCGAACCCTTGACCGCGTTCCAGAGAAGAATCCTCTGAAGAATTTTTGGCCCCCTATATGAGGATGAACGATTCCGTGTCCTACAAAATGACGAAATCTATGAGCGATACATGACCGTCCGGTTGTGGATAAAATCCGGCTCAATAGGTTACGGTGAGCGGGTCACTTAATTCGTATGGATGAAGATGATCCCACCCGGAAAGTCTATAAGGACAATATCTATGGTAGAGAAAGAAGACGAGGCAGACCCTGCCTAAGTTGGAGCGATGGCGTAGGTCAGGACGCCAGACAGCTTTTAGGGATATCGAATTGGTAGACCTCGGCACAAAACCGGGATGTCTGGAGTTCCTTATTAAGGCAGGCCTAGACCCGATACCGGTTGTTGCGCTGTTGATGAAGATGAAAATCTCAGTCTAGATTCAGGTTCTTTATCAATGAGTTCAAGGTTGTCCTCTTACTCAGGATTGGATCGCTACAATAGCATTCCAATTTTCGTTTTTTTTTTGGTTAGATACTTGACTGTAATGGAATTTCCTTTACTGGGGGAAAGTAGCTTAATATCTCAGAGCCCCTTTTCGCCGAGATAAGACTCTCGGCTCCCGGCAAGGTAGTTACACCCTCACTTGGAGTTTGATTACCGTTTAGCTTCAGGTTCAGTCTCTCAGAGCATCTTCATTACTGCATGATACCATTAGGCAACAAGGCTGAAGTGTTTAGGGATTGGGGGATCCTAAGTCTGCATTCACTTCTTGTACGACTGGACTAAATAAGGAGTAACTTACTCCCTTTTTTTGGTCCACGGACCCCTCTGTTAGAACTTAGCACCCAAACTTCAAAAGATTACTTTACGGTTTCTCACCAGGGCAGAGGCAAATCGTCAGATGCTACCTCACCTCTGCCTTGAGAGCATCGTGACCGAAGCGGCTCGCAGATGGTAAATGCTTATATAATTAGCAGGACATGACATGACGGGGTGCTAAGCCATAATTGAGAGGTCCGCGGACCAAAAAAGAAGGGAATAAGTTACTCTTTGGTCCGGTCCGACATTGAGTGGATGCGGACTTAAGACCCCCCAATCCTCAAACAAAATATTTTCAGCTTTGGCCCAAAGTATGGGCGGATTTACACTCAATATAATTCGCAGTGATGGCGTGCTCAGCGAATTACATAAAGGGGCATTTAACGAGAGCGAGCCGCTCCGATCACGCTGCTCTCTGCCCTGGAAGTGAGGCAGCGTCTGACAATTTGCTTCTGTCCTGGTAAGAAACCGTAAAGCCGCCTTCGTTTACTATTTCTTATTAATTGTTCGTGAATAGACCATAGGTTTCTTCTATGGAGTTTTCCTTCGAAGGCGCTTTGGAAACACCTCGGATTCCCCTATAAAATATTTTTAGTAATAGTTTAATAGTAATATCCTTGAGTAAACTTAAACTCTCCTTTCTTAATTTCGTTCTCAGTTACCCGACTTCATTGTTGAATTTAAAATCTATATCTCTACTATCATCCCTACAAAATAAGTCATATAATTTGTTTTCCCCATAAGTTCCCAAGCTCCATGGTCGAGATAACCCGAATTGAATTCATCCCCATTTTATTGAATTCAATTTACAGCTCTCGAAAATCGAAACCAATAACTCAGGAGCCCTTTGCAACTTACTCCATACACCAAACATCCGTTCAGGACGAGAAGTATTTAAATCATTAGCTCCTCTGCTGCGTCGATATTTCAATGTTTCAATGTACGCACCGACTCTGTGCGGATACCGGCCATGCATATTTGTATTTATGGGACATGTTTAGAGTTAGTTACTTCTCCTTCTTCTTAACAAATCACATAGTCTTTAACTATAAATTAAGCAGTTAATACCAATTAAGCAGAGACAAGCAGATGTCCTTAAACAACTTGCTCCACTACAAACTGTCCTTAATTTATGATAGTGTGGCACCGCAGCAGCAGCAACATATCGAGGAGTCAATTTCCACAGTTTATTGAAGCGGGGCGAGGCTACGGGAAGGTATTTAGTGTGTATGAAAAGTGGTACAAGGGGTTCAATTCGTCTTAGATAGCTTCAGAGCTGAATAGAAGGAGGACCGTATATCCTGCACTGCCTTAAGGTTGTCTCCGGTCCGGAGGTGCCTAGCAATAGATAGTCAGTTGCGCCACTCAGTCTCTGGATTCACGTGCTGGAGGAACTGATTTACATTCACTACTCGGTACATATGTAGGTGCTTGCTTATGCGTTCACTAAATGACAAATTAACTCCCAAGATCAACAGTTTGTGTGGGCTATCTCCGAGTGGGTCCCAGTGCTTTTGCGTTTATATAATCAAAGCCTCGCCAGCATTCCCAACATCGGCTACGAAAATCAACCCCCGAAACGGCAAACTAAACAACTCTCAAGCAGTGAGCAAAGCTTCTTCGCTCATATCACCCCCGAGTGCCACTTCACAATTCTATGAAAATCTCATTACAATTTGTCTCGCTCCTCATCTACGGCTGGAATGCCTTTCTCACCCCCATTACGACCAACCCTGGCATCTTGCTTGAAAGGTAAATTTCAGTGAATTCGTTGGCATCAGAAGTCATTCCTCTTTGAAATTTATTAAAATTGAAAAAATAACAAACATTGTGGTGTCTGGGTGGGTTCTGGAAAAAATTAGATGAGTTGGCATAATGGCAGGAGGGCGAGAAAGTCAATGGATTCAACCCATACTTCTGGACAGGATGAAGTACGTTGGAGTTGTTCCTTGTTAACCCTGAAATGGAGAGTGTTTGTTCCGATGCGCCCTCAAAGGACTTTGATTCGGGCTTAGAACTGATAAGAACGGAACTCCCTGTTGTTCTTCCTTGAATCATCAAAGATACCCGACAGGATACCAACCAGCATCCACCCCGGGTTAACGGAATTCATCTTACAAATAAGGATCCGTCGTTTGATGATAATACGCGTCCGGCAAGCGAGCACACCTTATGGTGGCAATATACATAGACAACGCGCACCACACGAAGGCGGCAACCGGAAATATTTAAATTTATTTTTATTAACCAATAAATTCGTGTATTTAACGAAGCCTTAAGATTAAGTTTTCGTTTCGGAGAGATGGCAATGCGGCTTCGGGAAGGTGTAGTGTGTACTGGACGGACTCCTGGCCAAATCGTATTTCTTAATTTTTATATTTCTAGGGGAAAAGTTTTAATTAAAGTTTACGTGCGCGTCCAGATTCATATTGTTTTTATGTACGATTCGAGGCTAGTTTATAGATAAAGTGCAGAATAAGAAAATATGAAGACAGGAGATAAGAATACGGTACCATGAATTGATGTAAAGACTAGCCTTCCTTTTATCTTAAGTTTTGCAGATGCCAAGATTGTTGGAAATAGGTTCGCGATCATATGGTTGTTATGAACCCTCATGTGAGCATAGCGCGTCACCCGCATCCACGCGCCATTGCGATTGGCTCAACTCCCTCCACGATTTTTTTCAAAAAGTTGGTCCTCTACTACTTTACGCCACGTAGTTCTACACGGTGTAACTCATTACGAAATTGCCATTCTTTCTTAATGGCGCACTGTTACTTCCGCCTTCTGATCAATACGCGTCTGCCGAGGCAGGTCTTCATTAGTTATTATCTCAGGATATCATCATCAACAACGGCGTAACAAGCAGAATTGGGCTTAGGTATTTCTTAATAAGGAACTTCAGACATAATGGTTTTGCGCCGATGTCCAACAATTCGATATCACTAAAAGCCCTCTGGAGTCCTGGCCTACTTCGTCGCTCCATCTCCGGCAGGGTCTGCCTTGTCTTCTTTTCTTATAGACTTTCTGGGCTTGATCATCCTCATCCATACGGACTAAGTCGGATTTTGTTGAAACCAGGCAGTCATGGTGTCACTCATACTGTTCAAATCTCCCGCTTCTCATCAAAGTCAAAATGGATTTCAAGCGGCAATTCACCAGGAGATTTTACAGCGGTTCTCTTTCTACATCTCCGCTTGACGTTTTTCATATAACTTTCACGCGCAATTCGCTGTATACTGTTTTCCCGTTTTCGTTTTCTTTCTTCTCATCCTGCTTTGTGCGGGCAATAGAACTAATCAAAATTAATCTTTGTTTTTTTTTATATCAACTCGTTCTCACCCAACCGTGAATTTAGTTGAATGTCAAAAGAAGTCCGGTCCCAGTATTTTCTAAGAACGCGTTTTTCAGACATTATTTTTGAAGCGTTTCTCGAACATTTTTTGGTCCTTCGAGCCGGATTCGGGCTTCTTTAAGTTTACATTTTGTAAGAAACTGTGTCGAGTGTAGTTTGTGCCTTGACCTTCGAGTTTTTGCCGCGTACTCCGAACTATTTATCGTGAAGTGCGGTTTTAGACTCAGTCGTGCGATCCTGTGAGTGCGCGTACAATACGAAGAACATTTCACATTCTCAGTTTTTCGAACTTCTTCTCATCTGTTAACTAAGGCTATTACAAAATTAATTACAGCCCAACAGATCAATTTGGAATACGTGGAGCAGATAACCACAGAAGTGGACAGCGGTGCTATTACTCAGCTTACAATCTTCGAGGCTGAATCTACATTGGTCATGGTTGCCGATGCCTGGGATAAAATTTCTCGTGATCATGAGAAGATCATGACTTCGAAGGCCGAACTGCCTCTAGAAATTCCTTACTTTAAGGACAAATGGTTCTTAAAAGCCAAGGTGCAGTTCGTCAAAGCGGAATCCGCTCTCAAGGCACACATAAACGAGCTGGAGCCTCGTTCTCATCCCTCAGCAGCCTTCAAAGCCTCTTTTCAAGAGTCGCTACAGCAGCGTGCACCCTTACCGACAATCAAGCCACCAGAATTCTCTGGCAATATCATTGATTGGCCGTCATTCAAATCGCTATTTTTGTCGGTCGTCGAGAAACAAGGTGTCACCGAGGTTGACAAAATGTACTGCCTCACAACCAGTGTTCACGGAAATGCTGCATCTCTCATCGCCAACATTCCCATTACCAATGAGGCGTTCAACTCGGCCTGGACAGCTTTGCAGAATAGATATGAGAACAAACGGCTTCTTATTTCTGCACAGTTGAATCGACTTTTTACGCTTCCAAGAATGGCGTCCAGGACCTCGAAGGAACTAAACACTGTCATGAACACAGTGACCGAGGTGATCAATTCACTCAAGGCGCTAGGATCGCCAGTTCAACATTGGGATCAGCTGCTGGTACATCTCATAACTCATCGACTTGACCTGCAAACTCGTGAGGACTGGGAGCTCATACTGGGAAACCACAAACTTCCAAAGCATCTCATGTACATGTGGCGCGATCGTCTAATTCGAACTCTGCTCAGTCCGTCAAGTCTAAGACAACATCTAATTCAGCGAATTATCAGTCGAGCTGCAGTCTTACTCAGCCAGATTTTGGCAACCAAACCGAAACCCGAGGTCAAATCAACGCTGTCATTCAAATCGAACTACTGTTCTTGTTGCGGAGGAAATCATTTTGTAGTCGGATGTCCGAATTTCCAGATGTTAGACGCAGATCAACGATTTCATCTGGCAACATCTCGTACTCTCTGCATTAACTGCCTCGGTGCAGTGAAAGATTGCCGCAGTACAAGGCGCTGTAAGATTTGTAGCGCGCCACATCATTCAATGCTGCACCACTCCCGCTTCTTCAGCAAGCCGTCTCATCAGAATAGTCAACCCGGCTTAGCTAACCCAACAACGTCTAGCAGCCAGGAAAAGGCAACACAAATTTGACCTTGGTGGAGTTCTCATCAGTCAGTTCAAACTGAAACCTCATATCTCCAGGATTTAGCGTCATCATCTCACATCTCAGCATCATTCAACTCAGTGCGAAAGTCTCATCAACACCTCAAATCGGAAATCATATCTCGTCCAACGGTTTTGCTGGCAACTGCTCAAGCTCTCATTTTAACACCGTCACGCAATTCTCACCCAGTAAGACTTCTCACCGATCCAGGATCAGAGATCACCCTCATCTCTCAGGAACTCTTTCACACTCTCAACCTCGCTGTCTCGAATGTCTACATTCCAATTGTTGGAGTAGGCAGCGTCTCATCTGGAGAAACAGAAGGAGCTGTCACCTTTACATTGTTATCAAGATTCTCAACTCAACAGGCAGAGTTCAACGTACACATTCTCCCGAATCTCACCGTCAAATTGCCGTCAGTCGAAATATTCACAAAGAGTTGGCCTCATCTTCATAATCTGGAACTAGCTGACCGAGATTTCCTCTCACCTGGCAAGATTGATATTATCATCGGTGCAGACTCCTACGGCAAAATCTTAAGATCTGGAGTTAAATCCGGTTCATCAAATGAGCCTACGGCTTTTAACACCATGTTTGGATGGACAATTCTTGGTCCAGTCGATGGCTCATCCAGTGCACCTTCCCATACGGGTTTCACAATCTCAAATGAGCAGCTACATGATAACAGCTCCAAATTCTGGGAAATTGAGGATGTCTCGTCTCATCGGGAGGATTCCCTCAGCGCCGATAAAGCAGAATGCGAAGCACATTTCCAGAGCACACATACTCGCGACAGTGCAGATTGGTATGTGGTGCGCCTACCCGATCGAATGCTCCACAACTCGGACAAACGAAGCATATCGCAGAAAAATCGCTCACCAGGCTCATCAAACGCATTTCTCATCAGCCTGAGTTTTTTAAGTTGTACTCAGATTTTCTAAAAGAGTACGAATCGCTGGGCCACATGAGAAAAGTCTCAAAAGATAAGGCATCACCTACTGAGAGCTTTTACCTTCCTCACCACGGTGTATTGCGTGAAGATAGTCTCACTACCAAACTGAGGGTCGTGTTCAACTTGTGCGAGGAACGTCGAGAAGCCTCCGTAGGTGAGAAGCGTGTCGGCGATCGTTCGTTGCAGATATTATTTTTGAAGCGTTTCTCGAACAGCTACGGAATCGGCCATCCTCATTGATCACCTCCATATTCGGTTGTCATTTCAACGGCTGCTAGCGATTTTTAAGTTAGTGAATTGCACAGACTGTTTCTCCTATGCTTGGTCGTGGCAGTATTTGTCCGGCATCCTCAGTTGGCCGGACCTTCAACTCGCCAATATTTTGATTGTTAAGTAGTTCATCAAAAAACTCGTCGCTCTAATATGCCCATTTGATCGGCAATCAGATTTGCTTCTCTGTCTCGCCAGAATGAGCAACGCGTTGAAAAAGGCCTTCATCCTGCTGACTTGTTGGTAAAACTTCCGCGCCGGGTGCAGTTGCTTCCTGCACTTTTCGAATCCACAGATCTCCCGGAATTCCACTTTCTGTCTGCGAAGTCGCTTCTCCACTCGACGATGTTCGTGGTAGGTCTCTGCGCATGCCAGTGTTCTTTAAGAGTGCAACATTACTCCGTAGCAGGCATTCACTAGGCGGTGTTATTATTCGTGCTCGGAGCACCACGCCAATGAGATAGTGATTCAAGTCGATATTGACCTCCCTTTTTGTTCCGGTATCCATGAAGGCTGAGAGATGCGACGTACAATCAACCAATTTGGTTAAAAGTGATCCCGTGTGAAGAGGACCACGTTTGTTTGTGGACTGCTTCCTGCGCGTGCGATACTGATAGTTGCATAATTTGCAGTCCGTTGGTATCCTTATCAAAGCTATGGGAGCCAACTTATCGCCTGAATTTAAGCACTCTGAGAATGTACCTCAGTCAAATCAAGGTAATAATAACGGACGATTGCATTGTTGTGTCATATCGGATTCTAAAACCATTTTCGAATGACTTTAATTCTAGTTCGTCTGTTGTACGATGCTACCTACAGGTAGCACCTGTAGGTTTAACTTTGATAACCTACCCAAACTTCCTCTGTTCAGTTCTCCTGCGCCCTCAAAAAGGATCGAAAAACTCAATAGCGGAATGCAGGTAGCGAGTATCCAAATATGACCCGAGAAAGATCTTTGATCAGACACCCTCCTGTTCTTCACCCTGAAGGGCCTATTGTCGTTCAGAAAGCTGCTATCAGGGATTTCTCCATAATCATCACAATCCTCCGCGTGAAATATGTGGAAGAATTTTTATACTACTCCTGCTATGCATCGAAAAGACACTCGCCACTTTTGTTGCTTTGCTAGTTACCCCAATGGATGGAGGTAGATATTTTACAAAGACACCGCCGCGCCAGATTGCAGCAGTGTGTGGGATTTTCACCCATTAAAACTACCCCCACTTTCTTCTTCTTGCTTCCCCACGGGACTGCCGCCAAATATTATTTCGGAGGGTGATCTGTGCCTTTAACGACCAAACCTTCCTCTTATCATGCGCCTTCCTTGCGGACTCTGCTTCTCGAAGTTCGTTTGGAACGTGAAATTCACCGCGCGGCAGTTTACTTCCGATGATGTTGTTCCGATGTGCTTTCGTTGATTTTAAGAAAGTCCTTTAAGCACATCCTCTCTGAGTAAAATCGGCCAGACAGTAGAACATGTCATGTTCCGGGTCCTCAGGTGTGCAACCACATTTAGAACAAAAGGGAGAGAGACTATCCAACCGAATAATCTGAAATTATGGCCCCAAAATTCACAACATTCTGACATCTTGAACAGATGAAGTTAATAATAGCATATTAAGATATTTTAGAAATTTATCCGAAAACCTTCTTTAAGTTCATTTTAAGGGTAGAAAATGGTACCGTTATTAGTAATAATATGATGCACAATTTTGGAAAAAGATATTAGTGTGCCACTCCAAAGAGCCCAATTAGCGCTGTGGTCCGCCATTTTGATGCCACAAGCTCCGAACATCGTGACTGCTGTTTTGAGACCACGAAGGCAGAGTCCAATCGGCTCAGATAATCAGAGCCGGCTCTTAGCATTCACAAGACAGCAGTTCTTCTACCCTGTTGCTGGAAATCTCACTGAGGTTCACAAAGAGCGGTTTACCAAGTGTCCGTAGCCTCACTCCAGGTAGAGCTGGGCAATCACAAAGGAAGTGCCTGTACTGTAGGCTATGTCAAGCCTGGCGGCGTGGTCCCTAAGGGACAGTGCCCCGCGCAGACTGTCGTAATTTTGCTTGCATTTGCAAGCGTCTGGCACATGAGCTCTGGCGATCGGGTTTTGTTATAAACGGCCCAAATTCTTCTTGACTTTGCACAGGAGGTGAGTCTTCGCCATCTAAGTTCCGCGGCTGTTAAATAGTGCAAGTAGATTCCGCCCTTAATAGTCGACACCAACGGCACCCCCGAAAATACTACCAAGAGCACAGCCCGCCTTGTCAACCCGTGAGCCATTCCCCTTTATCTTCTCATGACGGGGAACCCAGAGCAGGGTGATCTTGAGCGCGCCGCCCAGATCGTCCCCCGCGTTTCTGTATCCCACCGACCTAGAGGGTGCGTCGTTGAGTATAACGCCTTAATGGCCACTTGGCTGTCATCCAGAATGGCTATGTTACCATACGACCATACGACTCGAATACCCGATGTTTATTCGAGCAAACCCCCGCACCGACTCCGCAAGCCACCTTTGATCCGTCGATGAAGAATACTGAGTCATAGCCTTACAACACACCCCCGGTCTCTTACTCTACCTTGGTTGCGAAGTCTACAGCAAAGTTTCTCGTGAAGTCCAGCTTACATGTCGCATAGTCCGTGGGGAATACCCAGATTTCCTGAGGTACTTCGTCTAGGATGTTACTATAGCCGCAGGGCTTCCCTGTCCATTAGGTCTAACGAGAGGGGATGCAGGAGTACATTGAGAGCATCTGCCGGTTTCTTTGGATTTAGTTTTGAGGTAGGCATGCTGGAACTTAGAGAAAGGCATTATCTTCATAATCGTTTTTAAGTGGGTGTCCAGGACACGCTCTAGGGTCTTCAAGATGAGAGCGGTGAGGCTGATTGGTCGAAAGTCTTTCGGGGACTCATGGCCGCGCCTGCCCGCTTTCGGTATAAAAGCTCGTGCCCGTCTCCAACATTGTGGTACGTATTCCGAAGTGATTCAACTCCGGTAAATCTCCACAAGGCACGGAACAACCCCTTCCTGCTACTTCTGTAACACGACTGGTATTATGTCATCTGGATCCGGAAGTTTATATGCGGAAAACTGTTTATAGGCCAGTTGATCTTATCCTCGGTAATTACCGGTGTGATAGTCTCACATGGCTGGGCCCTACAAACAAGGCGCTGACTCACAGTCTTCCTCGCTGGCGGGAAACTGCGTCTGAACCAGCAATTCCAAGGTTTCAGGAGTCTTTTGTCTTCTAAAGAAAAGATAGGCTCCTATGTTCCTTCGACAGAATTTTACTGAGCCTTGCGGATTTGCTGATGCTTTTAATGATCTGGCAATATTCCAACCAAGACCACCTCTTGGTAGT